>NW_027531522.1:9823164-9919921 GCF_008692635.1 Crocuta crocuta
TGTGCTGTGAAGCCTCTCTCCATTTTTCAGGTGTCTGATGATTTCTCTTGTCCCTCATGCTGCTGGGAGTTGACAGCTCTCCTACACTGTTGGTTGATGGATGATGTCAACTTGGAAGAGACAGTTCCACCCACAGCCAATTTTTTCAAGATGTTTTCTTCTTTGATTTTAAAAAATTCTTTCTGAGTGCTTCAAAAGGAAGCCGCCCTGAAGGTCACCTCCAGCTCTGCTCCTCAGTCTGGTCAGTGGCTGACCGGGTTGGAGGATGTAAAATGAATGAGGGAGTTACTGAGACTTTGGTACCAGTCGGGTGAAACAATTTCTAGGTTTGCCGACACATTGAGGTTCTATCAGTTGGTGATTCAGCTGAGTGATGGTCAGTGTTCAAAGCTGAGAGACAGGAAGTTGGAATCTGAGACCATACTTCTGGTGAAGTTTCTGTGCTTTGATCAGAATATATACCACAGTCTGTGTTTCCGGCCAAAGAGGATCAATATTTTCTCCTGGTGAAATTTTTTGTGATGTTCAAGTGTGAAGTGTTACACAGCTTGCATATCTGTGCTACAGTATCTCACGTGGTACTGTTTTGTATTTCTAGTCATTCTTAACCACAGATGTGTCCCAGCACCTGCCCCCTGGTGGATCTGACACCATTTGCAACCTGATTTTTTTTTTTTTTAGGGGAGATTTAAGTAACACAGATATGCTAATTTCTGGTCATTAGTACCTCTCAGCCTTGAGACTGAAAATTTTAGCTTTATAGAGCCCGAAGGAGTCCCAGACTGTTCTTATCCACAAATTGCTCTTCACATGAGCATACTGAGAAAGACCTTTATAAGGTATAAGATGAATTCAGAGCTGACCCCAGGCTATGAATCTTACTAAATTAAGACAGTTATATCTCATTATAGATCCTTATCTACTACATTGACTTATCTTTGCTTTTACTGATTATTTTTTGAGAACCTACTACATCCTAGGTAACATTATAGGCATTAGGGCATACCTGATGAGTAAGCACATCATCCCATGGTTGGTTATTTGCATCAACGTTTTCAACTTCTATGGAAAATGAACTTTAGAAAATTAACTTGCCCTCAAGCAATTGTTTTATTCTCAACAACAATTTTAAAAAAGGTGCTTAAAGATAAAAGTATATTACTTTTAGGATATGGTTTCCTCCATACAATGAAAAAAATTCCATTCTGATTTAACCCAGGCTGATGATCTGAAGTTTATAAGGGGGAGGGGGGAATCTAGTTGAACTGTCTAAAGAAAAGAAATTGTAGTCTATCTGAAGAGGAACATTTACTGCCCATGAACTGCTTAACACTTCTCTCTGAAAGGCACCAGGCTCTTCAATCAGTTCTGTCTTGAAAGTTTCCCTCCTTCTCCCCAAATTGATTAGAACCAATCTTCTAAGAAAATACAAAGGTGTGAGCAGAGGTTGCTTGGTTCTAAATGAATGGTAGGCAAACTTCCTGCAAAAATAACCTGTAAAAGAGGAAACTGTCAATGGGACACATTATTTTTCTTCCTGAATTCATAATGATTATAGATATCTTTGAGTACCATGGTGCAGTAAGGTGTATGCTTCCATGGTAAAATGATCTGCTTAACTGAATAGAAAAATGCCAAAAAGAAAATTCATGCTTAATTCTAGGCACTAAAATTAACCAAATAGTCAATAATCATTGCACAAAGCAGTCTTCTTCCTATGCTTCCTTCTGGGCCAGCTGTATTTATCCTGAGAACTCTAACGGTTCATCACTGGTATAGACTAAGAACACCACTGGCAGTTAGACTTCTTTGGGTAACGAGGAAGGCAGGCAGCTCAGGCCCTGGAAATGTTTATTGGTGTAAGAATTGAGAACGCTCTTGGGAGAGATCCCATCTTAATGGTGGAGTGAGACTTGCGTATTAAGTTGGGCTCTGTAAAGTGTCTCAGCCATTGGAGAGCAGGGTAACTCTTAATATAATACATTGTTTGTCACCAGTATTTTCCCAAGCCAGCTCACCCACCTATGTGTCCATGAGACCTGGAAGGGGAAGAACCAGCACAATAAACTGAATGAGCTATTTTCTCACAAGCTCGTTGCAGTCGTTGGAAATCCAAAGCATCTTGGATTACAGTGAAAGTGAGGTTTTCTGTTCCTTTGGGCATCCGGTATTTGACAGACATTGGGATCCGGCACATGATTCCAGCCATGACTCCAGTTACAATGAGAGGTGGGGTCTGCATTGTTTTTTATGTTTCTTTGTTTTTTTGTGTTTTTTGGACACTATCCATCACCCATAGCCTCAGCAACAGCCACAGGCAGTGCCTGGTGGTAGTCGATGCTGGAATAAAGGATGACGTTGCCTCAGACTTTTCTTGGCAGGGACCCCCTGCAAGAGCAGGAACAAGGGCTCAGCTACCCCATCACCAAAGAGGGTAAGAGAAGTAGGAAAAGAGAGTGTGAGGTGCCTCTCTGTAGCTCAAAGGATTTGCTTGGGAGGACACAAGAACAGATCCCTAGGGTTTCCTACAAATAGCTGGGGGAAGGAAGTGGAGACTTTGAAGACAATCAGAGGTGTTCCAGAAGTTTCACAGTTGGGGGAAATAATGCCCAGGAAATACTATGAAGTGGCCCCATTTTATACTAAGAATGCTGTGACCTGGGAATTAAAACAAAACAAAATCTTCAAGATGTAGTGGGGTAGTCATTTATAAAGGAGAGCCATGATTTCTATATTTAGCCTTTGTTATGTCTCTAACTACCAGACACTGGAAAGGCCACTCTGTTTTTTAATTTGCCATGTTAGAGTGTAATAATTGCGTATCATTCAGGTCTTTTGGGAACCATATTTAAAAAATTTTTTTTAGTGTTTTTTATTTATTTCTAGGAGAGAGAGAGAGACAGCGTGAGCAGGGGAGGGTCAGAGAGAGAGGGAGTCACAGACTGAAACAGGCTCTAGGCTCCGAGCTGGCAGTCAGCACAGAGCCCGACGCGGGGCTCGAACCCACGAACCGCGAGATCATGACCTGAGCGAAAGTCGGACGCGTAACCGACTAAGCCACCCGGGCGCCCCCGGGAACCATATTTAAAAGTCCTATAGCTACAGAGATTTATTCTCTATTGTTTCCAAGAGTCCTACCGTTCCCCTCAGCTTGACTAAACTTGGGACAGCTTTCTTCTGCACTGTAAGCCCCAGACCCCCTTCTTCTTTGGCACTTACCTTAGAAAAGTTGCAATTGTAAATTCTTTATCTACCCCTTTGAGGTATAAATCTGTTAGCCTCTAACAACTTTTAATCCAGGAACATCTTTCTCAAAGACCTGGGAGCCATCCCTTTGAAATGGAATCCTCAAGAATGATAGCCCCCTATCTTTCAGCATCTGATTTCCATAAGCACCAAGTAGCAAGTCCTGGTGGCCTAATCTCTCCACTAACATTCTTGAGTACTTTCCCCCAAGCCTATCCCAGTGCTTAAAGCTCTTGCACCTTTTGTTCAGTGGAATTCCATTTGTTTTCTCTCTCCTATTGCAGTAGTCGTGAATAAAGTATTGCTTTTTAAATTCTGTCCAGGGCAATTTTCCTTAGATACCACTTCTACAAATGGTACCAGATTCTTTCCTCTGTTGTTTAGACTAATCCTGGCCAGGGGCAGGAGGGTTTTTACCTGATGCAAGAGCCCGTTGTTGTTATTCTGACTCTGATATAAACAAACTCGCATCTAGTTCCTAAGCTCCAACCGGACCCTCATTCTGCTTGAGATGTCCTGTTTTTTACAAGGAGGATTTGGGTTTGGTCTGTGTTTCTCAGTTTTCTTTCTGGGAAACTGCCTGGTTTTTGCCTTGTGTCCTGACTGTTTCCCTGTCCTGATGTGTATCAGCTCTACATTGTTCTCTTCCTTTCTGTGGACACCTCAAAGCTTGTTATTCAGGTTGGGTTCCATATTGCCTGACTGGACTGAAACTGAGTATAATGTTGAGACCCTCTGGAAGCGATGTTTAACATTTCAGAAGGTATAGCCCGTGGCCATTTACCATCAGTTCATGTCTCCCTGGCTCTCCTTATCTGACTCAGTGAATTAGTCTAATTAGTCTAATTCCAAATCCTTGCTCCTGCTATTCGCTTATTTTATTGTGATTCAGTGAAATTTTCCCTGTTGACTTCTGGAGTTTTTGAAAAGGAAAATTAAGTGGCCTCTGGGTCAGACTTTAAAAGGTAGATTGGAGTGCCTGAGTGGCTTAGTTGGTACAGCATGTGACTCTTGATTTCAGGGTCGTGAGTTCAAGCCCTATGTTGGGTTTGGAGTCTACTTTAAAAAAAATAAAAATAAAAGAGGGAGATTATGAGTATTTATTACTATAATTATTTTAACATTGTATGGAGGAGATATACTGCTACTCTGATTTTAAAGATGAGTAAACCAAGGATCAGAAAAGTTCAAGCTTGTCCAAAGACATGGACCAGGGCTCAATAATAGTGTTGAATTTTTTAAGTACTATTTTTATTTTTAACTGGAATTCTCCTGCTTCTAAATCTTGTGCTCTTTCTTCCATACCATGCTTACGTCCTTCTGGTTGTAAACAGTATTAATGAAATACCTTCAGAGTTTTCAGGGGACCAGTGTAAAATTCAGTTCAGCAATTTGGGATATTGTTTTCAGTGGAAATTTACTAAAATTATAAAGCATTATTATGTATATACATATATATATCTGTACACACTGTAGATTATAATGTATATAATTGTATATGCCATATATATTTATAAGTTCCACCTGAATACTTTGGGAATCATTAAAAACTGGTTTTGCTGAGCCTTTTACTAAGTTTTTAGAAATTTGTAGTTTTGTTTTTTTATACATATACTTCTTGTTTTCATGAGAGGTATTTTTCCTTAGCATCTGCTTCTCTCACCCCATCACATGTATTCTCCCACACAGTTTACTCATACTGTATTATGTCTTTCTATTAAATATCCTTGCTTTCTATTGAGCTATTTTCTAGGATTCTACCATCATATCAGTCGCCTTTAAAATCCCAAGATGAGAACAAAGAAAACAGTATAATGCTTTCTCGTTTATGTAAATCTGAGTTTGGGGCAGTAAAAGAACATGGGTCTAGTGTTTCCTGAGCACCTTTTAGTTTCCAGGCATGATGGGCTTCTTCCCTAGGGCAAGTTGGCCAGCTTTCAGAAATTGACCCATTGGGCCATTGGTTTTAGGGCAGTGCATTCTTCATTCCTCTAAAGTACTGCCCCGTATTCACAGTTCACTTGAAACACTGCTCACTAACTCACTTTCAGGCAGGAATGATACTGGCTAGATCACCTTAAGATGATGTATCGGTTTCCTATTGTCACTATAACAGATTGCCACAAACTTAGTGGCTTACAACCACACAGATGTTTTATTTTACAGTTCTGGAGGTCACAAATACAAAATCATTTTCACTGGGCTAAAATCAAGATGTCAGGAAACTTATGTTCCTTTTGGAGATGCCAACAGAGAATCTGTTTTCTGGTTTCTGGTTTTTTGTTTTTTCTTTTTTCTTTTTCCAGCTTCAGGAGATCACCCAAGTTTCTTGGCTCATGGCCACTTCTTTCATCATCAAAGCAAATAATATAGCATATTCTCTCCTTTCTGACCTCTGTTTCTGTCTTTATATCTTCTCTCTCTCTCCATGACTCTTATAATGCCACCTTTTCATAATGACCCTTGTGGTTATATTGTCCAAGTCACGATAATCCAGAGATATCTTCCCATCTCAAGGCCTTTAACTGAACCATTGTTAACAATTTCCTTTTACCATATAAAGCAACATTTTCAGAGGTCCTAAGGATTAGGATATGGACAGTACTGGGGAAGTATATTCAGTCTACAACAAATGATTTCTCCTTTCTTTTTTTTTAAGTTATTCATTCATTCATTCATTCATTCATTCAGAGAGAGAACGAGCATGCAGACAGGGGAGAGGCAGAAACAGAGCAAGAGGGAGAGAGAGAATCCCAAGCAGGCTCCGTCAGTGATGTCAGTGCAGAGCCTGACTCAAGGCTCAATCCCAAGTGCAGTGAGATCATGACTTAAGCCAAAATCAAGAATCAGATGCTTAACCAACTGAACCGACCAGGTTCCCCAAGCATTTCTCCTTTCAAATGTTGATGGCCAAACTGGTAAAATAAAACAGCCTAACCTATTTTTCTTTGTTTCTCTTCCTTTTTCTCTCCTTGCTTTTCTTCCTCTTCTCCTCCTTTCCTTCCTACGTCCCTTCCTTTCCCACTCCCTCCCTCTTTCCTTCAACATTAGTTCTGATCCTACTAGAAAGAGTGGGCTTCAGGGTGTTGGAATGATTAAATGGAATGATAAACTATAATCTTTGAGTCCTAGTTGTAAGTCTCTCAAGGTTATTAAAAATGAGAAACATTACTCTTTGGTTTTCTCTTTCTCTTAATTTATTTCATGGGATTATTTTCTAGCTTTCTTGTTATCAAATTCTGGCTGGATTCCTCAAACTCAAAAATTTTTCTGACAGCTGAACATATTCTTTCCTAAATTTTAACATGTCTTAAGGGATAATCAGTAGTTTTCAAAAGCTTATACAATAACTCCAACTGCATGCATTTAGCAGATTACTTGTTCCAATTCTTTTCTGGAAACAAATACACCATAAGGCCAATGCACTTATAACAGCCTGGATCATCTGGAACTTTAAAATCTGAGAAAAGAGCTGTTCCCATCGGTCCTAATAAGCAGATGAAAAATAGAATTCTCCAAAGGACTTTACCTACATACATTTTAAAATTTCTCATGTCAAAAGAAACCTCTTCTGCTTTTAACATAAACAAGGGACAAAATTAAATGCAAAAGAGTCTGCTAATGCAAGATTGAGATTCTCAGAGGAACATCAATTTTCCTACATTCCACACATTCTGAATATTAAGGTATCACATTTAATACAGTAGCTAGTTCTGAAAAACACAGTATTTGAAATGTAATGGATACAAATGAAAGGAAGGGCAGCCATTCTTACTGTTTTTAGTATGTGTGACCAAAGCAGAGTCAATTCTTGATTATTCAGTCTAATCATCCAGCGTTAGTATGACCTTTGTCTCTCTTGCTTTCCCCTTCCTTTTCTGTTGCCCCTTGCACTAAAGGACCCTTCAGCTCAGGGAGAAGAAATAAAATGAGAGTAGACAATTTGGTTTCCAATTCTTTGCTCAATTACTGTTTGGGGAAATGTGGATGCAGGGCCAGGTTGAAATAGTCATTAATCAGGAAATATTACCTATATCTTGTCCCTTGAGTAATTTACCATGAAAAATCAGGATCTTCGTTTTTCACTCTTCAATGATTCCTAAGAAGGTTCCACAAACAGCCAACAAATATAATTTCCTTTAAAACCATTTGAATTTTTAAAAATTTTATTTTATTCTATTTTAATTTTAAGGAACGATTTTATAAATAGGAAATAGGATAGAGGCAAACTCAATGGATAGTTTACCAGAGGTGAAAGCAGGTGCGTGCCATAGGAAGTAATTCATACATTCTGACTTTACCACCCTTCTCAGATTTTAAGAAATAGCACAGAAAATTTGCAACAAAGATGCTGTGGAATAACAATAGCAACACTCTGTATTTATACAGCACCTTTCTTTCAGAGAGTTCAGAATGCTTTATAAACAGTATCTCATTAATCTTCACAACCTCCCTATATGGAAGGCAGTTTCAGCTATCATTACTCACACCTCTATCAACAAGGAAACAGTTGCCTGCAGAGTGGCTAAGCAACTTGTCCAAGGTCACCGAGAGAGTGAGTGGCAAAGCCAAGAAGAAAACTTAGGGCTTTGACCTTCCAGTTTAGTATTCACTCCAGGAGGCCACACTGAAGGAAGAGCAGTTTCTAACATGCATATTCATAAGTCTCCCCCCAAAATATCTAGCATTTCTCAATATTTTCATCAGCCCAACTTTGATGCTAATTAGTGGCCATTTGATATGAAAATCCAATAGTTGTAGTAACAGGGAAATAGTCATACCGTACTGAGATAGCACACAGGTCTCAGTCTCCAAGCTTCATGAATCACCTAGATATTAGCAGTTGACTACACATACCTCATTGGAGCAACCAGGTGAAAGAGTACTGAAGAGTATACAGTGGCCACACAGGATATGAAGACCCTGTTTGAAATGACTGAGCTCTCAGTCTCACTCTTGAAGAATAGGTGGATGATACCTGTTAGAGTAAATGGCCCGTAGTTAGTTCAGTAATCATTTCTTTATTATTTGCCGTTTATTGTGTGGTAGGCAGGAGCTCAGGCTAGACACCTGTTCTCAGGTAGCTTATTATCAAGTGGAAAAATATGGAAGTGAGTACACACAGTGTCATAGGATGATGGCTAATCTTGTCTAGGGTCATTAGATCAGGATGAAATGTAACTCCAACTCCCAAAGATCTTGTCCAACTATGCCATTAGATTCAAACATGGTATCTCCTTTTCCTGGACCTCTCATCCACTTCTCCTTGCATGACAGACACGTTCCAGTCTTCAGGTAGCAGGTTAACTGGGTCTCCTTAGAGAGGATTTCCTGACCTTCCCGATAGGTTTCCCGTTTGTTGCCAATCACAGAACTTGATTTTTCTTTACAGCATTCATCTCAATTGGTATGGTAGACCTATTTGTTAACCAGGTTATAATCTGGCTTGCTCTCTAAACTGTAAACTCCATGGAAAGCAGGAGCATTGATTATTGAATAGTGTACACTTAGAGAATGTAGGTAACTGAAAGGGTGACACCCCTTAGTTTCTCTTTCATCCTATGTAAAATAAGAAAAATGACACTTACTTTTAGTGTTGTTGGAAGAATTAAAGGTATAAATAGACTCCCATCACACAGTGTTCGGCACATAAATTCAATACATGGTAATATGAAAGTGGCATTAGATGTCTGTCGACTTAATGTGTAAGTTATTGATTATTTTGTCAAATGTGATTTTTTTTTTTTTTGCAAAGCAGTAGGAGAGGAATTGAAGCAGCCAAATGGATGAGTGACAAATGTTTTTATAGAAGTATAATTGTGAAAAGAAAAGACATCAGAGCTAAGAATGCATGGGATGATATAGGATTGTAGGGAGTATATGTATGTATGTGCATGGGTGTATGTGTCTGTGGGTATGAATTTATCTGCTGGGAGACTTAAAAATACAGGATAAAAGAAGTAGAATTGATGGAATCTGATATCAATGAAACATGAGAATATGGAGAAATTAGTCTTGGGCATGACAAAGAACAGCTCTGTGAGATAGAAGACAACAAGCATCTGTGAGATGCACACATGAATGTAGATGGAACAAATTATTTTTATAGTGAACATTTCCTGTGTATTCACTAACTGGTAAACACTACACTAAGGGCTTTCATACTTGAACGTAAGTGCCTTTATTTTCATCCATGTATATGTGAGGAAACCAAAGATTAGAGAGGTGACATAATTGCCGAAGGTCACACACATAACCAGTAGTATCAGCAGGCTTGGCTGCTACCATGATTCACGTCGAAATCACAGGGCTCAGTTACCTCTTTTATGCATAAGTCAGTGGAGGCAGTTTCTAAGTTGAAAGCATTGAATCCTGATCTTTAATTTCCTTGGGAGGAAAGAGATCATTTTTGAGAGTATATATAGGTATGTGAGGGTACATGGGCACTATGCCATGAAAGAGCTTGAGAAAAATTGGTAAAGGTTTAGAATAACGATCATGGGATCTGCGTGAGGCTTTGGGTACTAGTAGTCATGTGTTTCCAGTATCCTCAATCTTCTCAGCTTCGTGAGCAGCCTGGGTATTGGAAAGACTAGGAGAATAGTTAGCTTGACCCAAGATTGGATAGTTGTTGCCAAAGGCTAAGAGAGAAAAGCGATCGATGGTATTAGTAAGGAGGTAAATAAATTGGGTACCCATGAGATCTAAACTCGATAGGTATGTATGTGAGCCCAGGAAGAGACTTCTATTCCTTAGGGACAGAAAAGAAACGTCAAAGAATTGGAAAACAGTAAGATCAGAATGGAAATAAGGTAGCTGGGGAAAAAAAAAAAAAAAGATCTGATTTAATAAATTCAGGAATATACATAAAGTGAAAGATGACAAGACCCAGGGGAGGCTTTTGAAACTGAATACAGGTGGGGATCTCAAAATAATCCAACGTGGAGTTGCCCCAAAGACGAGGGCTTCCTGGTCTATAAGCATAAGTCATGTGGATGTAAAGTGTGGTTTTCTAGTACAGAGGGCATTTTTTGTTTCTGATGTGCCTGAATATATCCTGGAATCCCACAAAGGAGGTTACCTGACTTTCCTTGGTTTGTGGTTTGATAATGTTACTATAAAGAAGCCCTTTGTCTTTATCTCTCACACTAGTTGGCATTTTCTTAAAACAATCTACAATTTCTGCCAAAATATGTTCAGGAAATATGAGCTACTGCAGCTCGTGACCCCTTTAGATAACCACAAACTGAATCATGGAATACAGTTCAGCTGAGTAATAAAATATAATCAGATTGGCAGGCGGCATCAGGCTCAGCCATGCCCGTACAGACCTTCTTTTAACCCAGTTTAACAAGTTGCTCTCCACAAGTTATTTATTCCCCCTGTCAACATTCCTATTGTGGAAATGATAGCCATCAAATCTCTTTTAGGTCCTAATCCTATTCTTTTCTCTTCTGCCTCAGGTAGGGAAAAGCCTCATATAAGCAATATCCTTGTAGTCAACCAAGTGATTTGTTTGACATTGATCATTGACTTGAAGGAAGAGCTATCTGTTAAAAAAAATAATAATAAATGTAATATCCTCATCATTAGCCATGTAGTAAATTCAGAATAAATACCTGCACCCAAAATTACTTTGAAATCTTATGATGCTTTCAATAGTGTAGGTGGCTGTCCAACCACCATCTCACTCCAAATGTCAGTCTTGTAGAGAATCACTACAAGATACTGCTAGACTGAATTCCACATGCCTCTCTAAACCCCATCCTTAACAGAGATCTCATGCTGATTGGGCCAAATGAGGTTGGTGGGTAGGTAGAGATGATCTTCCAACTGAATCCTGTATTTAATAGCATTGAAAATTTTAAGAAAGTATTAAATGGATTCATAGATGAGAAAATGATAAATCATAGGAAATTAGGAGTTAGTCAGGACCACTCCTAGGCAGATCCAATCTTAGGTCTAACCAAATGTCTTTCATAATTTGGTTTGTATTTATGGACTCTTTTTCTGTTCCTAGTCTTTCTGAGTATGTTTTTAACTACGTGTAATGTATACTATTACTATATTTATTCTACAAACAAGAAAAATGAAGCTTGGGAAATTTAAGTACCTTGCCCCGAGCCAAATCCTGGATTTGGACGTGGGTAGTTGGACTCCAGAGACTGAACTTGTAAGTGTTGTGTTAGTCTGCTTATGTGTGCCTCTTTTTGGAACTTGTTCTAGAACAGCGAAGAGAATATGCTGCTCAGGAATTCTTAAATCTTAAATCTGATTGCCTAGAGAATCTTGGGCAATCAAATTCTTGAAATTAAAAATACAAGGACTAGAGAGTTGTGCTTGGTCACAAAAGGTCCTCATTACTATTGCATCAAAAAGAAAACAGCAGATCAACTGAAAAAAAACCATGTTTTTTCTTTAGAGGCATCAAAAGTTGTGGATGCACAGAAGTCTAAATTAACAAAATTCTGGAGTGGGAGAAGTCTTTTGTTGGTAAGCAGAGACCAGTGACCACTTTCATTGCTGGGATATTCGTAAGATCTCAGGACATGAGCAGAGAATGAAGTATGCCTGCCATTAGCAGAACTGTGTTGAGACCAGGAAAAACCAGCTAGATTTCTTAAAGCTACCCAAAGCCTGGCGTGGCAGTTTAAAACACAGAAGATGACATCACTGATAAATGTCATCAAGCATTTAAGAAATGATACCCGTCTTATACAAATGCTTTCAGAAAGAGAAGAATGCCTCCCAACTTGTTTTATGAGATCACCCTAATTCCCATGCCAAACTCTCACAATATTATAAGAAAATTACAGACCACTATATATCATAATAATGGACACAAATCCTTTAAAATTAACAGATTGAATGCAGCAATACATAGAAGGGATAATATGCCTTAAACAAATGAGATTTATGGCAGACATTAAGGTGAACTATCAAGAAATCAATGTAACTGATCACATTAGCAAAATAAAGAGAAAATACATATGCACTTCTCAATAAACATTAAAAGCATTTCATAAAATTTAACACTCATTCATAATAAGACTCTTGGAATAGAAGGGAACTAATCAAATAGTGAAAATACATGAAACACCTACAGCTAACATCCTGCTTAATGGTGAAAAATTAAGATTTGGAACATGACAACATTTTCTTAAGATTTGGAACATGACAACAGTTTTTACTCTCACCACATGTATTTGAAATTTACTGAGGTCCTTGCTAGAACAGTAGAGAAATAAAAAGAAAGTTTTAAACAATCTGGATTCCTATAAGATTGTTCTAGAATAGCCAAAACAATTTTGAAATGAATAAAGTTTGAGGATTCATACTACTTAGTATCAAGACTTACTGTAAAGCTACAACAATTAATACAGCATGATATTGAGATAAAGACAGATATACATGATTAAAACAGTAGAAATATAACAAATTTATTTTTTTGTGAGTTTCTTCTATTTGAAGATTTTCTATTATTTGTAGCTGGACCAAATCACAAATACAAAATCATTTTAATGCTGAGTTGCACTGTTCATAAACATGGTATATCTGTCCATTGACTTTTCTGCTTTAATGTCCCTATAGCAGGCAGAAATTTAAGATGGCTCCAGTGACTTTAACCCCATGAATGTGTTTTTTTTTCTGTTTTTGTTTTTGTTAGGTTTTTTTTTTTTACACACAAAAAGATTTTGCAGAAATGATTCAGGTTGATAATCATTCACCTTAATATAGAGAAATTGCCTGGTTGTGCCTCACTTAATCGCATGAGCCCTTTAAGAGTAGAGAGTTTGGGGGTGTCTGGGTGGTGAAGTCGGTTAAGCGTCCAACTCTTGATCTTGGCTCAGGTCATGGTCTCAGCTCAGGTGACAGTCTCACTGTTCATAAGTTCAAGCCCTCCATTGGGCTCTGTGCTGATGTGGATCCTGCTTGGGATTCTGTCTCTCTTTATCTCTGCCCCCTTGTGCGCATTCATTCTTCTCTCTCTCTCAATAAATAGATAGATAAACAAGCAAACAAACAAACTTAAATTAAAAAAAAAGAGTAGAGAGTTTTCGAGGGGCACCTGGATGGCTCAGTCAGTTAAGCATCCAGCTCTTGGTTTCAGCTTGGGTCATGATCTTATGGTAAATAGGATTGAGCCCCATATCAGGCGCTCAGAGCCTGTTTGGCATTCTCTGTCTCCCTGCCCTTGTTGCTCTCAATCTCTCTTTCAAAATAAATTTAGATTAAAAAAAAAAAAAGAGTAGAGAATTTTCTTTGGCTGGTAGCACAAAAGGAATGCAATGATTGAAGACATTCCAAGATTCAGTGTAAGGGAGGTTCATTACTGAGACGGAGGGAGCTACAGTTCAAGGACCTAAATACAGTCTCTGGTTGCTAGAGCCGGCCCAGCAGACAACAGTCAGTTAGCAGATAGAAAACTTATCCCTCGGATGCATGGAACTCATTTCTACCATAAACCAAAGAAAAGCTTGAAAGTAGATTTTTTTTCCTAGAAGCTCCAGATAAAAGCCAACCCTGACTAATACCTTGACTTTGGCCATGTGAGTCCCTAAGCAGAAAATTCAGTTTAACGTGCCTATAGTTTTTACATACAGTACCGTGAGGTAATAAATGACTGATGTTTTAAGGTGCTAAACTTGTGGTAATATTATGCAGTAGTAAAAAATTATTATGGTCCACTAATAAAGTTTTATAATTTCTTCAAAAAGCTACTGAGTATCTTTTACTAGATACACTCCTAATTTTTTTTTGTAATTGTGTCATAGGTTTTCTTAATTCACATTTTTGACTGTTGCTTGTAAAGTTGCTGAATACTAATCTTATGTTCAACTGTTGAATCAGCTTCCCAGAAGTTTTAATAATATGCATTATCTTTGAGATAATCATACTGTCTGAAAGCAAAGAGAGGTTTCATTCCTGTTTTCCAATTCATAAGTCTTTTATTAGTTTTCTTCTCTATAGTTTGTAAATACTTCTAAAAATACTTTTTGAGTTTTATCAAATGCATTTTCTACTTTGAACTTAATAATTATATAATTTCCCTCCTTTAATAAATGTGCTATTGAATTCCTGAGATATTCCTCAGTCATATACATTTTCTCTTTTACATGTTATTGAAAAGGCTTCAGCAAGATGGTTTTCTCATGATGATCATGGCTACTTTTGTTATCCAAGTGAGAATTAGTTTTGGAAGTAGTTGAGCTGCATTTAGTTTTTCATTTTCTTATCGTTTGACTCACAAATGCATAAAATTTACTCATTAATCCTTATTTCATAACACCATCATCTCTAATTATTGCATCCATTTGTTACCTATTCTTATTTTATCCCGTTTAACAACAAACATCCATATACCCACCACACATTTCAGGATCTAAAATATTATCAATAACTTACATCTAAACCATGTAAGTTCCCTTACATGATCTACATATCCCCCAAAGCTGGCCATTTTTCTGATTTTCTTTTGTACTTTTCATTTCCTTGCTTAGTTATTTGCTCGCTTTTACTCATATATACATAGGCATAAATAATGCAGTTTTTCTCATTTTTGAATATTTAAAGAGAATATCATACTCCAAATAGTCCTCTGAGACTTGCTTTTGTCACTTAGCTACATTACTAAGATCTATTCAAGTTGTTGAATGTGGCTCTAGTTCATTCATTTTCATGATTTGAAAATAAACTAATCCTGGGAATGTAATACGGAAGTGCACAAACCACAAGTGTGTAGCTCAGTGAATTATCACACAGTGAATACAGTCAGAGAGCCACCACACAAATAATAACAGGTTTCTTAACATCCCAGATGCCCCCCACATCCCTGTCATCATCAGTGTGCTCCCCTCTACAAAGGTAATCCACTCTGCCAATTAGCAGTACCATAGCTTAGGTTCCTGGGTTTTGCATTTCTTCATTGTATCATAAGATTGAGCACCTGTTCATACATTTAACGACCACTTGTATAGTCACTATTGGGAAGTGACTGCTGGGTCTTTTGCTAATTTCCTATTAGGTTGAGTTGATACTTTATATTAGTGATTTGAAGGAATATTTTAAAATAAATTCTGAATATGAGTCATTTGTCAGGTATTCATCTTGTACATATCTTTATATACCCAGTGGCTTGCCCTTTTACCCCCTTATTGGTGTCTTTTGATGAAGAAAAGCTCTTGCATTTAATTAACTCCAAGTATTAATTTTTCCTTTTGGATAAGATATGTATATAAAAGAAAATTTTCCCTATTCCAAAATCAGGAAAATAGCTTCATGCTACTTTCCAGAAGCTTTCTTATTTTATCTTTACTCTTAAGATTTACAAACTCTTGGGACTTGGTTTTTGTAATGGCATGAGGTAAAGACCAAAGTTCATTTTCTTCCATACAAATAACCCGATGCACCAGCATAATTCATCCAAATGATCATTCTTCATCCGCTACGTGATTGTGTAATCTTGTTGTAAGTCAGGTGACTACATAGGCATATTTCTTTTTTCTTTTTTTTACAAAGAGTTTATTGTCAAATTAGTTTCCACATAACACTCAGTGCTCATCCCCACAANCATAGGCATATTTCTGGACCCTCTGTTGTGTTATGATTATTTGTCTATCTTTACACTAATTCTAAAATATATTTGTTACTGTATCTTTATAGTAACTCTTGTTATCCAACAGAGTAAGCCCTTCAATTTTATTTTGTATATTTCAAAATGTCTCAATTATTCTTGACTCTTTTCTATACCCATTTGAGGGTTTTCTTGTCAACTTTCACAACACAAAACCTACCAGGATCTTGATTAGAATTATACTGAATCTATAGATCAGTTTGGAGAGAAGGCAAGTTTTTATAATCTGATCTCTAAACATAGTATATCTTTCCATTTAATTAGGTCATTAATTTCTCTCAATAATACTTTTAGTTTTCTGTGGAGAGATCTAGCACATGTTTTACTGTATTTATTTCTAGAAAGTTGATGATGTTGATGCTTTTATGAATGGCCCCTTTGAGAATTTCATTTTTAAATTGTTTGTTATTTGAATATATCAAGTCCCTTGATATGTATTTTATAAACATGCATATATCTTAACCGCCATCTCTTAGTTCTAAATATTATAACAATGCTTACCTGATTAATTAAGTTATAATATGAATTTATACTTTATCACTTCTTTTGTAATTGAGGGACTTTAGAACATTTGACCTCTATTCACTATGCTTAATTTTTGTGCTGTTGTTACCACATATTTTAATTCTGTATAAATTTTGAATGCCAGAAGCTAAGATTACTGTTTTTTAACAGTCGATATTTATTTGATTTTCCACTTGTTTATCCTTTCTTTTACTCTTCCTTTCTCCCTGCTTCTCTGTTCCTTAAAAGTAGATGCTATTGCCTAAAGATCTCCTTTAGAATTTTCTTTATCATAGGTCTGCTGCTAATTAATTTTTTTAGTTACTCTCTGGAAAGTTATTTTCACTTTCATTTTGATGTATATCTTGGGGGGGGTGGTTATAGTCCTAGATGGGAAGTTATTTTTCTTTCATAGTTTTCTCTTCTACATTTATTATGAGCTAAATTGTTTTCACCCCCGAATTCATAGGTTGAAGCCCTAATTCTCAATACCTCAGAATGGGACTATATTTGGAACTACAGTATTTAAAGAAGTAACTAAGTTAAAATGAGGTCATTGGGATGGGCCCTAATCCTACATGACTAGTGTCCTTATAAGAAGAGGAAATTTGGACACAGAAACAGAGAGAAGAATATCTGAAGACACAGAGATGACCACCACCTGCAAGCCAAGAAGAGAGGCTTCAGAAGGAATCAACCCCTGCTGACACATTAATCTTGGGCTTCTAGCCTTCAAAACTGTGAGAAAATAAATTTCTGTTTAAGCCACCCAGTCTGTGATATTTTGTTACAGCAGCCCTAGCAGACTGATACAGTCTTCTACCACTTTTATTGAGAAGACAGTTGTCTCACTCTGAATCCTTTGCACATATTTCATATTTTTCTCCTGGCACTTTTAAAGTTTCTATATCTTTTATTTTCAACACTTTAATGTGATAAGCATAAATACGATTTTTCTGTTTGATTCCACTTGTGTTTGATAGTGGTCCTTGAACCTGTGGTTATCTTTTGTCACCTTCTAGGCCATTATCTCTTTAAATATAGATTCTGCCCTATTCCTTCTCTTCTCCTTCCCAGGACTTCAATTTCATGTCGGTTAAGACATTTTAAACATATGCCATATATCTCCTCTGTCCTTTCTTGTATTTTCATTCTTTTGTCTCTGCTCAGATACTAAGAATGTTGCTCAGATACTAAGAATGTTTTCTTAGCATCTGTAATACAATTCACCAAATTTGTGTGGGCTATGTCTAATCTGCCGTTAAATCTACCGATTTCGCCTATAATTTGTTACATTGTTCTGTTTCAGGATTGTCATCACATTCTTTTTTAGAGTTTTCAATCCTGACAAAATCCATAGCTATTTCAAAAACTGTGCTTGATTACTCCAGTAATTGGATTTCCTCTGAATCTATTTCAATTCACTATTTTTTATACAGTTCTTCATCACTTCATCATCATTCTTGCCTATTTGTCTTTTGCTGAATTCCAGGGATTATTAATGATGTAATTTGAGACTTTGAATAATGCTGTCTTTCTTCAGAGAGGACTTAGTTTTGTTTCTCGCAGGCATTTCGGGTATAAGCAGATGACTTTAAAGCAAACAGGGATTCCTTCATTACTAGGTTGGTTTTCAGTCTTTCTGGGGGTAAGTCTATTTCAGGTTCATCTTTATACTTAGGTATTGCCTTTTCAGGACCCCAGTTGAATAACTGAGGCTTTTACCATGACCAGTACTCCTTACAGCCATTGATATGCAATTCAAGCACAACTTCTTTTTAAGCTCTTCAGCCTCTTAGCTATTGCTTATGAATCAGAAAACGTTTTACATGAAAAAAGGGGACCAAACATTGCACTCACCTCTTTCTGTTCTGCAGCTGATGCTACCATTTGGGACTATTTTAACTTCAAAAATTTCTCAAAGTATTTCTTATACTGAGAGTTGCTAAAAATAAAGTTTCTCCCCTCTTGATTGTCTTGGAACGCATCTTTGTTTCAGTTGCATTTTGGAAACATATTTCAGTGGGTACAGAATTCTAGGTCAGCACTTTTTTTTTTTACACTGCTTTAAAGATATTGTTATATTGTCTTCTGGCTTCCATAGCTCTGGTGTGAAAGATGGGTCTCTTATTCTCTGGCTGTTTCAGGCTTTCCATTTGGTCTTGGGCTTCATTAATTTGACAATGGTATGTCTTTCTTTGTATTGATCCTTCTGTTGATTCCCCTAGCTTTTTGAATTTGTAAATTGATATCATTAATCAGTATTGGAGTTAAAATAATTTTCTTCTAGTATTGCTTCTGTCCCATTCTTTATTCTCCTTCTGGTAATGTAGCTATGTGTTTGTTAATTTCTTTTTTCTTCTATTTGTGTGTGTGTGTGTGTGTGTGTGTGTGTGTTTTGAATATTTATTTATTTTATATATTTATTTTTCCTTTATGTTCTGAACTTTTTCAATTAAATTGTCTCCAGGTGCACGCATCTTGTCTTCTGGTGTATTTATTTATTTATTTAAAATTTTTTAGTGTTTATTTATTTTTGAGATAGAAAAAGAACGTGAGCAGAGGAGGGGCAGAGAGAGGGAGACACAGAATATGAAGCAGGCTCCAGGCTGCTGGCACAGAACCTGACCTGGGGCTTGAACTCACAAACCACAAGGTCACGATCTGAGCTGAAGCCAGATGCTTAACTGACCCAGGCATCCCTTCTGGTGTATTTAGTAAAACTGAATTAAACTCTGGTCCATTCCTTACCCCAGGTTTGGTCCACCTTAGCTTTTGATTGAGTTGCGGTTAGTCTCATGTCCTTTGCCCTAAAATTTACATAAGAATCAGTTCAGTTCTTCAGAGATTTTGAGCCTAATGCTTCAACTCCAATCCCACCCCACTTCAAGATCTGGCAAATGTCTTGAGACTGTGTATTTGTGTCAGACTTTGTACTATAGTGTAAAAACTCCTTTGGGCCAAAAGGTGAGGGGCTTGGAAATGAAATACCAACCGTTGTTTGATCTCAAACTCTATTCAGGTAAAAGGTCAGGGGTTGAGCAACCTAGCTCCTCCTGGCTGCAGCAAGCCCCTGAGATGTAAATCTTTAGTGAACATTGTGATTAGAACTGATTAGAATGGTCAAACATGTTCTTCATGCAACTGTTAAGCATCCCCCACCTCTAACCGCAAAATTCTCACTTCTGTACACAGGCTTTGCCCCTCTCCCTATATAAACCCTGAGCAGTGGCTCTGCGGGGCACTCTTCCGAGGACTTTTCGGTTGCTCGGGAGGGGCCATCCGGCTGGACTAAAATAAACCTGAATAACCAACTCCTTTTGTGTTTTGTGGGCTTTGTCCTAGGTGATTCTCCTTTGAAAAGGGAGGTCTAACAATAGCAAGACCTGTTTCTTGTGCACTGCAGCGGATTTTGCTCTGTGTATTAGGTTTCTGGGCTGCTCCTCAGTGTCTTGGACAATTCCAGAACTTAGCTAACATCTCATGATGAAAATTGTCACTTGTTTGGGAGTCTTCTTGCTTCCAGTCCATCACATCATCAGAATTCTGCTGTTTTCTCTTTTACCCATCAGGGTCCCTTTCCTAGGTCAAGAAGATTCTCACCTGCCCTTACAGTCAATAAATTCTAATGGCAGGAAATGCCCAACAGTTATCAGCCCAGACAAGAAGAGCTCTTTCTTTGTGGAATTTTAGTTAACCAAATTCTTATGACTTCTACAATATCTTTACATATATCATTTAAAGTATATATACATATATATATATACACACACACACACCCATTTTCTAGTTGCTTATTGCTGGCCTGTGGAAATACACTAAATCCTACGTCAAGATAAAATTTGAGACTCATAAGGATAGGTCTACTCTCCTTTGTACTACAATATCCTTTATTCCATGAATGAGGCAGATAGGGTAGGGATTCTTTCAGTTGTTCAGGGCATCTATTCCATCTACTTATGCAAGATCTTGGATAATATTCATTATATAACTTGGAGTACATTAGGCCTCCTAAAGATAGTCTTAGTCAAAACTCCATTTATCACTCTATTCCTATTCTGGTAGTCCACAGTTATGGACTTGACTGTAATGCATTTATGAATCCAAAGAAAATAGTGTCGGCTACATTAATGGAAGCATCTGCTCATCTCCCCTCACTCATTGGCAATGTTGAGTTATTTCTTTTCCTCTGCTACTAATATGACATTTATTAGCTCCACATTCCTTTAAGAAGCCCTAGCAGGATATTCCTAATATATTCTTGTTCTCTATAATCTTGAATCAGGTGCAGTGAACTTTTTTTTTTTTATAATTTTTTTTAATGTTTTATTTACTTCTAGGAGAGAGAGAGAGACAGCGTGAGCAGGGGAGGGTCAGAGAGAGAGGGAGTCACAGACTGAAACAGGCTCCAGGCTCTGAGCTGGCAGTCAGCACAGAGCCCGACGCGGGGCTCGAACCCATGAACCGCGAGATCATGACCTAAGCGAAAGTCGGACGCTTAACCGACTAAGCCACCCAGGCGCCCCTAGGTGCAGTGAACTTCTTGTCGAGAAGCAGTGCATTTGTAAACTGAACCAGATCTAGGGATATGCTAAAGGATTGTGACTAGACAAGTAGTTCATGTTAGCTCTCTGATCAAAACATCTTCAAGAAATTTCGTAACATATCATATAACTCCTTAGTGAGTCCCTTATTCTGTGGACCCTGTGACTATTTACCCATAACTAGAGGTAGCTATAGTTTAAACACTTTTTAAGGATTTTATGACTATACCTGTTCTATTGCCTCTTGATCTGTCCAAACCCACTTTGCATCCATGTTCAGGGTAGGCTGCTAGGCTGAGCTGCTCCAAAGATCTCCTATCCCAATCCATTTCAAGTGCAATACTTTCTATCAGAATTCATGGTCTACAGAGACCTGCTTATAGAGTGCTTTTTAAAAATTCTAGCGCTTCATTTACCAATATATTCTGCAGGGATATTTTGGGGAAAAGAGGATAAAAATGAGAAAAAAGATACACTTGCAATTCTGGGATAAACCCTATTTGATCATGGTGGATTACTTTTTAATATACATTATTATGATAGGGAAAGATTGGATTCAGAAGGCAGAAAGAGAGAGGTTTGAGCTTGAAGGTCCCTGGATGGTGAAAAATACCAGTTTTAAAACATTTCTTCTCAGAAGGCTGGCTCCAGCAAACTCCCTCAGGCATAAAATTCCTCTTAAGAATGTAACTGACACGGCGCACTCCCCCTCAGGTTTTCCTCAGAAATTTGACAATCAAAATACCTAACTAAAATAAGTAAACTATAGACTTATGGTGTGTGAGGGAGAGTATGACCATAGTCTGACTCTTTACACAACAGAATGGAGCCAATCCGTAATGAACAACTCAGCACCTAAGGCTATCAAGATAGTAACAGTAGGACCTGAGAAGGAACAAGGAAGAAGGGAAGGGTGCCGAGCGGAACCCTATAAAACAAAGTTCTTTGCGTATAGTCACAGGCATGCACTTTCAAATGCCCCCTCTCTACAAAGAGAGCTTTCGTACTGTTATTTCTAACCTAACATTCTATTAAACTTTGGCCTGCTGCTGTTTTTATTCTGTGTCCGCCTCTTCATTCTTCGAAGTGGTGACACAATGAATGCTGGGTATTAAGGTGAAGAATCCTGCAACATTACGGTTTGGATTTCAGCTTTTTGTGTTATTTAGGACTTTAACAGCCACATTCTTAGATTAGTATGGTTTCTTTTCTTGTGCTAGTATGAGGAGCTCCATGTGATTCATTGTACATTGTATATTCATTCATTGTATATTATGTATTCATTGTATAATGTCCCTTTAAACTACATGTTTAATTTGAAAGAATTCATTCATCACACTAACTGAGACTATTTTAGAGGACATTCTTTGACAGATTTTAAAATCTGTTCATTTCCAGTTTCTTGATTAAAAATTCGGTCATCATTTTTTCCTTGAAATCCAAATATTGATCAAGATTTTCAAATACATCAACCATGCTCATGATTGTTATTCTTTTATGATTTTAAAACCCTGTGTATTCTCCTGGTCTGTTGGCATTTTCTCCCCTTTAGATTTGTAATAGATGGATCTCTAATTTTTTTTAAAAATCACCCTTACATTTACTTATCAAAATATCTGTTTTCTGTAATTGTGCTATTACATTTAGTATGTGTTCTTTTTCTTACAATATAATGGTAGCCGTTGTCTTCTTCCTTAGGTTTAGACTTGCTCTTTCAGTTCATTTGTGTTTAATAATGAAAACTTTAAATTTATAAGTTTATTGAAATATGGCTTGGAAACATTCTACAATGTTTTTGAAAGAAGTTTTTATTATGGGTAAACATACAGTGTTTGCTTAGTGTAAGCATTCATTAATCTTCCCCCCCCACCCCAAAGTTTGGTTATTTTCCTTCCCTTTGTACTGTTACTCAGGTTAATGGCTCTCTATTCTTTTTAAGAATATGCTAAGAAGAATTTTCGTAGTATATCCTGTATAAGTCTATTGTAATTTAGAAATTTTTAGCGCTTTCTAATTTTTACCATAAAAAATAATACACAACATATAAACACATTCATCAGGCATCTTGTATTTTGGAAGTATACCTTTGGAATAGAATCTAAGCGGTAGGGGGATGCTGTATCAAAGGGTTAATACATGTAAATGTTTTCCAGATGTTTCTAAATTCCCCACTA
Organism: Crocuta crocuta; assembly: GCF_008692635.1. Lineage (NCBI taxonomy): Eukaryota > Metazoa > Chordata > Mammalia > Carnivora > Hyaenidae > Crocuta > Crocuta crocuta. The sequence goes on from NW_027531522.1 coordinate 9,846,267, forward strand.
TAAAGATTTATAACAATTTGTGTTCCTTGTCTCAGGGCCAACGTATGAAAGTATCTATTCCCCACAACCTTGACTGAAGAGTGTATTGCCAAAATTGTGGATTTTTATCTGTCACATGGGGTAAAGATATTTTCCTTGTAGATTTTCATCTCTGTCATGAGGAAAATTTAATTATGTGTCATTAAATAAATGAAATTAAATGTACAAATATATAAGCTTGTGTAACCTACCACACTTTCAAGAGAAAGAATATTTTTATCATGCCAGAAAGCTCTCTCATATGTATTCCATCTCCTATCATTTTTTAAAAATGTTTTGAAATGTTTATTTTTTCTTTGAAAGAGAGAGAGGGAGCATGAGCAGGGGAGGGACAGAGAGAGAGGGAGACAGAATCAGAAGCAGGCTCCAGGCTCCAAGTTGTCAACACAGAGCCGGGTGCAGGGCTCAAACTCATGAACCATGAGATCATGACCTGAGCCAAAGTCTGGCTGCTTAACCGACTGAGTCACCCAGGTGCTCTTCAGTCTAATATCATTAAGTTTGATGTTAGCTGTAGATTTTTATAGAAGTACTTTATCAAATTGAAAATCCTTGCTTCCACTCCTAATTTTGCTGTTTGTTTTCTATAAATGTTTTTAAGTAGTTTTATTAAATTATGATTTACATACATTTAAATTCATCCTTATGTGTCCAGATTGATCAATTTGGCAAACCATATATGTCATCTAATCAATGCTATAAATAAGATAAATGATATTTATAGTACCCCGAAAATTCACATTGATTGTGTTTATATGAACTTATGAGTTTTATTTTTTAATTTTCAAGTTGTTTTCTTTACTTTCTATATAAGCCATGTTCTGTTTGCTTTGGGGAAAAAAATCCTAGTTTTAGTTTTACTAGTAACTTTTCTCAAACATGTTTTTTCTCTAAGTATCAAACTCAAAAGCACATTAATAACTTCTGATGAACTTTGTATTTTTGTAGTACCTTCAATTTCTGCTCTCCTCATTTTCAATCCTTTGCTTAATCTGTTCTTGATTGTTACAAAATTACTAATTTGCAGTTCTTTGGTGCATTAACATTTTTAAAAATGTTTATTTATTTTGAGAGAGAGAGAGTCTACATGAGCAAGGGGGAATGGGTAGAGACGGAGGGAGAGAGAATCCCAAGCAGGTTCTGCATGTCAGGGCAGAGCCCTAAGCAGGGCTTGATCTCACAAACCCTGAGATTGTGACATGAGCTGAAATCAAGAGTCTGATGCTTAACTAACTGAGCCACCCAGGTGCCCAGTAAAGTAACAGTTTTTGATTTCTAATTAATTGTTTTTATGGTGGTAAGAATACTTAATGTGAAATTTATTCTTTTAAAAATTTAAATATACAAGACAGTATTGATAACCATAGACATCATCATGTCCTGAAGATTTTTAGAATTTCTTTATCTTGCACAAATGAAAATTGATAAACAACCAAACTCCCAATCTCCCCTCCCTCCCAATCTTGGTAATCATCATTCCACTCTCTGCTTCTAGCATTTTGAACTATCTTAGATACTCCTTGTAAGTGGAGTAATGCAGAATTTGTCCTGTTACTGGATTTTTTTCTTTTAGCCTAATGTCCTCCAGGCTTATCCATGTTGCAGGATTTCCCTCTAAGGCTGAACGATATTCCATCATATGTACAAACCACATTTTCTTTATCCATTCATTTGTCGATGGACATATAGGTTTTGTCCATGTCTTGACTATTGTGAATAATGCTGCAATGAATATGGGAGTATTAATATCTTTTTAAGATGCTGATTTAAATAATTTGGTTTTGGGATTGCTGGATCATATGATGGTTCTATTTTTTTTTTTTAATTTTTAACTGTTTATTTGTTCCTGAGAGACAGAACGCAAGAGGGGAAAGGGCAGAGATAGAGAAGGAGACACAGAATCTGAAGCAGGCTCCAGGCTCCAAGCTGTCAGCACAGAGCCCTATGCTGGGCTCAAACTCACAGGCTATGACATCATGACCTGAGGGGAAGTCAGACGCTTAACCCACTGAGCCACGCAGGTGCCTCTCAAATCCTTTTTCTGCATCTATTGAGATGATTATGTAATTTTTATCCTTTATTCTATTAATGATACGTATCACAAAATTGATATTTGTGCCAGCATCTCAGGGATACATCCTACATGGTCGTGGTGTATGATCCTTTTAACATGTTGATTTCAGTTTACTTGTACTTTGTTGAGGATTGTTGCATCTATGTTCTTCAAAGATATTGGCCTATAGTTTCCTTTCCTTGCAATGTCTTTGTTTCGCTTTGATAGTATAGTATTTCTGGTCTCATAAAATGAGTTGGAAAGTATTCCTTACTCTTCGGTTTTTTTGAAAATTTTGAGAATGATTGGCATTAATTGTTCTATAAAGGTTAAGTAATATCTATCGTTGAAGCCATCTGGTTTTGACTTCATAGTTGCACAGTTTTTGTTTCATCAATCATTCTCCTTACATGTTTGTTGTAGATGTTAAGGTTTTTTATTTCTTCATATTTTCGTCTTGGTAAATTGCATAACTCTGGGAATTTATTTTATGTTGTCAAATCTGTATATAATTGTTCATAGTAGTCTCTTATGACCCTTTTAATTTCTACGGCACAATAATATACTTTTACTTTTTAGTATTTTTATCTTTAATATCATTTAGTGGTGGGTTTTTTTTAAACTTTTGGGCCATCTTTACATATTTGACACTGGTATTTGGTTGTCAACAGTAAGGACACCAAGTCTATTCTCATGTGAACCCAGAAATTCATATAGTATTGTTTTTAATGTATCAATATAATTTTGTTAGTTGCTTTTTCAATCCAGACTTGGTGATTTTATTGGACTTATGTACTTTTAGTTTTTGTTTTACTCAATGACTTGTATACTGTTGTCAACCAATACTCAGTATTACAGAGATTAGAAGATAAATCTTTGCTGAGGTGTATCACATTTATGTTTTCCATCTATTTCTCTCCACAGAATCTATCATCACCTACAAGTTAAGCTCTTTTTCAGTAGGAGGTGAAATGCAAAATTGATATATTTTTCTCTGTGTTTGAACACAAAAGCATGTAATAGATTGGTTACAGCAAAAGCGCTATGTGTGGTCCACTTAAAAGGCCACATTATTGGTGAATGATACAATTTGAAATTCTTTGATAAATATTTTACCAATTTTAAGGCTAACCATTTGCAAATATGCAGTCCCAAATGGTCATTAGGTTTCCTAGGTAGAGTGCCAGGAAAACCAAAGAAGGAAATTTCTGATCTTGGCTCGATAACCATGAAGCATGAGCAGAAGACCAAGGAAGAATAGAAATCTTCCTTGTACGGGGTATAGTTGGAAAGACGAATCCCTACTGAGATTATAAAATCTGTATTAAATATTAACCTTACATATTAGATAAAAAAACATATCTGGGGCATATTCTGAGTGATAGTTTCAGTTAAAACTCTCAGAACCCCTAACTTTCAGTGGCTTAATAAAATGTTAAGTAATATTAAGTAATAGTAAGGACTACTTCTTACTTCCAGAATATTCATTTGCAAGAGTTACTGTCAATAGTAACTCTCCTATACATAGAAATTTTGAAACCAACAATTCTTTCACCTTGTGGCTCTACTCTTGCCGCAAATCATGGACTTTTTATTCCCCTAGCAGTTGAAGGACAGATATCTTAGTCCATTTGGGCTGCTCTAACAAATTACTATATACTGAGTGGCTTATAAACAACAGAAATTTATTTGTCACAGTTTTGAAGGTTGGAAGGAAAGTACAAGATCAAGGTTCCGGAAGATTCAGTATCTGGTGAGGGTCTTCTTCCTGCTTTATAGACCGTCATTTGGTCTCTGTGTCCTCACATGGCAAGTGGGGACAAGTTACCCTCTGGAGTTTCCTTTATAAGATAGAGCATATATCATTTGGGGGTGGAGTGGGGGCACAAAGTTTCAATCTACAGCAGTGGGTATGGAAAATGAATGTAACATTCCCTAAAACTCTGGCCTCAAAGTAACATTCATCACTTTTGCTTGTATTCCCCATATGTATTCCCTATCTGGCTCTCCTGAATATAGTGAGCACTGTGAGGGTAAACAAGAGTATTTAGTCTCTGTCTAGGCAGCAGTTTCCCTGCAATAGCCCTACAAATGGAAGGGAGGCATTAGTTTTGGATGGACCTGACGTTAACAGAAGGGAACTCTGAATTGGCTACTCAGAAACCATGAGCAAGTCACGTCTTTATGGCTTTATTATCTGAGGAGTCTGGAAAGTTAAAAGATTCACTTCTTCCAGACAAAATTCAAGTGAAGATGATGAGTGATACATTTCTGGATCATGAGATTTAGCCAAAAGTCCCTGTTCCTCAAGGAGAAAGTTCTTTTGTCCCTTTGATCTTCTGTCCCCTCCCTTTTTGTTTGGTCTAGAATATGACCTGTAAGGCCCATAGCTAACAATCTATTATGAAGGCCTTCACATCAAAGAGTGAAAGGATGGAAGGCGGTTGGATCAATGACACTGTTGAATAGTCGTATCATCCTTAACTGCTGACCTTTGGACTCTTTTGTTATATGAGGAAATTAACTATATATCTCTCTTCATTTAAATGACTGTTTATTGGGGTTTCAGTTATTTGCAACCATAATCCTAATATATAAATAAACTGATTGTCCCATTCATACAAGTAAATTTTCCTTGGGACAATAAAAAAACCATTTTTAAAGTAAATTCTTAAACTAAGTTCTCATCTTCTCCTACTTTTATATCAAAAGTCATTCCAAAATTCACATTGCCCTGGACTTCATAGTACTCTTTGCATCATGGTCACCAAAACACTATGAATTCAGAATTAAGCGTTTAAAGAGCTCCTGTTATGTTACTTAGGCAAGCAGACTCTAGAAAATTAAAAGCTAAAATGTCCATTCTTGGTGCAAACAAACCAAGAAAAAATATATATGAAAAATATACAAGAAGAGAATAAAAGCATTAAAATGACATGGGATAATGTGACAGTTATATATCATAAAAGGAAGTATATTGGAGAAAAGGAAGCAAAAGATTTAATTGGATGGGAAAGGAAAAGAATTATCTGATATCAAAGACCAGAGCTGTGAGTATATTAGAGAGAGGATGGAAAAAAAAATTAAGATGAAATTTAATAAAGGATGTGAGAATAATAATAATGGAAGTGAGAATATAGAGCATGGAGGGGATAGACTAAGTAGTCCTGCAGGGTAAGACAGCAGTACCCTGCCAGACTGGAAACTAAGAATCAGTGTACAAGCATATTGTTCAAAGACTGTGCATCTTCATTGCTATCCACACCTTAAGAACAGATCCCGAACAAGACAGACAAATGAGTATCAGTAATTTCTTAAAATTAAATGAATGTGACAGGTGTGTTTCCAGAAAAGGCTCAAGTTGCCAGTTTCGTGCATCTTCAAAATTTTACCATTTTTACGGAGGAAAAGATTGTCCCTCCCACTCCCACTTCATTTCTTGTAACGCTGGTTCATTGGTTTTATTTTTGCTTCTCATAATTTAGAGACTGAAATTGTGTGCAAAAAAGAAAATTCATCTTTTGATTTCTACTGTCTCTCTGAGCTTTATTTGATAATGTATAAATAAGGCATTTTTTCATGTATGTTAAAAATATCTATATGTTTCTTCTTAACAGTTCCTCGTTAGTAAAGATAGGTTCATGGTTGGATATTTATTTTCCTCTATCTTGGAGTGAATCTATGCTGTTCTGTTTGTGTTACTGTTATTTATGAGCTTCCAAAGTGTAGACCCTTGAAAATTAAAGCATTAGAAACCATATTATGGGAAAGCCGTAATTCTCATAATAAAGTTAAAGTTTGCCTGACTTCCAAAGTTACTTCATGCTTTAATTTTGTTACTATTTTCATATGAGTAGTTTTCTCGGCAGCCAATTTGCTTACAAAATGTGGCTACTCATCCCACAGAATTGCGTGTTGAACTCTACAAATAGATATTATCACATAATTGGGATTAATGCATGGAAATATCCTTGGCATATGGCAGATTGAAATGTACTTGGGGAAGCAGATACGGAATGTCACTTGGCAGTGGTTTATGTGCATTAAACCCATGCTTTTTGGTGAGATTGGAGTGGGAAAGAGAAATATGTGCAAAAATCTCAGAATCTTTGACAAATTCTCTAATACCTTTTGGATTCTGTGATTATTCTTACAAACTCAAGTTTGTAGAACAATTTAGGGTTCCCAGTAAACTCTTTCAAATAACAATAAAGCTGAATAGCCTATAGGATCTAATGGGTACAACTCAATTTAAAAAATATACTCTGTGTATCTTTCATGATGCTTTGCAAAATTAAAACCCAGGCATAAGATTAAATTTTTTAAAAAAGCATTAGAGCTAGCATTAGAACCATGGAGATTTTTTCAATAATGGGGAAAATTTAGACAATATTAAATACACATGTATGTATTTCAAAATGAGAACTTCAGTGAAACTATGAAAGGAGATAGTAAAAATCCCCCTAATACCTTTGATGAAAAATATAAAATACAATTCAGTCTAGCAATTTACATTATTAAGAAACATGATATTTGTGAGAACCAAAAAAAATATGCTTCTAAGATATTTTGCTATTTCTGTGACCATAATTTTTTATATAATTTACTCTATAGCACTAGAAAGAAATGTGAGCTATGCTTAAAGCCCCCAAATCAAACAAAAATAACATTTTTAACATGACAAATTGGCTTGGCTGAGACTTTCAATCTTGTGTCCTATGTTGGCCGACATTTAATAAAATCATGAAAACACGAACAATTCAAGTTAAATGGGTACAGGAAGACTTTTTGACAACATTAAGCTTTTTGATCCATGAACACAGGGAATATTTCATTTTATTTTCATCTTCTTTAATTTTTTCAGGAGTTTTGTAGTTTTTAGTGTCCTAGTGTTTTTCCTTCTTGGATGAATTTCTTCCTAAATATGTTATTCTTTTTAATGATATGATAAATTGAAATTGTTTTCTTAATTTCATTTTAAGATCATTCATTGCTAGTGAATAGAAATACAACTGATTTTTGTTTGTTTTTCTGTTTTCCAACTTTGCTGAATTTGTTTGAGTTCTAAGAGATTATTGGTGTAATCTTACATGTAATCTTTACATATAAGATCATCTCATCTGTTAACAGAGATAATTTTACTTTTTCCTTTCTAATGTGGTTACTTTTATGTACTTTTTCTTCTCTTTTTGATTAATTATTTTCTGCCTAATTGCTCTGACCAGAGCCATACCATGTTGAATAAATGTGTCAAAAGTAAAGACATTCTTAGGGTACCTGAGTGGCTCAGTGGGTTAAGCATCCAACTCTTTATTTTGGCTTAGGTCAAGATCTCATAGAATGAGCCCCATGCTGGGGCTTTGCACTAAGTATGGAGCCTGCTTGGGATTCTCTCTCTCCCTATCTCTCTGCCCCTCATCTACTCTCATGCACTCTCGAAATAAACAAATATTAAAAGAAAAAAATAAAAACATTTTTGTCTTGTTCCTGATCTTAGAGGGGTAGCATTAAGTATGTTAGCTGTGGATTTTTCATATGGCTTTTATTACGTTGAGGATATTTCTATTTCTGGTTTATTATTTCTATTTTTATTCATGAAAGGATGTCAGATTTTTGGAAATGCTTTTGCTTCAAAAATTGAGATGTTTGTGCAGTTTTATGACTTCATTCTATTAATGCGGTATATTATAATGACTTCTATTTAACCGTCTTTGCATTTCAAGAATAAGTCCACTTGTTCATGATATATAATTCTTCTAATATGCTGCTGGATTCTGCACTAGAATCTTGTTGAGGATTTCTGTATCAATAATCATGAGGGATATTGGTATGTAGGCTTCTTGCAGTCTCTTTCGCTTTGGTATTGTAGCAATGCTAGCCTCACAGAATGAGTCAGAAAGTGTTCCCCCCTCTTTGGAAGAGTTTGAGGGGCACAGTTATTAATTCCTCTTTAAATGTCTGCTGAGTTCCCCAGTAAAGTCATACGATCCAGGTCTTCTTGTTGTTGTTGGGAACAATCTTCTTACTAGTTATAGATCTATTTCAGTTGTCACTTTCTTTTGGAGTAAGTTTTGGTACATTACATATTTCTAGAAATTTACCCATTTCATCTACATTTCCTTCCTTGTGCTAGCTTTGGGCTTCATTTATCCTTCCTTTTCTCATTTGTTATGGTGTAAAGTTAGGGTAATAATTTGAGTTTCTTCCTTTTTTAATGTATGCATTTACATTAAAAAATTTTACTCTTAACAGGTGTCTGACTGCATTACACATGTGTTGATATATTGTGGGTTTTTTGTCTCCATATGTCATCCTATTTCTTCTTGACTCATTTGTTGCTTTGCTGAAAAGTGTGTTGTTAAATTTCCACCTGTTTGTGAATTCTCCAGCTTTCTTCTGTTTCTGACTTTCAGTTTTATTTTTAATCTGAAAATAAACTTTGTATAACATCAATTTTTAAAAATTTATTGTCTTTTCTGTGGCCTCCCATATAGTCTATCATAGAGAATGTTCCATGTGCACTGAATACAACAAAAATGTGTATTCAGCTGTTGGTGGGTAGAATATTCTGTGAATATCACTTAAGTCCAGCTGGCTTATAGTATTGTTCAAGTCCCCTAGCTCTTTATTAATCTTGTCTCATTTTTATATCCATTATTGGAAGTGGAATATTGAATTATCTAATTATTGCAAAACTGTATATTTCTTCCTGAAATTATATCAATGTTTTCTTTATTTTGGGGGTCATTGTTTTATTGGTGTAATGATTATTATTAATACATTTTTTATGAGTTTACTTTTATTTTTTTAATGTTTTTATTCATTTCTCTGAGAGAGAGGGAGAGAGACCACGTGAGCAGGGGAGAGTCAGAGAAAGAGAGAGAGAGAGAGAGAGAGACACAGAATCTGAAGCAGGCTCCAGGCTCTGAGCTGGCTGTCAGCACAGAGGCCGACGTAAGGCTCGAACCCATGAACCGTGAGATCATGACCTGACCGGAAGTCGGATGCTCAACCGAATGAACCACCCAGGCACCCCCTTTTTTTTTTTTAGTTGACTTTTAGCAATATATAATGTCCTTCTTTGTCTATTGTAAGAAAGTTTTACTTAAAGTCCTTTTGTGTTGTTGTTGTTTTGTTTTTGTTTTTTGGAGACTAGTCTAGATACCCCAGCTCTCTTTTTGACACTATTTGCATGGAATGTATTTTTCCATACGTTCACTTTCAAACTGTTTGTGTGTTTAGGTTTTGATATTTTGAAAATGTAACTTTTTCTCATAATTTTATTTTATTAAATTGTTGCAATTGGAATTAGTCCTGTGTTTTGGTTGATTGAAGGAGGGTGTTGTGTGGTAATTGAGGCTCCTCTTCAGAGTCACTATTGTGTGACTTCTAAACTGCTAGCTGGTTACCAATGACCTTAGCTTTCAATGTACTACCATGAACTATACAACCCATACTCAGAATGAGGGCAGGTAAGATTTGGGATAGAGAAGCTAAGAAACTATAGTTAGATCGTGTTTTTTTAAGTCCATTCTGCCACTCTTTGTCCTTTTTTGGTAAGTTTAATCCATTTATATTTAAACTCATTACTAATAAGAAGAGATTTATTTTTGCCATTCAGACATTTGATATGCCTTTTCGTTTTTGTCCTTTGTTTTCTCTGTTACTGCCTTCTGTGTTTAGCTGACTTTTTTTCCCCTCCAGGTAGCATCCTCTAGAGGTCCCCAGAACCATGTTCCCAACCAACACTGAGGGCCTGAGGGTGGGTGGAGTCTGGGAGAGAGGGGTCTCCACAATGGTCCAGCTACCCCCACTGGAAGCTGATGGGCGACCCCCAAGGGTCTTTAAGCCTTTGCATGAAAGGATATCTGGATGGGAGGGGGGATGGGCAGGGTGGCCACAGCTCTACTGCCTTGAGGTGGACACCAATCCTGACTACCGCTGAGACCCAAACATGGACACCTTTGCTTGTGATGGAAGCTTCTCAGGCACCACCACCGACCTGTTGCTGCTGCTGCTGCTGCTGCTGCTGCTGCTGCTGCTGCTGCTGCTGATGGACACCAACCCACTTCCTCTCAAAGTTTTCCTCCAGTGTCATTCTTGACATCGGCAGCCCAGACCCCTTGCCGTGGAGAGGGAAGGGCCGAGGCAGGAAGTGGGATGAAAGGCCAGTGCCAGGTGTGGAGGATGGGGAAAGACACAAGGTGAGAGGGCAGGATCACAGGGGACTGTGGACCCCTGGAGAACCCATGGCGTGAATGGTGGGGGAGGGGAACCGGACCCTGGAGACTGGAGACTCCAGAGGGCTTGTGCCTACTTGATTTTTTATAGGGACTCATTTTAATTCCCATGTCATTTCCTTTTGTATATATTCTACAGCTATTTTCTCTGAAGTTGCCATGAGAATTACATATGACCTCCTAAAGTTAGTAACAATGTTTTCAAAGGATACCAACTTAACTTCAATCACATATGACAAACAAAAAGGCTGTATAGCTTTATCCTATTTTATGTTGTTTCACAAATTGCATCTCTTTACACCCAGTGACATATATTTATCATTATTTTTGTAGATTTTTTAAATTGGGTAGGAAATAAAAAGTGTAATTACAAACCAAAATGAAAACAAATCTGCTTTTGTATTTGCAATTGTCTTTGTTTCTTCATATGGCTACAAGTTATAGGGCAGGATCCCTTTATTTCAACCTGAAGACTCCCTTAAAATAACCTTGTAGGGCAAGTTTAGTGAGAACTCCCTCATTTTTTGTTTATCTAAGATTGAGTACTGTCTCCTTCATTTTTAAGCAAAGTTTTAGTGAATATAGGATTCTCCGATGATAGAATTTTTTCTTTTATTCATCACCTTACATATATCATCTCACCACCTTGTCTCCAAAGTTTCTAATGAGAAAAGTAGCTGATCATCTTTTTGAGGATCCCTTATACATGTTGAATTGCTTCTGGCTGCTTTCAAAATTTTCATCCTCATTGGCTTTTGAAAGTTTGATTATAATATGTTTGGTGTGGGTTCTGCCTGGGTTGTGCATAGCTTTCTGAATTTGCCCATATACATGGCTGTTTTTGAATGTCCTAATTTCCCAAAGAGCCTCACCCAGATGTCCCCTCTGGACCTCAGATGTTTATGGCGCCGCTCCTAATCTCTTGTCACAGAAGTCTATGGGTTTGCAGTCACCTTTTAGCTTTTATGCGTAGTGATCACCACTTTGCTGTCTTCATTCTGACTTAGAAGAATGTCTTGTGTCAGTCCTTCACATAGTCCCCAGAGAAGTTAGAACAGTACATAATAATGGGCAAACAAGGTCTGGTCTGCTTCCTCTGGTTTAAAGGAGGAAACTGAACATTGGACAGATGCTGGTTCAGAGCCTAGACTCCCACTGTGTTTGGGAGAAACCCTTTTCCCTGATAAACTTGTCTTGTTGGCTCCTGGAATACTCTTGTGGTTTTCATACGTTCTTCACTTCCTTCCAGTCCTCCCTTTCTGGCAGATGTGGAGGAGCCCCAAGACAAGTTTTTGGAGTTCTTATCTTCTCCATTTATTTCCTTGCTTCAGCTCATCCATCTGTAATGACTCCCAAAAGTGTGTTTTAAGTTCAGATCTCTCTCTTGCAAACTCCTGGTGTGTTTTCAGCTGTCAGCTCGACTCCCCACTTACATGTTCTGTAGACACCCTAGGGTTTAGGGGCGCCTGGGTGGCTTAGTTGGTTAAGCGTCTGACTTTCGCTTAGGTCATGATCTCGCAGTTCGTGGGTACGAGCCCCGCGTCGGGCTCTGTGCTGACTGCCAGCTCAGAGCCTGGAGCCTGTTTCAGAGTCTGTGACTCCCTCTCTCTCTGACCCTCCCCTGCTCACGCTGTCTCTCTCTCTCTCTCCTAGAAATAAATAAAACGTTTAAAAAAATTTTTAAAGACATCTCGGGGTTTATATGTACAAAATGGAATTCTTGGTCATTGCCTTCCACTTTTCTTCTCTTTCAGCCTTTCACATCTCTGTTGATTACAAACTTTGACTTGTACAGAGCAAAAGACTTGGGATCAGTTTTTTTCTGTTTACAGTCTTTTTTTTTTTTTAAATATAATTTATTGTCAAGTGTGCTAATATACAGTGGATACAGTGTGCTCTTGGTTTTGGGGGTAGATTCCCATGATTCATCACTTACATTTAACACCCAGTGCTCATCTCAATAAGTGCCCTACTCAATGCTTATCACCCATTTTCCCTTCTACCATGTCCCCCCATCAACACTTAGTTTGTTCTCTGTATTTAAGAGTCTCTTATGGTTTGCCTCCCTCTCTGAAACTATTTTTTCCCTGTCTCTTCCCTCATGGTCTTCTGTTAGGCTTCTCAAGTTCCACATATGAGTGAAAATGTATGATATTTATCTTTCTCTCACTAACTTATTTCACTTAGCATAATTCCCTCCAGTTCCATACATGTTGTTGCAAATGGGAGGATTTCATTCTTTTTCAATGCCAGGTTGTATTCCATTATATATATATATATATAAACCACATCTTTATCCATTCATCAGTTGATGGGCATTTAAGGCTCTTTCCATAATTTGACCATTGCTGAAAGCACTGCTATAAACACCAACATTCATTGGGGTACATGTGCTCCTATGAATCAGCACTCCTATATCCTGTGGATATATTTCTAGTAGTGCTATTGCTGGGTTGTAGGATAGTTTTCTTTTTAATTTTTTGAGGAACCTCCACACTTTTTCCAGAGCGACTGCACCAGTTTGCGTTCCCACCAAAATCAACAAATTTTGACTTGTACAGAGCAAAACACTTGGGATCATTCTTGGTGCCTGTTTTGCTTTCACTATCCACAAACAAACTGTTACCATATATTTGGCTTTACTTTGAAATTACCCAGAATGCACTTTCGCCATCCCCTCTACTGTCATTCTCATCCAAGTCACCATTATCTCTCACCTGGATTGCTCTTAAGTGACTTATTTGCTATTGGGTCTTTTCATTGTTCCTCTATTAGTTAATCACAACACAGAAGCCAAAATGACTGGTTTAAAATATAAGTCAGGCTTTGACACTTGTCTGCTCAAAACCATGCAATAAATCTCATTTTACTCCTACAAAAGCCAATGTTTTTACAGTGGCCCTTAAGTACTTCTCAGAGTACTTACTGACTAGCACCTGTATGCAAATCCCCAGTGTTTAGTGAGTTGTGCTAGTTAAAGTTCAGAGCCCTAGGCCTGACCTTCTCAATAGGACACTCTAGGAGGGGGAATCTAGGAATCTTGAACAGCCTCCCTGGTAATTGTTATGCACACCGAGGTTTTGAGCACCACTGATACCCAGCCTCTCTGACCTCTGCTCCTGTGATTCTTCTTGTTTACTCTGCTTCCGGTCCCCTGGAATCTTTCATGTTCCTTGAAAACCTCACCTTTGAGTAAGAACCTTTGCAGTCACAGCCCCTTCACCTGGCAAGTTTTCCTTTCAGACTACTGCACAGCTCAGACCCTCACTGACTTCAAGTCTTTGCCTAAATAACACCCTCTCAGTAGGGCCTACTTGGATTCCCCAATTCACTTCTTACCCTGCCTCTCATACTCTGGACTTTCCTTAAACCTCTTTGGCTATTTTTTTCCATGGCATATCAAATTGCTATCAAATAGGAGAAGATATTTCCAAATAACCTATCTGATAAAGGGTATCCAAAATCTATAAAGAACTTATAAAAGTTAATGCCTCAAAATCAAATAATCCAGTTAAAAATGGGCAGAAGACATGAATAGACTTTTTTTTTCAAAGAAGGTATACACAAGGCCAACAGACACATGAAGAGACACTCACCATCACTCATCATCAGGGAAATACAAATCAAAACCACAAAGAGGTACCACCTCACACCAGACAGAATTAACAGCACAAGAAACAACACGTGTTGGTGAGGATGCAGAGAAAGGAGAATGCTCTTTCACTGTGGGTGAGAATGGAAGTTTGTGCAACCACTCTGGAAAACAGTATACATGTTCCTCTAAAAGTTAAAAATAGAACTATCCTATGATCCAGCAATTGCACTACTAGGGACTTACTTAAAGGATACAGAAATACTGATTTGAAGGGGCACATGCAACCTCATGTCTATAGCAGAATTATCAAAAATAAACAAAGCATGGACAGAGCCCAAATGTCCATCAACTGATGAATGGATAAAGAAGATGTGGTGTGTGTGTGTGTGTGTGTGTGTGTTTATGTATGCATGTATATATACATATACACTCCATATATAATATGGAGTACTACTCAGCCTTCATAAAGAATGAAATCTTGCCATTTGCATTGATGTGGGTGGAGTAGAGAGTATTATGCTAAGCTAAATAAATCAGAGAAAGACAAATACCATACAACTTCACTCATTTGTGAAATTTAAGAAACAATGTACCAACATAGAAGAATGAAAAAAGAGAAAGGCAAACCAGGAAACAGACTTATAATTATGGAGAACAAACAGGATTCCTACAAAGGAGGTGGGTGGAGAGATGGATGAAATAAGTGATGGGTATTGAGGCGGGCACTTGTTGGGATGAACACTGGGCTGTATGTAAGTGATGAATCACTAAACTCTACTGCTGAAACCAACATTACACTGTATGTTAACTGGAATTTAAATAAAAACTTGGAAAGGGAAAATGAATTTAAAAAACATTAGTGTTGAAACATACATACATACAAACAAAATTACTAACATTCGTTCTAAGTTAGCAGCTTATCACATATATTGTGGATGATCTGTTTTGTCCTTCTGGAACTTAAGCTCACGGGACAGGGACTCTTGTCTTGTTCACTCACAACTGTTTACAACAGTGCCTGGCACATAGGGTGGCTTAGGACTTACTGAGAATAATTGAGCAACAATTTATGTTATGGAAGTATATTGTAAATTTTGACTGTATCTTTGACATAGGAAAACATATTAAAGCAAAGATTAAGAAAAGTACTTATAATATGGTAACATAAATGGGGAAATTACTGTATCTTCAGTAGATTTTTGTTTCCTCTTTTTTTAAATGTTTTTATTTATTTTTGGAAGTGAGAGTGAGAGAGAACATGAGCCGAGGAGGAGCAGAGAGAGAGGGAGATACAGAATCTGAAGTAGGCTCCAGGCTCTGAGCTAGCTGTCAGCACAGAGCCGGACACAGGGCTCGAACCCACCAACCGTGAGATCATGACCTGAGCCAAGGTCGGACACTTAACCGACTGAGCCAGCCAGGTGCCCCAATTTTTGTTTCTTCTATAAAGAATTTATAGAAGGGCCCCTGGTTGGCTCAATCAGTTAAACGTCTGACTTCATCTCTGGTCATGATCTCACTGTTTGTGGGTTTGAGTGCTGCATCAGGCTCTGTGCTGACAGCTCAGAGCCTGAAGCTTGTTTTGGATTCTGTGTCACCCTCTCTCTTTCTGCTCCCTCCCTGCTTGTGCGCTCTCTCTCTCAATAATAAACTTTAAAAAATTGTATATAAGAATTTATAGAATTTTTCAGGAAAAAGGGAAACATAAAAGCAAACACTTTGAAATAAAGATTCGTTAGAATACTGTTTTAAAAGACCAACCATCTCCTTCATTTAAAAATACCCAGAACTAGTATAAATTCTTTCTCTGAAGATTTGTTTTGTGGTAAAAAATCTGTCATTTTTAATTTTGTACTCTCTTTCTCATACTTTTGGTTAGCATTTTTTTCTCCCAAATATAATCCATGTGATCTTTTATTTCTTGTAATTAAAAGACATGGGGATAGTGAATTCCATCTCAAAATACAGCTTTTTTTATATGGTAATTTACCTGCTCTACAGTGAGATAGTTGAGATACTATTGGAAGATGGGATAAGCAAAATAATAGGGAAATATACTGTCATTAAAAAATATTCTGAGCAGTCCCCCATATTTCCATAGAATGCTTTCAAGAGTCTTTCAAGAGTCTAATCTCTTATTTAGCCCCCCAAACAAATTGTGAACTTAAGCTTGGGTGAATTTTGAATGTATCTGCTTATAACTACATGTAACTATAACTGTTTATAATTACTGTGTTGAGGAGTGAGAAAATGAGATGAAAAACATAGATATGAGTGAGAAAGGGAGGCTTCTGAAAATTATCCCACCAATTCAAATCCCAGTAATATGAACCTTCTTATTCTTTGCCCTAAATATTAGGTTAAGCTAAATAGTACTGCTTATTATAATCTATGGCTTTAATAACAATGATAGTCAACACAACATCCATATTACAAGAAAGTAAAATTTTGGTGGTAAGTTATTATTTAGAAAGGACATTTTGAATGAAAAGCATGAGGAATAGGATCCATTGAAAATGATCATTTCAAGATGGCAGCATTGACCCTTATCATCTTTCCTGTTCTGCCTTCTATTGTCCTGGGTTGTATTACTCGTTTTTATCCCTAGCATATATTATACATAAGAAATGTTATAAATGTTTGTTGAATAGAAAGTCAGAAGATGTACCTTTAACAATTTTTTAGCTCAATTCTCTTTTTTAATTTTTTTTTTATTTCAGAGAGAGAGAAAGAGACAGCATGAGCAGGTGAGGGTCAGAGAGAGAGGGAGATACAGAATCTGAAACAGGCTCCAGGCTCTGAGCTCTCAGCACAGAGCCCGACGTGGGGTTCAAACCCACGAACCATGAGATTATAACCTGATCCAAAGTCATACGCTTAACCAACTGAGCCACCCAGGTGCCCCTCAATTCTCTTTTTTAAGAATAGCCCCAACAGTAATGGTGAGTGTTGCTCTAGAGGTTCTGATATATCGATAACCTGAGTCAAGTATCTTAAGGTATTTATGCTAAACAAACAAGAGGTTTATTTAATGAAGGCGAAACTACTCACCCATTAGTTTTGATCAATTGCTTCTTGGTCACTTTCATTAGACTGTTTAATTTGAATCACAATCAGATCCTACCCTTTTAAAAGGTAAAGCAGAATCTTCAGCCATTAATTAAAGGTTCTAACTAAAGTTAGTTGTAAGATGGATGTTCCGTACCTTCCACTGAGGAAGCAATTCAGCAAAATAGTGTACTTCTGGTTTAAGAAGCAAATGCTGTAAGTCTGATAATGAAAACTGTAGCTTCTTTCAGGAGGAGGTGGACAGGAACTCATAAAATGCTTCCAAGTATGTGACTACAGCACATTTTTCCCTAGGATTTCATACCAACAAAACAAATCTAGACATGCTTTTCTTTTATAGGGATAGAAATTCATATATATAATTTATAGATCAATTAAAATGAGAATACTGCCTGAATAGTGATCTATATTAAACAATCCTTGCCTCTCATTTAAGTGGTGAAATGAAATGCCAGTTCTCAAATGCCCAGACTCCATATAACAGTTTGCCTCAAAAGCAATGTCAGTAACAGCTCAAAGGTGGAAGTTTCTGCATCTTGGAGAGGTAAAACCTCAGCAATAGCCGGTAATGCTTAAGTCAGCTGTTAGTGTTCTTCTGTCCTTCTGCCTTTAAAAAGCACTCTAAGAGGAACTTTCCCTTGTGATAAAATAAAAATAAACAGTTTTAATCAGGTACTAAGTGGAAGAATATTTCACATTTCTAACTGTATAACTCTAAAGCCGGGTATTACGGAGACTCCGCGTAATAATGATATCAGGTATAGATATTTCTAATCTCTTGCACTCACTGAAGCCCTACGAAACCCACAAAAATAAGATTAAAAATAAAACATTGTCTTCAATGAAAGTAGGATATAGCCACAATTTCAACATGGAAAGAAACTCTTGTCTTCCAAATTTAGTGCAATTTGGAGCAAGTTAAGGAAGAGCACAAGAGGTAATGTAAGTAGCAGATGTAGATAGTTCTAAAAGTGAATTACATGCTCCTAAAAGTTTCAAACAGTATTTAATTTTCTTGGAATAACTAAGTCTAGAGGTATGGATAAGGCAAAGTCAAAGGAGGACATCCCTACAGCAATGTAGTCGAAACCTAGTTCAACACTATGAAGAACAAAACTTAGAACTGAAAGAAATAATGGACTAGTCCACAATCAAACTGCAGTTGGAAACTTTAACTCCTTTCTCTCAAGAGTTGATGGAAGAAGCAGAAAAAAATCAGAAAAAAACTTAGTTCTAATCAACACAACTACCAACCTTGACTTACCTGGCATATATGTAACATATCTCCCAGCAATTATGATTTACATTCTGTACAAATGAGTATAAAATATTTCAAAATGATTATTATATCCTGGAATCAAAAGAAAACCTTAATATATTCCAAGGATTGCAGTATTTCGGAATCTGTTCTCTAACTGCACTGACTTCAAGCTAAAATCAGTAGCAAGAATATAACTAAAATTTCCAAACTACCTAGAAATTACATAAAAATTCTTAAGATACCATATGGAAATTAATAAATTCATATGCATTTGGAAATCCAAAATCCAAAGTTATCTTTGCATCTTCATAGAATATCTATATATTAGGCAATAAAGTAAACAAGTTCCAAAAAGAAGAAATATGATTTGTCACGTCTATAAAAAGAATAAAATATAGACAACAATCATAAAAATATAAGAAAATAGTCTTAGAACTTTGAAATTTTGATTTGATTACCACTTTGGTTTAAAGGAAGAAATAAAAATGAATGTTTCCTTATACCTCCTTTTTATTTTTTTATTGAGTTGTGGCTGGAAAACAACATTACATTCAGGTGTACCACATAATGGCTCAATATTTATATATATTAAAAAGTAAGCACCAAAGATAAATGCATACAGGGTTGTAACATTATTAACTATATTTTGTATGCCATTAGTGTATCCCCCATCTTATTCATTTATAACCGAAAGTTGTACCTTTTAATCCCCTTTCTTTATCTTGTTCATTCCTCTACCACCCTCACCTTTGGAAACTACCAAATTATTCTGTTTTGTCTGTTTATTTTGTTTTTTAGGGGCGCCTGGGTGGCTTAGTCAGTTAAGCGTCCGACTTCAGCTTAGCTCATGATCTCACAGTTCATGGTTTCCAGCCCCGCGTCGGGCTCTGTGCTGACAGCTCAGAGCCTGGAGCCTGTTTCAGATTCTGTGTCTCCCTCTCTCTCTGACCCTCCCCTGCTCATGCTGTCTCTCTCTCTCTCACACAAATAAGTTAAAAAAAAATTTTTTTTTGTTTTTTAGATTCCACATATAAGTGAAATAGTATATTTGTATTTGTCTGACTTATCTTACTTAGCATGATGCCCTCTAGGTCCATTCATGTCATTACAATGGCAAGATTTCATTTTTCACAGCTAATATTCCACTGTGTGCACAAGTGTATATATGTGTGGGTGCACACACACACATATATACACCACATCTTCCTTTTTAAAAAAATTATTTTAGAGTTTACTTTTGAGAGAGAGTGCACATGCAACTGGGAAGGGCAGAGAGACAGAGGGGGAGAGAGAAGCCCAAGCACGCTCTGTTCTGTCAGTGCAGATCCTGATGTGGGGCTCCATCCCATGAACTATGAGATCATGACCTGAGCTGAAATCAAGAGCCAGATGCTCAACCAACTGAGCCACTCTGGTGTCCCACATCTTCCTTTTCTCTATTGATGGGTGCTTAGTTTCTTGGCTAGTATAAATAATGATGTAATGAACATAGGGGTTCCTATATTTTATTGAATTAATTTTTTATGTTTTCTTCATGTAAGTAACCAGAAATAGATGTACTAGATTATATAGTAATTCTATTTTTCTTTAGTTTTGAAGGAACTCCATACTCTTTTTCATAGTGGCTGCACCATTTTGCATTCCCACTAACAGTGTACACGGGTTCCATTTCTCCACATCCTCACCAGCACATGTTCTTCATATCTTTTTGATAATTGCAACTCTGACAGTTGTAAGGTAATATCTCACTGTGATTTTGATTTGCATTTCCCCAGTGATTGGTAACATTGAGCATTTCTTCATATGTTTGTTGGTCATTTGGCATTCTTAGAAAAATGTGTATTCATGTCCTCTGCCCATTTTTAATTGGATTGTTTGCTTTTTAATATTGAGTTGTGTGTTTTTTAATATTTTGCATAATAACCTCTTTTACGTTATGTGATTTGCAAATATTTCCCCCTTTCCATAGGCTGTTTGTCTTGTTGATGATTTCCTTTTCATAAGTACCATTTGTTTATTTATGCTTTAGTTGCCTTTTCTTGAG
The DNA here is from genome assembly GCF_008692635.1 of Crocuta crocuta. Lineage (NCBI taxonomy): Eukaryota > Metazoa > Chordata > Mammalia > Carnivora > Hyaenidae > Crocuta > Crocuta crocuta. The sequence goes on from NW_027531522.1 coordinate 9,866,568, forward strand.
GAGATGGATTGAAAAAATTATTGCTCAGACTGATGTCCAAGAGGTTACTGCCTATGTTTTCTATTAGTGGTTTTATGGTTTCCCATCTTATATTTAAGTTTTTAACACAGTTTACTTTTCTATATGATATAAAAAAGTGGTCCAGTTTAATTCTTTTGCATATGGTTGTCCAGTATGGCCAGCACCAGTCATTGAAGAGACTATCTTTTCCCCACTGTATGTTTTAGCCTACTTTGTCTTAAATTAATTGTCCATTTATACATGGGTTTATTTTTGAACTCTCTACTTTGTTCTACCGATCTTTGTGTCTGCTTTTATGCCAATACCACCCTGTTGTGTAATATAGTTTGAAATGAGAAAGTGTGCTATCTCCTGCTTTGTTCTTTTTTTTTTTTAATGTTTTTTATTTATTTCTAGGAGAGAGAGAGAGAGATAGCGTGAGCAGGGGAGGGTCAGAGAAAGAGGGAGTCACAGACCGAAACAGGCTCCAGGCTCTGAGCTGGCAGTCAGCACAGAGCCCGATGCGGGGCCCGAACCCACGAACCGCGAGATCATGACCTGAGCGAAAGTTGGACGCTTAACCGACTAAGCCACCTGGGCGCCCCTCCTGCTTTGTTCTTCTTTGTCAACATTCTTTGCTATTCCAGGTCTTCTGTGATTCCATACAAATTTTAAGATTGTTTGTTCCATTTCAATGAGAAACGCCACTGGAATTGCGATAGGGGTTGCATCGAATATGTAGATTGCTTTGGGTAGTATGCATGTTCTGACAATATTAATTCTTCTAGTCTATGACCATGGTACATCCATGGTACTTTCCATTTATTTGCGTCATCTTTACTTTTTTTTTTTTTTTATCAATAACCTATAGGGATTTCACCTCTTTGGTTAAATTTATTCCTAGGTATTTTTATTCTTTTTGTTGTAATTGTGGATGGGATTATTTTCTTAATTTCTTTTATAGTTCATTGTATTCTTGAGGTGGGCTTATTTTGCTAGAAGCGTCTTTCTTCCTTCCTTTGCTACATCCCATTCATTTTGGAAACTTTTTTCTTTTTCATTTGTTTCAAGATATGTTTTTCTTTCTTTTTTGATTTCTTTGTTGATCCATTAGTTGTTTAGTAACATATTTAGCGTTCACATGTTTGTGTTTTTTCCGCTTTCTTCTTAAAATTGATTTCTAGTGTCTTACCATTGTGGTCAGAAAAGATGCTTGACGTGATTTCAACTTTCTTCAATTTATTGACACTTGTGGTTCTAATATGTTATCTATCCTAAAGAATGTTTCATGTGCACCTAAAAAGAATGTGTATACTATGCTTTTTGCTGGAATGAACCTTATATATCTATTAAATCCAACTGATCTTAATGTGTCACTTAAGGCCAATGTTTCCTTATTATTTTCTGTTGAGACTATCTATCTACTTATGTAAGTATGCTGTTGAAGTCCCCTGCTATCATTGTATTGCTGTCAATTTCCCCTTTATGTCTATTAATAGTTGCCTTATGTGTTTAGACGCCTCTGTGTTGGGTGCCTAGGTATTTACAAGTGCTATATCCTCTTTTGGATTGATCCCATTATCATTATGTAATGTCCATCTTTGTCTTTTGTTTCAGTATTTGTTTTAAAGTCAATTTTGACCGATAGAAGTATTGTAATCAGCTTACTTTTCTTTTCCATTCACATGGACTATCTCTTTCTATCCCTTTACCTTCAGTTTGTGTGTTTCTTTAGGTCTGAGTGAGTCTCTTATAGGTAGTTATGTATGGGTCTTGTTTTTGTTGTTGTTGTTGTTGCTGTTAATCAATTCAGCCACTCCTCATATCTTAATTGTAGCATTTTGTACCTGTACATTTAAACTAATTAATGATAGATATGCATTTATTGCCATTTTGTGTTATTTTCTGGTTGTTTTTTGTAGTTGCTTCTCTTCCTTTCTTCTTCTTTTGCTGTCTTCCCTTCTTAGTGACTTTCTTTAGTGTTATGTTTGTGTTCCTTTATATTTATTTTTTAAATTTTTTTTAAAGCTCATTTATTTATTTTGAGAGAGACAGACGCAGTGCAATTTGGGGAGGAGCATAGGGAGAGAGGGAGATAATCCCAAGCAGGCTGCACACTGACAGCACGGAGACTGATGCAGGGCTCAAACCCATGCACCGTGAAATCACTACCTGAGCTGAAATCAGGAGTTGGCTTCTTAACCAACTGAACCACCCAGGTGCGCTGATTTTTCTTTATTTTTCATTTATCTCTTACAGATATTTTCTTTGTGGTTACCATCAGATTCACATATAATGTCCCATGTATACAGTTGTCAGTTGTAAGTTGATCGCTTAAGTTTCAATGCATTCTAGAAGTACCACATTTTTACCACTTCCCCAATATTTTATGTTGTTGACATTATATTTTACATCTTATTATTTGTATATTCCTTGGATAATTATTATAGGTTTAGACTTTTAACTTATACACTAGCTATGTAGTTGGTTGATCCACTACCTTTACTATACATTTACCTTCATTAGTAAGATTTTTTCCTTCTTATTTCTAGGTACGGCCTTTACTTTCCTTTTTTTTTTCTTTTTTTTTTAATAGTTTATTGTCAAGTTGGTTTCCATATAACACCCAGTGTTCATCCCAACAAGTGCCCTCCTCCATGCCCATCACCCCACTTCCCTTCTCCCCCACCCCCATCAGCCTTCAGTTTGTTCTCAGCATTCAAGAGTCTCTCATGGTTTGCCTCCTTCCCTCTCCCCAACTATTTTTCCCCTTCTCCCTCATGGTCCTCTGTTAGCTTCCTCCTAATCCACCTATATGTGCAAACATATGGTATCTGTCCTTCCCTGCCTGACTTACTTCGCTCAGCATAACACCCTCGAGCTCCATCCATGTTGCTACACATGGCCAGATTTCATTCTTTCTCATTGCCATGTAGTATTACATTGTATAAATATACCAAATCTTCTTGATCCATTCATCAGCTGATGGACACTTAGGCTCTTTCCATGTTTTGGCTATTGTTGAGAGTGCTGCAATGAAAGAAGTCTCTTCAACATTTCTTTCAACATTTCTTGTGAGGCCAAATTGTTGTTGATAAATTTCTTTAGCTTTTGCTTGTCTGAGAAACTCCTTATATATTACCAAGTAATAACTTTTCTGGTAGTGTATTCTTAATTGTAAGTCTTTTTCTTTCAGCACTTTGAATCTGTTGTGCTACTCATGACCTTTAAAGTTTCTGCTGATACATTAGCCGACAAACTGATGGAGTTCTCTTGTATATAACTAATTAGTTTTCTTTTACTACTTTTAAGATTTTCTCTTCAACTGCTAACACTTTGATTGTAATATATCTTGGTGTATATCTTTTCAGTTTACATTATGTGGTATTCTCTGTGATTCCTGGACTTGAATATGTATTTTCTTGGCCAAATTAAAGAAATTTTCTGACATTATTTTTTCAAATGATTTTCTGTCCATTTCTTTCTCTTCTTCTGGGATCCTTATAATGTGAATATTAGCATGCTTAAAATAGTCTCAAAGATACCTTGAACAATCTTCATTTATTTAAACTCTTTTTTCTTCTTGCCGTTTCACTTAGGTGATTCCGCTACCTTGTCTCCCAGAACATTGATCCATTCTTCTGCTTCATCTAATCTACTGTTGGTTCCCTGTCGTACGTGTTTTACTTCATTGTTATATTCTTCAGCTCTGATTTGTTTTATTTTTATATTTTCTTTGTTGTTGTTGTTGGATTTCTCACTGTGTTCCTCCATTCTAAGCATCTTCATAACCATGATTTTGAACTCTATACCAGGTAGTTTGCTTATCTTCATTTCATTTAGTTCTTTTTCCAGGTGTTGTCTTGTTCTCTCCTTTGGAATATAGTCTTCTGTCTCATCATTTTGTTTAACTCTCTGTTCCTATTTGGTAGGTAGATAAGTTACGGTGTCAGTATTGAAGGAGCCATTTTATGCAGAACGTATCCTTTGATGCCTAGTAGTACAAATCCACTAGTCATCCAAACCAGGTGCCCCAAATTTCCCCTTTTGTGGGTTGTAGTCACTCTTTGTTGTGGCTGGGTTGTGACTGATGTAGACTTACTAATGTGCATAGCTGTCCCTTATAGCTGTTTGTGACAAACAGCCATGACTACTATGCGTATGCTGGTATGCAGTATTGGCCTGTAGCTCAGCTGGTTGCCAGGCATGGCTCCGATATCTGTAGGCATGCTGATGGGCAGGAAAGTTCTCTGGCATGGTTTTGCTGTGAAATCTCGCTATGTTTCTGGTAGGCCTTTCAGTGTGCAGGGCTGGCCCATTAGTGAAGAAGCACTGGGAGGGGATCAGATGCCAACTGAGGGTATTCTAGGAGTGGTGGGGGAGTAAGCTAGTTGAGAGGTGCTTTAGGCTGGATGGGCAAGTCGGGCAGGGTGAGTCTTACAGGGAATTCTGGGATGGGGCAAGCAGTGTCAGCACAGTAGATAAAAGCGTCAGAAACTGGGTCAGCCAGGTAAAAGGAAAATGACCCCCCTCCTCAAAAATGTGTACCTAGTGCCTCTGTCCCCAGAGAATGTTCCAACAGATCCCTGCCCATCTAGCATATGCTCTAAAATCAGTTATTGCATCTTTTTTACATGTAACCTAGGTACTTTTCAAAGTGTTGCCCCTGCTGGGACTTAGAGCAAGTGAGATGATGCATGGACCCTTTAAGGGTGAATTTTCAGATTCCTACTGCCTTCTAGCTCCCCTACAGATAAGCCTCATTGCTTTTCAAACTCAGATGTTCTACATACTCGTCTTCTCTATACAGTTGTCCTGGGCTGTGGAGCCCAATGCAAGGCTCAAACTTCTTAGTGAGGGCCTTTACAGTTTTTATAACACTCCTACTTGTGAGTCACCACACCCAGTATCTGTGTTCTTGTTTCTTTATACCTTTGTTGTACGTGATTGGGTCTGCTAGTTTTCATAGATAGTTGTTCTCAGAGATAGTGGTTGTATGTGTAATTGTGGATTTTGATGTGATCATGAGAGGAGGTGGGCTCAGAATCTTCCACCTTCCATCTTGATCCCAGTTGCATTTTTTACTGTAAATAATATAATACAAGACAAATGGGATACTCTTTATTTGTGTTTTGAAAGACTTTTGTGGCCTTCACAGTCACTATAAAAATGAACAGAAATGATCAAACTATTGCCATCTATTTTTTTATACTGTTGTATTTGATGTGGTAAAAATTTTTCAGGAATTTTTGCATCTTTCTCTGTGAGGGATATTGGTTTGTAATTTTCTGCGATGTCTTTGGTTTTTGTATCAGGTAGTAATGTTGGTCTCATAATATGAGTTGGGAACTATTGCGTCCATTTTGAATTTCTGTAAGACTTTTGCATATTTGTTGCTATTTCTTTGATAAAGTTTCAGTAGAATTTACGATTGAATACACTAGGCGTGGGGTTTCCTTAACGGGACAGTTCTTAACTAAAAATTACTTTTTTATTTCTAAAGATATTTAGGTTATTTATTTCTTCTTGAGCATTGGTCATTTTCTTTGAAGAAATCTATGTTTCATCTAAGTTGTAGAATTTATCAGCATAAAGTTGTTTATTGTTTCCTATTATCCTTTTAGTATATGCAGAGCTGTGGTCACGTCATTGATCTCATTCCTAAGATTAATTTATATCTTTTTTTCTTGATCGGTGTAGCTAGAGTTTGATCAATTTAATTGATCTTCTCAAAGAATCAGGTTCTTTTTTTGTAATAGTTTGATTGACATACAATTTACATACGATATGGTTCACCAATATAAAGTGTAAAATTAAATGGATTTTAGTGTATTTATGGAGCTCAGCAAGTGTTACTAAAACAATGTTCGTATAGTTCATCAACCCAAAAAGCAAAATCCCCTAAAAAACTCTCATGCAATACTGGTAGAAATATAAAACAGCATACTTACTATTGAGAACAGTTCAGTCATTTTTAAAATTTCTTTTTAATTTATATTTTTATTTTTTTCAGTCACTTTTTTCAAGTATGTTAAACATATTTATAATTTTTCCTACCCATTCCACTCCTTTGTTTTTTTAAATAAAGCATATGTTCATATAAAATCATATACCTGAATGTTCAAAATAGCTTCATTTGTAATCATCCCAAATTGCAAATAACCCAAAGACCATCAACAGGTGAAGGGAAAATGTAATGGAATTGGAAATGACGTACTTCTTAGCTTTAAAAATGAATAGTTTGTATATGTAACTGTATGAATAGATCTCAAAATATTCTGTGTATTACATAATTAAGATCATATCATCAAGACTATATATATATATACACATATATACACACTATACATATATTTTTAAAAACAAGTATATAGTGTATATATGTATACTATATATTTACTATATATATGTATAGTATGTACTATATATATATATATATAGTATATATATGCTATCTCCGACTTTAGAGCACCTGAGTATATAAGACATACATTTATAGCCCTGCAGAGAGAAACAAACAGCAATAAAATAATAGATTTCAATACTCCAGTTCCAACCATAGATAAATGGTTCAGACAGAAAATCTGTAAGACAACAGTGGACCTAAACAATTCTATAGACCAAAAGGACTTAAGAAAGATAGACAGACTATTCCACATAACAGCAGCATAACACATTCTTCTCCAGTATACATGGATGACTCTAAGACAATCCACAGGTTTGGTCAGAAAACAGGTCTTAACAAATTTAATAAGACTGAAATAACACTGACTATCTCTTCTGACCAAAATACAATGAAGCCAGATATTGGAAGAAAAGTTTTAAAATTTACAAATATTTGGGGCACCTGGAGGGCTTAGTCAGTTAAGAATCTGACGTCAGATCAGGTCATGATCTTATGCTTCATGGGTTCAAGCCCCATGTCTGGCTCTATGCTGACAGCTCAGACCCTGCTTCTGATTCTGTGTCTCCCTCTCTCTCTGACCGCCCCCCCCCCCACCCCACACCAGCCCTCTGTCTCTCTTTCAAAAATAAATAAGCCAAAAAATTTTACATTCACAAATATGTGCTAATTAAATAGCATAATGCTGAACAACCAATGGATCAAAGAAGAATCAGAAGAGAAATGAATGAATATCTCCAGATAAATGATAATTAAAACACAAGAAGCAAGACTATAGGGTGTAGGAAAACAGATCTGAAATGGAAGTTAATAGTAATAAACATCTACATTTTTAAAAAGATCTCAAATAAACAATGTAACTTTATACTTCAAGAAACTAGAAAAAGAAAAAATATCCAAACGTCAGCTTAAGGAAGGGAATAGTAAAGATAAGAGCATAGGGGTGCCTTGGTGGCTCAGTTGGTTAAGTGTCCAACTTTAGCTCAGGTCATGATCTTGAAGTTCATGAGTTCAAGCCCCACATCAGGCTCTGTGCTGACACCTCAAAGCCTGGAGCCTGCTTTGGATTCTGTGTCCCTCTCTCTCTCTATCTGTCTCTCTCTGGCTCATATTCTCTCTCTCTCTCTCTCTCTCTCTCTCCCTGTCCCTCGCTCCCTCTCTTTCTCTCTCTCTTTTTCAAATAAATAAACATTAAAAAATAAAATAAAAGATGACAGCAGAAACAAGCAAAATCGAGAATAAAAAATAGACAAAAATGATTGAAACTAAGAGTTGGTTTTTAGAAAAGATAGTCAAAATAGACTGATTTTTAGTCAGAACAACTAAGAGAAAAAAAAGGCCCAAATCACAAATGAAAGAGAAGACACTATAACTATTGTTACAGAAATAAAATAACTTATAGCAGATTACTATGAATAAGTTCATACCAACAAATTGGAAAACTGAGATGAAATTAATAATTCCAGATCCATACAGTCTACCAAGACTGAGTCATGAAGAAATAGGAAATCTGAACACACCTACAATTAATGAGATTGAATCATAAATCTGTCAACAAAAAAATTTCTAAAACCAGAATTCACTAGTAAATTCTCAGCCCTCACTGGTGAATTCTACCAAACATCTAGAGAATTAATAACAGTCCTTATCAATATCTTCCAGAAATTTGCAAAAGGAGGAAACACTTTCAAACTCAACTTGTAAGGGCAGCATTATCCTGATACCAAAAGCCAGACAAAGATGCTATTAGAAAACTGTAGACCAATATTCCTAATGAATGTGGATGTAGAAATCCACAATAAAATCCTAGAAAACTGATGTCAACAGTGCATTGAAAAGATCATACACCATAACCAAGTGGGATTTAGCCCTAGGATGGAAGTATGGTTCACCATGTGAAAGTCAGTTAATGTGACATATCACATTAGCAGAATAAAGGATAAAAATCATAAGATCACTTCAAAAGATGTATAAAAAGCATTTGACAAAATTCACTATCCTTTCATGATAAAACTTGCAACAAATTGGGTGTGGGAAGAACATACCTCAACATAATAAAGGCCATGTAGGACAAGCCACAGCTAACATCCTATTCACTGATGAAAATTAAAAGCTTTTTCTCTGAAATCAAGAACAGGCAATGACACCTACTCTTACCACTTATAGTCACGTAGTACTGCAAATCCTACCCACAGCGATTAGATAATAAAAGACATAAAAATCCAAGTTGAGAAAAAAAAGAAATATCTTTCTTTGCAGACTAATGTCTTAAAGGCATTAACCCTTAAAGGTATCCTAGTCCCTCAAATGAGAACTAACCAACAAATTCAGTGAAGTTGCCAGTTACAAAATCAAACTACATAAATCACTTGCATTTCTATACCCTAATAAGGACATACCTAAAAGCAAAATCAAGAAAACAATCTCATTTACAATGGTGTCACTAAGAATAAAAGAGGAATATACTTAACCAAGAGGTGAAACTATCCTAAAATTCTTAGGGAACCACTAAAGTTTTCCAAATAGCCAAAGCAACTTTGAGAAAGAACAAAGTTACAGACACACATCCTGTTTTCAACATATATAACAAAGCCACAGAAATTAAAACAGTATGATATTGGCATAAAGGCATACGTATAGACCAATGGAACAGAATAGAATCCATAAAAAAGTTATACATCCACAGTTAATTGGTGTTTGACATGGATGCCAAGAACACACAATGGTGAAATGATATCCCTTTCTATAAATGGTCTGGGAGCAATGGATATCCATATGCAAAAGAATGAAATTGACTCCTTATCTTATGCCTTAAAAAAATAAGATGAAAAAAGATTAAAAACTTAAATATAAGACCTGAAAATACAAAACTCCTAAAAGAAAACATAGGGGAAAATGTCTTTGACATTGGTCTTATCAGTGATTTCTTGGACCTGACACCAAAAGCACAGGCAAGTATAGAAAAAGTAAACAAGTAAACTAAGTGGCTTGTGCCTAGCTTAGGAAACAATCAACAGGATGAAAGGCACGTAAGCAATTGACAAGAAAATATTTGTAAACGCTCTAACTGATAAGGGGCTAATATACAAAATCTATAAAGACCCCCTACAACTCAATAGCAAAAGGCAAATAACCCTATTTAAAAATGAGGATTTGAGGGCCGCCTGCATGGCTCAGTCAGCTCAGCGTCTGACTCTTGATTTGGACTCAGTTCCTGATTTCATGGTCATGACATCAAGCCCCACGTTGGACTATATGCTGGACATGTAGCCTGCTTACAGCCCTTGTACAGCCTCTCTCTCTCGCTCTCTCTTTTGCTCAAAAACAAACAAACAAAAATTTGAATAGATGTTTCTCCAAAGAAGACATAGAAGTGGCCAACAGGTATATTATATAGTGTCCACATAACTCATCATCAAATAAACACAAATCAAAACCACAATGATATATCGCCATATATTAGGATGCTTTTATTAAGAAAAATAATTATTTGTGCGGATGTGAAGAAATGAGTTCTTTGTATGCTGTTGGTGGGAATGTAAAATGGTTCAGGAGCTAATGGAAACTGTATAGAGTTTCCTCAAAACATTAAAAATAAAATTATCATATGATCTTGCAATCTTGCGTCTAGGTATATATTCTAAAGAATTGAAATCAGGATCACAAAGACATATCTGCTTTGCCCTTTTTGTTACAGAATTATTTGCATAGTCAAAATATAAAAACATAACAAATGTCCATCAACGTATAAATGTATAAAGGAGATATGTGTGAGTGTAAAAAATACATTTTTTGGCTTTCTATTAGGGTGATTTCCAATTTATATTCCTTTTAATAAAACTTCTCTTGAATATTCTTGGTTCTGTTTTCTTTTATATAAATGTATACCTAGTTTGTCTAGTTTCCTGTAAAACTTCTGTTGATATTTTGCTTCATTATACATTGATTGTTACTTGTACAGTATTGAATTGTTAAACCCACAGTGTGGTAAATATCTAAATTTACTGTGATTTTTTAAAAAACAAATGAAGTTGCTTTTTTGTTTTGTTGATCATTTCTTTTGCTCTGCAAAAGCTTTTTATTTTTATTTGATGTATTTTAATTTTTTGTTTTGTGTTTGTTTTTGTTTTCCTTGCCTTGGAAGACATATCTAGAAAAATGTTGCTTTGGCCAATCTCAGAGAAATTACTGCTTGTATTCTCTTCTGAAATGTTTTCGTTTCACAACCTACTTAATGGGAGAAGATATTTGCAAACAGTGTATTTGATAGAGTCAATATGCAAAATATATAAAGAAATTAGTAACCACACCAAAAACCAAAAACTTCAGTTTAAAAAATGGGCATGGAATCTGAATAGACATTTTTCCAAAGAACACCTACAGATGGCCAACGGACATGTAAGGTGCTCAGTATCACTAAATCATAGGGGAAATGCAAATCGAAATCATAAGATATTACCTCACATCAGTCACAATGGTTAAAATCAAAATGACAAGAAAGAGTAAGTGTTGGTGAGAATATGGAGAAAAAGGAACCCATGTACACTGTTGGTTGAAATGTAAATTGGATCAGCCGCTGTGGAACCAGTATGAGATTCCTCAAAATATGAAAAGTAGAAATACCGTATGATCCAGTAATTCCACTACTGGGTATTTGCTCAAAGAAAGAGAACACAATTTGAAAAAATGCATGCACCTTTACACTTGGTGTAGCACTGTTTGCAGTAGCCAAGATATGGAAGCAACCATAGTCGTCTCTCAGCGAATGAATGGCTTAAGGAAGTTATGATATAGTTAAACCACAAAATATTATACAGCCATAGGGGCGCCTGGGTGGCTTAGTCGGCTAAGCGACTTTCGCTTAGGTCATGATCTCGCGGTTCGTGGGTTCGAGCCCCGCTTCAGGCTCTGTGCTGACTGCCAGCTCAGAGCCTGGAGCCTATTTCTCCAGGGGAGGAGAAGACACAGACTCTCTGTGTCTCCCTCTCTCTCTGACCCTCCCCTGCTCACGCTGTCTCTCTCTCTCTCTCCTAGAAATAAATAAAAATATTTTAAAAAATATTATACAGCCATAAAAAAGGATGAGATGACAACACAGATGGACAGAAAGCATATTATGCTAAATGAAATGTGTCACACTGAGATAAATACCATATGATTTCACTCATGTGTGGAATAAAAGAATCTGAATACACAAACAAAACAGAATCAGGCTTGTAAATATAAAGAGAAAAACCGATGGTTGCCAGAAGGGCAAAATGGATGAAGGGAGATAGGAGATACAGACTTCCAGTTATGGAATGAATAAATCATGGTAATAAAAAGACACAGCAGAAGGCATATAGTCAATGATATGGTAATAGTGTTGTGTGCTGACAGATGGTAGCTACACTTGTGGTGGGCAGAGCATAATGTAGCAACTTGTTGAATTACTCTGTTGTACACCTGAAACTAATTGTAACATTGTCCACTCTATTCAAATAAGAAAATACCTTATTATAATGTTGTTTTTTAATTAAGTTCGCACTTTTTAGTAGGTTTATTCCTTGGCTATAGTAGGATTCTTGTATCCATTATAATTGGCATTTTAATATTTAACTTGAACTGTTCTAGTGTAGAAATGCTATAGGTTTTTCTACATCGAACTTTTCACCTCACTGATGTCTCTCTTCAGCTTTAATGTGTTTTTGAGGTTCTCTGTGTAAATGGTATGTGTAGACAGTTACATAATTTAAATTTGGTGTCAGTTTTGTGAGTTTTCCTCTACTATGTACATTTCCTTCAGTTTTCTTATGGTATTTTTCTGTTGTTTTAATGGAAAGTGTAAGGGTGGATATCTTTTATAATTGACTTTAAGGGGATGGTATCTGATACTTAACTATTAATTATCAGTTTGGATGGGTGATTGGCAGGGATGCTTTGTCAAAGTAAGTTGGCATATATTCACTATGACCTGGTGATTAAAATGAGGGTTTCTAAAGCTAGATTATTTGGATTCAAACAAGATGCAGTGTTTATTAGACACAAATCTAGGAAGATTTATATAACTACTTTGTGCCTAATACAGCGTCATCAATACTTGCTTTTGGCATAGTACATGTGCAGTATTCATTAGATGTATCTTAAATGCTGGAAAATAAAGTTTGTGTGTGGAAATCTATAAATACACATTAGCCCAAATCTGTCAAACTTTCTATAAGCTTACTAATTGTTGTTTGCTCAGTCTAACAGAGATGGGTTCAACTGTGTTTCATTTGTTACTCAACAAATTAATTGAATATTATATTTAAATGACTATTTTTGATTCCCAGAGTAGACTTTATTCAGATATGTGATGCTCTGGTGGTTAGTAATATTCTATTTGTGATGTCTGCACTCGACTTTTCCTCAGTGTTGTTTCCTCAAGTATTTTTTAAATTGTAGATTTTGAGTTTGTCCTCACCAGACCTTTATCTTTGAGAATTCTGGAGGCCCTTGGCGGTGGAAATAATTTTTCGAGGTGTTTGAGAATTTGTTTTTTTCCAGGAGTGCCTAAGTTGCTCAGTCAGTTAAGCATCTGACTTTGGCTCAGGTCATAATCTCACGGTTTGTGGGTTCAAGCCCCACAGTGGGCTCTGTGCTGAGAGCAAGGAGCCTGCTTGGGGCCCATTCTCTTTCTCCGTCTCTCTCCACCCCTCCCCCTCACTCTCCTTCTAGAAAGAAAGGAAGGAAAGATAGAACGATAGAATTTGTTGTTCCCAAATCCCACGTTAGAATTCCTGAACTGGGTCCGTGTGTGTGTGTGTGTGTGTGTGTGTGTGTGTGTACGCACGTGTGTGCCCGTGTGCACGGGCACGTGTGCAAATATGCATGTCAAACAGCTTTATTGAGATATAATTCACATATGGTACATTCTATCTAGTGTACAATTCAATGTTCTTTTAGCATATTCACAGAACACAAACAATTTTAGACCATTTCATCACCCTGAAAAGAAACCCTGTACCCATTAGCACTCAGTTCCCATTTTCCTCAATTACACCACCCGTCTGTTTTAGGCAGCCATTGTTCTTTTGTTCACTATTATTTCACCTATTCCGACATTCCATATGAGGAGAATAATGTAATATGTGGTCTTTTGTGACCAACTTATTTGACTTAGCATACTGTTACCAAATTTTATCCATGTTAGAGACCATATATCAGAAATTCATGGGGTTTTTTTGGCCTTTTTTTCCAAGTTTTTATTTAAATTCCAGTTAGTTAACATACAGAGTAATATTACTTTAGGTGTAGAAGTTAGTGGTTCATCACTTCCACACAACACTTGGTGCTCATCACAAGTGTCCTCCTTAATATCCATCACCTGTTTAACCCATCCCACCCCCTCCACTCAAGTAACCATTAGTTTGTTCTCTAAAGGTCTGTTTCTTGGTTTTCCTCTCTTTTTTTTCTTCCTATATTCGTTTTGTGTCTTAAATTCCACCAATGAGTGACATCATGGTATTCGTCTTTCTCTGACCTATTTCGCTTAATATTATACTCTCTAGCTCCATCCATGTTTCACATGGCAAGATTTCATTCTTTTTTATGGCTGAGTAATAATATTCCAGTGTGTGTGTGTGTCTCACATTTTCTTAATCCATTCATCAGTCATTGGACATTTGGGCTCTTTCCATACCTGGCTATTGCTGATAGCACTGCTATAAACACTGTCGTGCATGTATCCATTTGAATCAGTATTTTTGTATCCTTTGGGTAAATATCAAGTAGAGAAATCCATTCATTTTTGTGGTTGAATGATATTCCATTGTATAGAAGTACCACAGTTTATTTATTCATTGGTTAATGGACCTTTGGGTTGCTTCTACTTTGCAGCTAATGTAAACAATGCTGCCATGAACATTCATGTTCTAATATCTGTGTGGACATATGTTTTCATTTACCTAGAGTATATGGCTGTGAGTGTTATGTTATATAGCTCAATGTTATGTTTACTATACATCAGCTCTTTGAAGAACTGCCTGACTACTTTCCAAAATGGCCGCACTATTTTAGTTTCCCACCAACAATGTATAAATATTTCATGTTCTTGTCAACACTTGTTACTATTTGTGTTTTTTTAGTGGGGGTGAAGTAGTATCTCACTGTGGTTTTGATTTAAATTGCTGGAAAGCTAATGATGTTGAGCATTTTTTTCATGCTCTTATTGGTCATTTATTTTCTTTGGAAATATCTATTCAGATGCTTTGCTTATTTTTTAAATTTTGGCTGATTTTTAAATTTCCATTTTTCAGACTGGGTTGTTTGCCTTTTTATTTTTGAAATATATTTCATTATACATTCTGGGTACAGATAATTTATCAGAGCTTAAGAGATACAAAATTTGCTAATATTTTCTCCATTCTGTGAATTGTATTTTTACTTGCTTGATGATTTCCTTTGGAGCACAAAACGTTTTAATATTGATGAAGTCCAATTTATCCATTGTTTCTATTGTCACTTGTACTTTTGCTGTCCTAAGAAGTCTTTGCTTATCCCAAGGTGGCAGTGATTTGCTCCTGTATTTTTTCTTTTAAGAACTTTACAGCTTTCAGCTTTTTCACTTAAATGTCTTATTCATTTAAGTTAATTTGTGTGTATAGTGTGAGGCAGAGTTCAGATTTTTCTTTTTTATGTAGATAGGTAGTTTTCTGAGTACCACTTGTTGAAGAGACTATTATTTGAACACTTAGGGAAAATTGACTGAACATGATGAATTATTTCTGTATTCTGAATTCTGTTCCATGAATCTATAAGTCTATCCTAATACAAGTACTACACTGTCTTGATTGCTGTAAATCTGTGGTAAGCTTGGAAATTGAAAATGTGAGTCTCCCAACTTTGTTACTTTTCAAGAGTGTTTAGGCTATTCTTGGTCCCTTGAATTTCCATGTGATTTTTAGGATCAATTTATCAGCTGCAAAGAAGCCAGCTGGTGTTTCAATATGGATTGTGTTGAATAAATGGATATATCAGTTTGAAGAATATTGCCATCTTACCCATTTTAAGCCTTATTTATGGTTGGGTAATATCTTTCCACTTATTTAGACCTTTCATTTCTATCTATAATGCTTTGTAGCTTTCAGAGTATATGTTTTCCAATTTTTTTGCTAAATTCATTTCCAAGTATTCATTCTCTTGATGTTACTGTAAATGTAATTGTTTTCTTAATTTTGCATTTGTTTGTGTCTTATACGTCCACATAAATTTGCATTTTTCAGAACAAAACAAGTTATACTGGCAAAGATGTTGAATTAACAGGGACCCTTAAACTTACAATACACTGAAAAGCAACACTGTTTTGCATGTCTACAAAGTATACATTTGTTTTCAGAAATGTGGCAAAGTTGACCCTAATAGTTAAGACTTTTTCACCAAATCATAGACATAGATGTGGGAATCATCATCTCAAACCTGATGAAATATATAGACGGTTTGGTTTCCGCTTTGCGGATAACCAAGCCAATTCTTTTGGAGCCTGATATATTCCACATGTTTACCTATCAGGCCATCTTCAAGTCCTCCTGGCTTCTTCTCTCTGGAGGGGACTCAATGGACTCTGGCATGATACAGAGGTCTCCTTCTTTATAATTGTCTAGAAGCTGGTACACATACAAGACAGAATCTTTCTCATAGGTAATGAATGGAGGGGAATAGTCGTAGCCCTTCAAGGACCTATCATGAAAGCTTGGTTTAATTTTGTTTTTGGATTGTTTATTGCAACTGTAGATATACTCTTAAATTTTGCTTATCTTGTATTGATGTGGATCTTGCAACTTTGGTGAACTAATTTATTATTTCTAACAATATTCTAACAATCTAATGTATTCCTTAGGATTTTCTATATACAAGATTATTCTGTCTGAAAACAGAGATCGTTTTGCTTCTTTCTAATCTGGATGCCTTTTATTTCACTAGATTGTATAATTGCCCTGAATAGAACCTTCAGTACAAAATTGAATAGAAGTTGCAAGAGTGGACAGTCTTGTGTTGCACCTGATGTTAGAGGGAAAGAATTTTAGTCTTTTAACACTATGATGTTAGGTGTAGGTTTTCTATAGATTCTCTTTGTCAGGTTGAGGAAATTTCATATACTCCTGCTTTGTTTTTTTAATAGAGGATGTTGGATTTCCTCAGATACTTTTCTTGGGTCAATTGTAACCATGTGGTTTTGTTCTTCATTATATTAATGAGTTATTACACAAGTTTTCTGATGGTAAGACAACCTTTAATCCTGGGGTAAATCTCAATTCATAATGCGGAAGAATACTTGGCTTATATGTTGCTGGATTCTGTTCACTTGTATTTCATTGAGAATTTTTGCCTCTGTATTCATAAGAGAAATTGGTTTCCAAATTTCTTTTGTTATTATGCCCTTGGTGTTGTTATCAGAGCTTTATAGAATGAGTTAAGAGATGTTTCCTGTCTTCTATTATTCAAAGAAGTTCTCCTTTGCATGTTTGATGTAATTCACCAGCAAAGACATTTGGCTATGGTTTTTTCTTTGTGAGAAGTTTTTGACATCACCAGTTCATTCTTTTTAAAACACTGTGTGTTTATGTATTTTGATAGAGAGAGGCAGAGAGAGAGCGAGAGAGAGAGTGAGAGAGAGAGAATCCTAAGCACCTCTGCACTGCCAGTGTGGAGCCTGATGTGGGGCTTGAACCCATGAACTGTGAGATCATGACCTGATTGAAAACCAGGAGTTGGATGCCTAACCAACTGAGCCACTCAGGGGCCCCACTAATTCAGTCTTTTTACCTGTTATATAGCCATTCAGGTTTTCTCTTGCTTCTTTAGCTAGTCACTAGTGTATGGTTTTTTTTAAGAATTTGTCTATTTAAAATAAATAATTTGTCCATTTAATCTAAGTTACCTGATTTGTTGTCATACAGTTGCTCATACAATTCTCTTATAATCCTTTTTGTTTGTCTTAGGTCAGCAGTAATATTCCCCTTTTTATATTTCATTTTAGATAGGGGAATGGGTTTTGAATTAGGGAATGGATTTTAGTCTTCTGAGTTTTTTTCTTGGTCATTCTAGTTAAAGTTTTGTTCATTTTGGTGATCTTTCAAATAACTTTTGGTTCACTTTTTTCTATTTTATTAACTTTTCTCTACTATTCATTATTTTTTTCCTTCTTCTGGCTTCAGGTTTGATGTTCTTTTCTTTTTCTGCTTGGGATCAATTTCTACTATTTTATTTGTAGCTTTTAATTCCCAAACATTCAGGAAGTATGAATTCAGCCTCCCAATAAGCAAGGAACACATTACTTAGCATCAGTTAACAGGCTGAACCCTCTGGCATATTATTTCTCTTCATTTCTTTGAACTAAAATATTTTTTTCCATCTTGCAAACCTACTTTTTTCTAAAGCTAACATTTCTAGGCAGTGTGGCAGAAAGAATGTCTTTGGCGTGTGAATAATCCCATTCACATCACCTGTAACTTCTGGTTTGTAAAGTTAGAGCTAAAACTTCTCCTCCTGCCCAGTAGTCAACCCATAAGGATGAAGGAGTAGACTGCTGGTAGGCAAGAAAGCATTTTGCTTATGGCTTCAGCATTTAAAGAATAGAATAAGATTTTTGGTAAAATCTCCCTAGTAGAGAGTGTCTGCTTTGCAGATAAAAACATGAGATATTCATATGGAATTATTTTTGTGCAACCGAATTATTTGACTCTGTCTTCACATGAGCTATATATAACTTGCTCATTAAAATGAAAATACCTCTCTAATAAAAGTGTTAGTTTCAATAGCAGTAGGTGATTATAATTATTATTATTTTGAGTATAGTTGACACTCAATGTTACATTAGTTTCTTATGTGCAAGATAGTGATTCAACAACCCTATACGTGTATGCTGTGCTTGCCACAAACATAGCTACCATCTGTCACCATACAACATTATTATTCATAAAGAAAAGCCAAGTGAAGGTGACACCGTTTTCTAATTTTTACTGTTGTTTATATATAAATCATTTGTAAATTAAGGAAGGGATTTTTTTAATTAATAAGAATTAGAAGCTGGTAAAGTAAAATCTTTCATAACACCCAAACTTTTAAGATCTTCAAACAAAATAATAATTCCTTACTGTGTATTTCATTTCTTTGTCCACAAAATATGATTAATGACACTAATCTGAGGACAATTTACAGCAAAGATACAAGAGATAGAGCAGAATCTGAAATGTAATTTTTGCTCCTTATCAAGGAAACTTTGTATAAGAAAAGGCTGCATTATTCAGACACTGCTGAGTATCCCAATTGCTTAGTGTTACTGGAGCTGTGGGTACACTGCAGAAAGTTAAATAGTTCACTATGTGAAATCTGCCTTTTACTTTTTTTTCAATTAATACGTTGAGAGAAAGAGATCAACTAGACCAGGTGTCGCAAAGTCATATCCGTCCATTTTGTTGTATCCACCCATCATATTTATGTTTTGCTCTAGGCTTAATTATACTTTGGGGTTCCTGTATATTTTTAATCTAGCTGAAGTGAAGAGCATGCTTCCAAATGCTGAATGCTAAGTGAAGCCTGCTTGTTGCCCTTGGTGAAGGTTCTTGTCATATTTGGTGGCCCCATAGTTCAGCTTCCATCATTTTTCTGTGTGTGGCCAGGGTACCACCAGCCCAGCTGCCCAAAAGCCAAAACTGAGCAAGGAAAAGGAGGATCTCAAGCAGTTCGATATTCATTACTAACTCATTACTAATAACCATTGTTCAGAAAAAAAAAAACATGAAAAATAAATCTGAACATGAAACAAAGAAATACACAGGTTTATTAATCAGATTAAGAAGAAAAAAGAATCACTATCATGTTTTAGAACATTGTTACCTACCAAACAAGACTTATGTTCTAGATTTATTTTTTTTAGTAGCATCTTAAAAAGAATTCTTGACTTAGTCTTTTCTTCTGACTCATGGACCTGAAAAAAATCACATTCCTACCAATTTAAAACTCAAAGTTTGAGGCTTTCCAATTTGGAAATTAGAGCTTCATTTTCTTTATATCTAACCAAGTGTGGAAACTTCTGATAACAGTTATGTTTAGAAATCTTAGTAACAGTGAATAGTACAGTTTGTTATTTGTTACAGTAACAAACATAATAGCCCCTTTGATGACTGGGACTGTGTTTTACCATAGGAAGTATTCAGTGAATATTTGTTCAACAATTAAGACAGAAAAAATATTTATTTGTGAACATCACAAATTGTCAGGAGCATTTCAGGTGCCACTTCAAATAATCATGGAGCCTTTTGATAGCGATATTCACAAAGAAAAGCTATCGTCTATGGATTGTTTATGTCACAAGAATGGGTGTATTTAGAGGCATTTTTTTTTATTTCCCAAAAGGAAAAAATTGGAAAAGCAAATGAGATGCCCACTTATATTAACATTGCTTTAATTTATTCTCTTTCTATCTTTGCTTGTTTGCAAAAAGCAGGCACAAAAAAAGTAAATACTTTCCCAGTGATCTTACCCCCTGATCTGGACTTTGCACAAGTTATTAATTCGATATAAGAAGATAGGTAAAAATCATCACCTTGGCTTAAGTTTCTTACTTCCTGTCCCTGAAAGCAGTTCACAGATGCAAATAAAGAAACAGGAAAATATGATTCTCTTGTCTTTTGACAGAAGAGAAATTTCTGGGAAGAAATCCTTAAGTGCTAAAGGAAAAAGCTCATCAGAAATCTTTACCACCTAAAATAACACCGGGGTGCGTGGGTGGCTCAGTTGGTTAAGTGACTGATTCTTAAGTGACTGACTCTTGATTAGGCTCGGTCTTGATCTCATGCTTGGTAGAGCCTGCTTGCGATTCTGTATCCCTTTCTCTCTGCCCCTCTCCTGCTCGAGCTTTCTCTCTCTCTTTGGAGTGTGTGTGTGTGTGTGTGTGTGTGTGTGTGTGTGTGTGTGTCTAAATTAATTAATTAATTAAAAAATAACGTAAGTAACAATTATAACTTCATGGTCCGGGCATTGCAAAGTCCCGTATAGACGAAAGCAGACCTTTGCTCTTGATTGTTGTAACAGCAAAGATGGATGAGAGAAGTCAGTACCCTTAGTATCCTGAGAGTGTATCATCTATGGTCTTCCAAATCTGTAGCCTTCAATACTGGTATTTAGTAGTGCCTTCTGTTGGGGGTTACTGAGGATGATGAGATTATACACAAGGCTAGCTGAAATGTAACGTGGAGATTTCTGTGGGCTGCATTTAAGCTTAAGAGTGACGGGGAGGCCTGCATAACTGCCCTGACCATGGAATGCCCCTGGGACTGGCCCTCCTAGGTGTTTCTGCAGTCCTTAGGGAACTCCTTATCTATACGTTGTATACAAAGTTTAGCAAAACAATAGGACACAGATGCTCTTGCGGTGTATCTCGAATTTGATTAGTGATGGTTGTTCTTGCACGCCTGAAATGTTGTAAACCCTCTGTACACAACAAGCCAACTGAGATTCTGATTCTCCTGACACTGCAATAAATGAGAATATGAGTGAGGCTGATGGGGTCTTCCTCTGCCAACATTGACCCCCATGCCTTCTCTTTTTCTTAGCAAAGTGTGGAGTAATCTTTCATCTATCAGCACAGGGTTTGCTGGCCATGCCCAGCAAACTTCCACTCTTCATACTGCAGTGTGATTATAGTCTTGACAACATTACTGCCATTTTAATTAGTCACAAAGCTCTACCATGTACAAGCACTTGCTCTATAGCAAACACTGAACCACTCCTTGAAGATACAGAAGTGACATAATTTTGCCTTTGCTTTCATGGGTTGTCGTAGTCCATTCAGGCTGCTATAACAAAATACCACAGAGTTGGCAGCTAATGAACAAAAGAAATTGGTGCTGGTGGTTGGGAAGTGCAAGAATATGGCACCAGGACAGAAACTAATTTGACAATAAACTATTTGTAAAAAAAAAAAAAAAAAAAAAAAAAAAAAAGAATATGGCACCAGATTTGGTGTGGTGGCTGGTGAAGGCCCACCTTCTGTTTCATAGACCACACCTTCTTGCTGTGTCCTCACATGGTGGAAGGGGCAAGAAAGTTCTCTGGTGACTTTTATTTATGGATTGATTGATTAATTGATTAAAAATTATTAGCTTTTATTTGAAATGCTTACATTTTAAAGCTCTCTTACATTGGGTAAATATTCTGTTCCCTCATTTAGATATATTTTAAACATTAATGCCTTTCTGAAAATGATACATTTTCTCTACAAAACTATGTTTAGCCCATAAACACTTATATCCTAAAGTAAAACAAAAATAAAAATTTGCATCTAAATGATTTTTATTTTTTAATTTTTTAATTTATTTTTTCATAAATAGTTTATTGTCAAGTTGGTTTCCGTATAACACCCAGTGCTCATCCCCACAAGTGCCCTCCTCCACGCCCATCACCCCAATTCCTCTCTCCCCCTCATCAGCCCTCGGTTTGTTCTCAGCATTCAAGAGTCTCTCATGGTTTGCCTCCCTCCCTCTCCCCAGCTGTTTTTCCCCTTCTTCTCCCTCATGGTGATTTTTCAAAATTATATAGAGAGAAAGAATGTGAGTTGGGAAGAGGGGCAGAGTGGGGGAGAGAGAGTCCTAAGCAGGCTCCACATTCAGCACATAGCCCAATGCAGGACTCAGTCCCATGACCCTTGATTATGACCCAAGTCAAAATCAAGAGTTGCACGTTCAACTGACTGAGCCACCCAGACACCCCTGGCACATCCTTTATAAGAGCACTACTCCCATTCATGAGGGTTCCCTCCTCATGATCTAATCATCTCCTGAAAGCCCTACTGCCTAATACCTTAGGGGATAGCATTTCAACATATACATTTTGGGATGACGCATTCAGACCATAGCAGTGATACTCTGCTGAGGAAATAGACAAGCAAATAGGCCATTATGAGGAATGTTTGAAGTGATACAGCAGGGCTCTCACTGGGTACTTTTGGGGTAAACCAGTGGAGTATCCAACTCATTCTTGAGAAGACCAGGAAGGTATGTGGGAAAAGTGACTTCTAAGCTGAAAGCTGGAAGGTGAATAGAAATTAAAAGGTTATAGGAGAAAAACATAGATGGGGCTAAGGCATTCAGAGCAATAATTATATTCCAAATCATTGATTTCTTTCATTTTTTCTAATTTTTTTCATATTCTTTTATATGTCCACAAATAGACTTAAACTGCTAGAACTTCTACAAACCAAACCAGACAGGTAAACTGTCTTATCCATTTGCACCCCTGATAATGTATACAGGTTGTGAGATCCTGGCATAGGTGGTTTTCGTTATTTAATTCTTTGTTTGTAATTCATGATAAGGGAAAAGCTTCATATGAATATCCTAGCTTGTAATACAATTCAAAAGAAGCGACCCAATTGATTTGTAAGAGGGAGAGAGAAAAGTTGGTTGAAAGTAAGACATATTTTATGCTATTCACTTGTCAGATTTCCTTATGTGTATTTTGGATATTAGCCTTTTATCAAATATATGGTTTGCAAATAGTTTGTACCATTCTCTGAGTGGGCTTTTCACTCTTTTGTTAGTTCTCTTTGCTGTACAGATGCTTTTTCGTTTGATACTGTCTCATTTGTCTATCTCTTCTTTTGTTGTGTGTGCTTTCGCTGTCATTTCCAAGAGATCATACCCAAGATTAGTGTCATGAAATTTTCTCCTTATTTTATTTTTTTAAGGATTTGTATGGTTCAAGGTCTTACATATAAGTCTTCAATCCACTTTTAGCTGATTTTTGTTTGGGGTTTAAAATAAGTGTTCAGTTTGATTGCTTTGCAGGCAAATACCCAATTTCTCCAGCACCATTTGTTGGAAACGTTCCTTTCTCCATTGTGTATTCTTGACATTTTTGTCAAGGATCAGTTGACTGTATATGTATTTGTTTCTGGACTCTGTTCTGTTCCATTGGTCTATATGTCTTTATGTCAGTAGTATACTGTTTTAATTTCTCTAGCTATGTAATATCTTGAAAACAGAACATGTGATACTTTATACTTTCTTATCAAGATTGTTTTGCCTATTTGGGAACTTTGTTGTATATACATTTTAGATTTTTTCCCTATTTTTGTGAAAAATGTCATTGGAATTCCAATAGGGATTATGTAGGCTTTAACAATATTAATTCTTCCAATCAATGAACGTGGATACCTTTCCATTCATTTTTGTTTCTTCAGTTTCTTTCATTATTGTTTTGCAGTTTTCAGTGTACACATTTTCACCCCAATGGTTAATTCCTAAATATATTATTCTTTTTGATGCTCTTCTAAAAGGTATTTTTTTCTAACTTTCTTTTTCACATAGTTTCTTGTTCATATTATAGATACACAACTATTTTTACACGTTTTGTATCCTGCATCTTTAATAAATTTGTATATTCTAATAATTTTTATGTGAAATCTTTAGAGTTTTCTATGTATAAAACATTCATCTGCAGAGACAGTATTATATCTGTCTATCTGATTTGAATACTTTTTATTTCTTTTTTCTTGTCTAGGTGCTCTGGCTAGAACTTCTAGCACTACATTAAATGGAATTGGGAAGAGTGATAGTCCTCACATTATTCCTGATACTAGAGGAAAGACCTTTTATTTTTTCACAGTATAATGTTACTTCATTTTTTTTATATATGACCTTTATTATGTTGAACTACATTTCTCCTATATACAGTTTATTGAGAGTTTTTAATATAGATATGTGTTTAATTGTGTCAAATGATTTTTCTACATCTATTGACACATTTATATGAATTTTATCTTTTATTCTGTTAAAGTAATGTATCATATTAATAGACTTTCATATGTTGAAAACATCCTTGTGTCTGGAAATAATTTCTACTTGGTCATGGTGTATGAGACTTTTGATATGATATTAAATTCATTTCAGTAGTATTTTTAACTTTTTTTCTGTTTATTTTTGAGAGAGAGACAGAGAGGGAGAGCACAGGGGAAGGGAAGAGAGTAAGGGAGACAGAGGATCCAAAGTGGGCTCTGTGTTGACAGCAGACGGCTTGATGCAGGGCTCAAAGTCATGAACCGTGAGATCATGACCTGAGCCAAAGTCAGACCCTTAAGTGACCGAGACACCCAGGTACCCCAGTTCACTAGTATTTTGTTCAGGATTTTTGCATTTATGTTTATCAAGAATTCTGGCCTATAATTTTCTTACAGTGTTTTTGTCTGGTTTTGGTATTAGGCAGGGTAATGCAGACCTCATAAAATGAATTTGGAAATGTTCTCTCCTCTTCTATTTTTTGGAAGCATTTGAGAACGATTGGTATTATTTCTTCTTTAAATGATAGAATTTACCAGTGATGCCATCTGATTGTGAACCTTTCTTTTGGGGAGGTTTTTGAGTACTGATTTAATCTCTTTACTGGTAATTGATTTGTTCAGACTTTTTATTTATTATTCATTCTTGGTAGGTCGTATGTTTCTAAAAATTTACTCATTTTTCCTTTGTTATCCAGTTTGCTGATCTATAATTTTTCATATTAGTCTATTATTGGGTAAAGGACTTGAACATATTTCTCCAAAGAAGACATATAAATGGGCAGCAGGTATATTATAAGGTGCTTATATCACTAATAATCAGAGAAATAAAATTGAAAACCATGAGATCCCATCTCATACCTGTTAGAACGGCTGCTATTATTTTAAAAAAAGATAACAAGTGTTAACAAAAATGCATAGAAATAGGAACTCTTACAATGTTGTTGAGGATGCAAAGTGGTGCAGTTGCTAAGGAAAACAAGATGGAGGTTCCTCAAGAAATTGAAAACAGAGCTACAATATGTTTCAGAAAGCCCATTTCTGGATATATATTCAAAAGGATGGAAATCAGGGTCTTTAAGAAATATGTACACTGTCATGTTCATTCAAACATTATTCCCACTAGTTAAGATATGGAAACACCCTAAATTTCCATTCATTAGTAGATGAATGGATAAAGAAAATGTAATATGTACATACAGTGTAATGTAACCCAGCCTTAAAAAGTAAAGAAATCCTGTCATAAACAACAACATGGATGAAGCTGGAGGATATTTGCTTTGTAAAATAAGCCGCTCACAGATACTAGATGATTTCACCTATACGTGGTTTATAAAATAATCAAACTCCTAGAGGTAGAGAGAAGAATAATGACTGCCATGAGTGAGGGGACAATACAGAATTGATGCTCGGTTGATATTAAGTTTTAGTTATGCAAGGGGCACCTGGGTGGCTCAGTCAGTTAAGTGTCATGATGTCACTGTTCGTAAGTTCAAGTCCTGCATTGGGCCCTATGGTGACAGCTCAGAGCCTGGAGCCTGCTTTGGATTCTGTGTCTCCCTCTCTCTCTGCCCGTCCCTCACTCATGCTGTCTCTCTCTTACAAATAAACATAATATTTAAGAAAAATTTAATATTTTAGATATACAGGATGAGTTCTAGATGTCAGCTATATAACCTTGTGCCTCTTGTTAACAATACTGCATTGTGTACTTAAAAATGTGTGGATGTTAGAGCTCATGTTAGTGATCTTACTTAAAAAAAAAGGTGGACTGGATTTATCCCATGGGCTGTAGTTTGCTCACTCTTCATGGCACATAAAAATTCGTTTAATTCATTCACTTTTCTTACTTTTTCCTACTTTTCTTAGTTTTAACTTTTCTCCCTGTTCTTTCATTCTCTATGGTATTTAAGTTATTTGGCTGTTTTATGTAATTATGCTGCCTTTGTGGTATTTTTGAGCAAGTAAGAAATACATAAATACAAACTTTAGAATTAAAGTAAAGCATTGTAAAACACCTTCAATCAAGAGAGATTAAACACATGCGCATAGTGGAGTCAATAGCATTTGGTGTCTCTTGGTATTATGCTTCCAGAATATAGATGTCCAGAGAAAAATAAAGCAATAGCTTAATCATATGTATTATTGAAATCTGGCTGGAAATAAGAGCACCTGAGGATTTTCCACATGGAAAGTACACTTTTTAATCTTGAAGAAAAGTAAAGTTATTTCCTAGACCATGAAAATACCACTGCAGGGTACCAGAAAGTGAGTAAAATACAAATTTTCTGCCTAAATAAACTTTAATATTTAGTCATTAATAAAATAATTTTGTAAAAACACATAAAATGGAATTAGTATTAAAGGTGGGTAGTTTTATTGGTGAATATTTATTTTACTAGTAAGTATGTATTTTTAACACTAAAATGCACATATGTTTTCTTAAAAATCTTTTTCATTACTGATGAGATATGTATAATTTAAATAAAAATATATTTAATAGTATGTCACAATCCAGCTGATAGTACAGAATTGCTGGCCATGCTTTCCTTGCAAAATCACAAGCCACAACAGGATGGTCTGTATTTAATACTACTGTCCCTTTATCAAGGGACAAGAAATGACCTTTCCTATAGCACTGACATACTGCAATTCTTTCTTTAGGTGATTACAATAAAAGGTAGCTCTTTTGAAGAAGGACTGAAATGGAAAGCAATCTTACTTTAGAAAAAGAAAGTAAAAGAAATATAAGAATAATTACATGAGTGGTTGCATAGTTGGCAAATTTCCCATCAACCCGATGATTCTTCCATAATTAATATTAACATGGGAAAAAACCAGAATGACTCTGCTTTTGATTTGAGCTGCATCACTGCTTATCTGCTGATTAGAAAAGCCACTTCTTTCTAATTTATCACTTTAATGCTACTGTTAGTATAAATGACTGGTTTGCAAAAACACTAAAACACAATTATAAATAGTCTGACCAGCTTACTGAAGTGCCGGTGTAAGCACCCATACACATCTTCCATTTATCACCATTTGCTTTGACAGAGCAACATTCATTTCATTTATCACTTGATCCCTTTCTATTATTTCTTCAATGGGAGGGTGTCTAATCAGAGTTATTCATCTCAAATCGTATTTTCTTGAAAGCTTTTAAGAAGCATCTAACAAGGGCACAATCACTGTACTCATTTAAGGCAACACCCAGCCCCACAAGACAGAGGCTCTTATTCTGATTGTGTTTTTAAAAAGTGCATTATTTAAAGAGATTCTAAATAAAGATTAATTTTAAATCTTACTTAGCTTTCTGCTATGTGTGTATGTGTGTGTGTGCTAATCAAAATAACTCTCATTAAAATGAATGGATTAATGGAGCACCACTTCTTAATTGACTTAACCTATAAAAAATGAAGGGCTAAAGGTAGATTCTATGGCCTAATGGTTAATATGGCAAATGAAGAATTAAGAATCATGGGATCTTTGCAGTAAACCCATGAGGTTGATGAGAATTGTGGGTTATCCATTTTTCAAAGTTCTCTACCGCTGAAAGAAGAGGCACTCACCATTGCTGTCATGATCTCTTACTGGCTAGCACCCATTCCTTTTTCATTTCCTCTGAAAGCCAGGGACAGTAATAAGCATCATATTTTATGTGATAGGAAATATCTGAGATTCTTAGATAAAATGGCTATTTTTGCAAATTTTCCTTCTGCGATACATATCTATATATTTTGCTAATTGGCATTCTCTTCCCTGTATTTTAAAGTTCATGTGACAGCACTACTTTATTTTGTCTGTGTAAGGGGCAAGGGTCATGTAAAAACACTGATAAAAAACAGGATGAATCAGAAGATGGGCGTGGAACCCAGAAAACTAATTCTAATGCACATTCTGGCACCAAGAGATTGGAGAACTTACATAGCTTCTAAATAACTGTAGAATAAGTATATTTGAGTAGAGAAGTGTTTTCCATTCTAAGAACTTTTAAATCATTTTTGTCATATTTGTGTTCAAATATAAAAACAACATACACAAATATGCCGGGTATGTTTCTAATAACTTTAGCTTTACTATTAGCTCATTTAATCTTCCTATCAACACTGTGATGGAGGTACCATCTTGGTTTTTATAACACAGATACACAACCAAGATTGCACAACTAGTAAGTGGTAGAACCCGGGTTTCAATCCAGACAGACTGGTCCCAGAATTTGTATGGTTATGCGCTCTATAATTATATGATATATGGAAATTTTTTCAATGTCATTTCTCATTCGTAGATGTTTTCTTTTATTTTAATAAATTTATTTCTAAGGAAATCTTATGTCCCAATCATAAATGTAAGACCAATGTCATTAACATAAACAAAAGTTTGCTATAAATATTAAGAAGATACAAAATAAGGCAGTTAATTTAAAAATAGTAAAATACAAGTAATAAGAAATCTAATTATCTCTAAGAATACTAGAGGAGGCTGAGACTGATTTGCCCCAGATTTCAGAAGAGTTTCATTGCACGTTGGGAAAACAATGTCAGTGTTAATATCTCTAGCCCAGAATTCTGTTCACATTACCCTCAGTAACCCTTTCTCGTGTCATTAGCAGTTCGTCAGCATGCTGGCTCCTCACTGGGCCTCTATTTCCCAGAAGTTCCAACTCCCCCACTCTTAATGGCATTTCCTATTTCTCAGTCTCTGAAAGCTTTATTGCTCATTTCCTATTCTGTATGCATTCCCATTTCCTATCCCAAATGCCTTTGCAAGTAAGCCTTCTTTTCTTCTATTCTCAGTAGGTGTGGCTCCCTTTTGGGGGTGCTAAGTTCTACAGTCAGAGTCCTCAAGGTGTCATGGAAGGACTAAGACATCAGTGTGAGTCACTGAAGCCCACCACCCCTTTGGTGCTTTCTGCATCAGCTTCTCCCCTAGGCATGTATCCACATGTATCCACATAGACACCCTCTTTGTCTGTGCCTCCTACTCCCAAAACTTATAGCCTCCAGTGTCTTAGGAGGCAAACACCTCTTCCTTAATTCTAGATGGGTTTCCTGGCCTCTCTCTTTTTTTCTCTGGCTTGCCTTCACTCTCTGTATCTTTTTTTTTTTTTTTAATCTCATTTCCTTTCCCTCCCCTGTCCGCACCTAGTCTTGATGTCAAGGGGAGTGATTATGCAATGGTGGAAAAATATAAGTGCCAAGATCAAGATATTTGATCCTACACTATCTAGAACTGCCAATTAACTACAGGCAGCACATACCCTACACATTTAGAAGTGCTACATAGATGATATATATGGCCCTTTTCAGTCTAAATGATGAGATTAAAAATGGGCTAGGTCAGGCACCTGCTTATCAGTAATCTTTCCCTAATAATGACATTAAGACTTAATAGCAACTGGAACCAGTTGGGTGATTACTTTCTGGCCTGAATATAACTAGCAGTGTTGAAGGTATTGCAGCTCTAGAGCTTTCCATGGGAGCCTTTTTAATTGAAACGACACCCTCTCCCCTAATGTGACTGTGAACTCCTGTGGCAACACGTCCGTGGAATGAGGGTGCTTGTGTGTCTGCAAGAAAAGAAGGGAACTTGTGAAAAAGGCTT
Source organism: Crocuta crocuta (assembly GCF_008692635.1). Lineage (NCBI taxonomy): Eukaryota > Metazoa > Chordata > Mammalia > Carnivora > Hyaenidae > Crocuta > Crocuta crocuta. Next base: position 9,896,366 of record NW_027531522.1, read on the forward strand.
TGCACTGACCTGAACAGACTAATGGCCTCATTAAACAGAATCAGGGCAGTTTAGAAAAATTAGCTTCACAGAAACACAAATTTGAGTTGGAATGCTATAGTGAAAGGGAGCAATGCATAATATTTCAAAGAGTTCTTGATCATGCAAAGGCACAACTTCAAGAGATAATTGAGCAGGAAACATGAAGTTTGAGACCTGGAAATCTACACCTAAAGGTCTAAACAACTGAAATGAATGTGTATGGGAAAAGTTGAAATGAGTCTTGAGTTTATAGTAATAGACTCTGGAGACTACATGAAAACATAGGAATCACTGTTGTTCATCATATAAAAAGAAATGAGATGGCTAAACTGACTAAATAATCTTGGATATTGCAAGTGCCTTTCTTTTATGCCTTTGCTGGTTTTGCGGGGAGCGGGAATCTATGAGTCTAACCTGAGAATGGGGACCACTGACTTCTAGAAATCGGCATACCGTCCAGTGGGGTTATTAGCTATGCGAAGTTCCGGCAGAGAATTTTATATAACAGCTAAAGTGGCCCAATTTGAAATCTGGTACAAGAAATGAAGGAGTAAAACACATTTCTCAGTAAGTTCTTCCATATTTATAGCTTCAATGACATCCACGTTCCAAAGGGGAATTAGAGCTATATTTTCCAATTCCTTGATCAATTGGATACTTGCCCCCGTAGATCCTATTGTATCAGGTTGTATTTGATTGTACTCTCTGCCAGAGTGAGGCAAAGAGGTGACTAATATCTCCAAAAACATTAAAAATAAACAATCTGATTGAAAAGATGCATGTCCGTTTCATTCTGTAATACGCTGTCCTAGTTCCAAAATGTCATCTAAAGGCTCCAAATGGAACTGTACATGTGTTGTGTTGTGACCCAGACACAGAAGGAGGCCACCATGCTGGGAGGATCTATGCTGTATATACCATGAGTAGACAGAGAGGAAGCCCCCTGAGTCTACTTTGGCTCCCAAGTAGAATGGAAAGAATTCGGATGTTCCCCTCTTCTAGATGGAAGAGACCAGAGGTGAACAGTAGCCTTAGGTGATGGTGCTTGGATCTCAGACCCCTTTCCAGAATGAGAGCCTGAGTGTATTGCCTTCATGCATCTGCCATTGGCGGGGGGGGAGAAGGGAGAAGAAGGATGTAGGAGAACATCTGAAAGACCGACCATTTACCTAGTACATTAAGTTTCCTAAATGAAATGGCTTAAACTACTGGACATGGAGGCATTTAATTGACAGGGTTAATGGCCTTCTATCCTCTTTCAAGCCTTTATAGAGTGAAGCTTACAAGGAAGATTAAAAATTCAGTGTTCTTTTGCGTATTTGATTAGTAGCCTGTAAATGTGTGGCTTTACTTGCTTTTCCCTTTTGCATCCCACCCTCCCTTTTTCCATTCCTTCCTTCCTTCACTTCCTTTTCCATCCTGCATTAAATAAACACTTAATGTATACCTTCTATGTCTCATATTTTACTAAGTGCCTGAAACAAAAAGGTAACAACTGTAGCTCCTGTATCCAGGGATCTGATAATCTAGGGGAGAAGAAAAATGTGTAAATAAATAATTACATTACAGTGGGATAAGTCCAGAATGCCAAGGTGCTGTAGGTGAAGTTTTTGAAAGTACTAATTTCCTGTACCTGGAGTAGAACTTAGAGATTGAATATGATTTGGGAAAGCAAATAAAAGGATTCTCAGACAATATTATAGTTTATGTAGAAACCCCTAAGGAAGTGGTTTTAGGAAGATTACCAGGGGCACCTGGGTGGCTCAGTCATTTAACCATCTATCTAACTCTTGATTTTGGCTCACGTCATGATTTCACAGCTAGTGAGATCAAGCCCCATGTAGGGCTCTGTGCTGGCAGCATGGAGCCTGCTTGGGATTCTCTCTTTCTCTATCTCTCTCTCTCCCCCTCCCCTATGCACATACACACGCTCTCTCAAAATAAATAAAGGTAAAAAATTAATTTTAAAAAGATCACCAACTACAGTGACAGTGTACAAGCATCAGTCTGGCATATCTATTTATTAGAAATGAACCTTTGTAATTTGCAACGTGAAAAGCAATCTCATTTACAATAAGATCCAAAACAATGAAGTATTCATCAAATATGTGGAGAATTGTTGTGCTAGAAACTACAGAACACTAATGAAAGAAATGAAAGATGTGTACAAATGAAGAGATAGATCATGTTTGTGGATTGAAAGACAGTATTGTTAAGATGTCAGTTCTCTCCAGTTTGATGTATAGATTCAACTCAATTGTAATCAAAACACCAACAAGCTTCTTTGAAGATAATAACAAATTGAATCTAATCTTGATATGGAAAGGCAACAGAACTGGAATAGTCAAAATAATTCTAAAAAGAACAACAAAGTCAGAGGGCTAACACTGCCCAAGGCAGGACCTGAAGTTGTTGCCTGATGTAGGAGTTACTATAAAGTATAGTGATCAAACCATATAGTTTTGGCCAAAGGATGAATGTGTCAGTTGTCAATCTATGAAAAAGAATAGACAGCCTAGAAATAAACCCACACAAACAAAGTCAATTAATTTTTGACAAAGGTGAAAATGCAATACAATAGGGAAAGGATAATACTTTTAAGAATGGTGTTGGGAACAAGTAGGTTTCATATGCAGAAAAGTAACCCTTCACCCAAATCTCACAAAGTATACAAAAATAAATTCAAAATTGATCATACTTCTAAATACACAGTATAAAACAATAATACTTAGAGAAGAAAGCATGGGATGAAAGTCCGTGTTGCCTTGGGTTTGGCAATGAGTTTTTAGGTTTTACCTGAAAACCACAAACCATGACAAATTGGACTGATCAGAATTATAACTAGTACTCTTTGAAAGATCCTGTTAAGAGAATGCAAAAGGAAATAAAGGGAAAAAGTACTTGCAGATAATATAACCTTTAATGGACTTGTATCCACAATATACAAAGAACCTTAGAACTCAACAGGGAGTAAACAAATAACTAATGAACAAAGGGCCGAAGATCTGTGCAGATACTTCACCTAGGAAGATATGTAGATGGAAAATAAAAATATAAAAAGATGTTCAACATCATCTTTGGATAAGTATAAATTAAAGCCATAAGGTACTACTACACACCTATTCAAATGCTTAAACATTATTATAAGAAAAATTGTATATCTCTAAAGTGTATAAAATGTTTTAAAACATAGGTACATCATGAAATGACTACTACAGTCAACCTAATTAAGATATCCATCTCCTGCTGTTCACCGCGCATCTTCTGAAACCCACCATGGCTCAACCGGGGAGTCTAAACCTCAATAACAAGCAAATTTTGAAAAAGAGTTGCTTATGGTTGCTGCCCCTCTCTCATTCTCTCTTAAACTCAGTCGGAAACCAGCCAGGTTCTTGCTGGGAGCCGCACTGGCCTCTCTGGATGGCAGTCACAGCAAGGAAATGGCAGTGTTTGCACAGCTCCTGCCATGAGAAACGAAAACTGGTATCTCCTTCTGCTACTACTGGCTCATGTTGGAAATGAGCCTCCTGGTATTGACCAGGCCTCACAATATTCCATGTCAAACCAATATTCTGAACACAGATACCTCATAAGGAAAAGCATATTCCTGCCTTTACAAAAGAGATTTTAGATGAAAGCTCTGTGGGTGATTGTCAAAAGTCTCTTCCTATGGACCTTGCAGACCCAAGACTTAGATAATAAAGGGGGTTAAGAACACAAGAGTTACAATTGAGCCTGGCCCCGAGACAAAGAGCCTGTTTTGGGGTTAAGGGCAGAACATAGTTACTACATATATCTTTGCTAATTGGTGAAGCATAGCAGTCCCTTCCACAAGGCCTACATTCCACAAACACCCTCCCTAACACTGGCAACTGGGATGAGGATAGATTAGAGTAGCTAAAACATAAACCCAGGTGCAAAGACTGACACATTTAGGGCCCCCATGTTAGTTTCTACAAACAAACCAATTCACAAACATTCATCCTCTTGAGAGCCAGACAGAATGACTCCTAGCTTATCTATATACAATTTAACTTACATGTTATCCTGTTTTTCACTAAGAACATTCTGTTATTCTGCAGTTGATATCATAAAAGGCCTCCCATTGTAAGAAATTCTTTTCTCTGACTTCATGTTGTTGCTGAACTTTAAATAAAGACACCAAAACCGACAGGACAGAGAGGCCTGCCTGGTGATCAGAAAGAAAAAAAAAAAAGATATCCATCTCCTTACGTAGTTACCTGTGTGTGTGGTGAGAGCACCTGAAATCTACTATCTTAGTAAATTCCTAGTATATAATGCAGTTTTATTAACTACATTTATCATGCTATACATTAGATGTCTAAACATATTCATTGTAAGTAAATTCAACTTTGTATCTCCCCATTTCCCCCACCTTCCCATCCTTGGTAATCTCCTTTCTATAATATACTTCTATGTATTTTACATCTTGTGATTCCACATGTAACTGATACTGTATAGTATATTTCTTTCTGTTTGGCTTATTTCACTTAACATAATGTCCTCCGGGGGCGTCTGGGTGGCTCAGTCGATTAAGCCTCTGACTTCGGCTCAGGTCATCATCTCCCAGTTGGTAGGTTCGAGCCCTGCATTGGGCTCTGTGCTGACAGCTCGTAGCCTGGAGCCTGCTTCAGGTTCTGTGTCTCCCTCTTTCTCTGCCTCTCCCCAGCTTATGCTCTCTCTCAAAAATAAAAAAACATTAAAGACAAAACAAAAAACAAAAATGGAAAAAAAACATACTGTCCTTCACATTCATTCATGTTGTCTCATATGACAGGATTTCCTTTGTTAAGGCTAGATAATTGTGTGTGTGCGTGTGTATGTGTGTATCACAATTTCTTTATCCAAGAATGGCTAAAAAATTTTTAAGATGATATGAAATGCTAGTGAGAATACAGAGCAATAAAAATGCTTATGCATTGCTTTTAGAAGGCAAAATGTTGCAACCACTTTGAAAAACATTTTGGCAGCTTCCTATAATATTAAATATGTACTTATCAGATGACCCAGCAGTCCTACTCTAGGGTGTTTAGTTAATAAAATAAAAACTTAGGTCTACCTAAAAACATAAAAAAATTTAAAACAACACTATTCATAATTGTGAAGAACTGGAAATAGCCAAGATGCCCCTTGACAAGCAAATGAAGAAGCAAAGTGTCATGAATTCAGAGAATGGAACACTACTCAACAATAAAAAGAAAAAAAAACCCAACCTTGTGATTCAGGCAACAACATGGATGACTCTTAAGTACATTGTTCTGAATACAATAAGCAGATCCCAGAGTCCTTTTGTATTATGATTCCATTTCTCTGACATTCTAGAAGTGGCAAAAGTAGTGGTGGAAAACAGAGTTACAATGGCTTCATCTTACCCTGAGGTGTTGGCCTGATCTACCCATTGTCTCAACCTAGAGAATGTGGATCTTGCATCTCACCAGATCTCAGAGCTTAATACTCAGGTCGTATGTTCTGCTCTGAGCTAGTTTCTTGAAGATACACTGGCCTACTGCAGTCTTCTTCGCTTATATTGTTAGACCACCTTTTCCAAAGGAGAATCACCGAGGACAAAGCCCACAAACACAAAAGGAGTTGGTTATTCAGGTTTATTTTAGTCCGGGCCGGACGGCCCCTCCCGAGCACCCAAAGAGTCCTCGGAAGAGCGCGCCATCGAGCCATAGCCCAGGGTTTATATAGGGAGAGGGGGCGAAGCCGGTGTACAGAAGCGAGAAGTTTGCGGTTAGAGGTGGGGGGGTGGCTTAACAGTCACTTGAAGAACATGTTTGACCGTTCTAATCACAATGTCAATTAAAGATTTACATCTCAGGGGCTTGCTGCAGCCAGGAGGAGCTAGGTTGCTCAACCGCTGACCTTTCACCCGAATAGAGTTTGAGATCAAGCAATGGTTGGTATGTCCTCATTTGCAAGCCCCTCACCTTTTGACTCAAGGGAGTTTTACAATATAGACCCTTGGGACATACACTTTTTAACTACTCTCACTCCCTTGTTACTTAACGTCCTATTCTAGGAGAGAGGCAAAACCAATTTTATAATATATTTTTTTATAAAGGCCAGCATCTGGCCTTTTCAGTATTACCATAATCATTCTCCTTCTTTGGCATAGAATACATTCTTTACAGGAATAGTACAAGCAGTAGACCTGTAAAATCTCAAACGGGAGGAAAAATATCAGAGGAAAGACCAAGTGCAAACTAATAAAGCATAAAACACTTGCACCATAAAAAACTGGCGAAGTATCATTAGCGTTGCAAATTATTGGAAGAGTGATTATCCCCAAGATGTTCAGGTACTTGCTACATCTTGCTAGCAAAGAACTGACATAATGCAATAAGGAAATAAAACTGTCAACCCTCACATGTTTGAGGGGATAAAGGTTTAAACATCAGATTAAACTAGCTGTACAATTATCACATGATTTCACTCATATGTGGAATTTAAGAAACAGAAAGAGATGAACATTGGGGAAGGGACGGGAAAATAAGGTAAAAATAGGGAGGCAAACCATAAGAGACTCTTAAATGCAGAGAACAAACTGAGGCTTGCCGGAGGGGAGGTAGGTAGGAGGGATGGGCTAAGTGGGTGAGGGGCATTACGGAGGCCACTTGTTGGAATGAGCACTGGGTGTCATATGTAAGTGAGGAACCATTAAGTTCTACTCCTAAAACCATTATTATGCTATATGTTAACTAACTTGGATTTAAATTAAAAAAAATAAACTAGCTCTACAAACAAGTTCAAGGACTGCAGTGAAAATCAGACTGTGTGGGCGTTTCAGGGTATGTATTTGATGGGAGCATTTTTATGCCTACCATAGGTGACCTTGGCCTGTTTGGAAAGAAAGGAAGATGAAATTATCCTCTCAGACACTGCCATAAGTTACTTTTCCAAAGTGAAAGAAGCCCAGAGACTGTTTACGTGCCTGGACTTACTTATCGGAGCGATGTTCTGATTGGACTAATGTCATTAGGATGTAGAGGCTTTTCAACAGTTGGAGGGGAATTGACGCATCTGTGACACATCAGGTGCTTGCCTGGCCTTCCACTTTAAAGATGGTCATAATATTGAAATCATACTCAGTGAGACCGGTGCCTTCCAAGCCACTCACACACCAACTTAGGGCATAAGGAGGTGGGCCTCCTAGGCTGGTTTGACAACATAATAATACAGTGGAGCTTATGACATATTCTTTTTAAAAAATTTATTTATTTTGAATAAGAGAGAGCATGAGTCAGGGAGAGGTAGAGAGAGGGGGCAAGAGAGAATTCCAAGCAGCCTCCTTGATGTCAGCGTGCAGCCTAACTTAGGGCTTGGACACACAACCATGAGATCATGACCTTAACTGAAACCAAGAGGCAGACGCTCAAGGGACTGAGCCACCTAGGTGCACCCCCCACCCAGCTTTTTAAAAAACGATATAGTCTTATTTAAATGTGATTTATTGCAATGTCTTTTGAAGGAAAAAAGCTAAATTCTGAGGATAGTTACATCTTAATCCTGGTTTTTCCCAATTCCTAAGCTATTCCCTAATTGTAAAATAGGAAAGTAATTCTTCTGACCTCTGCTTTAATGCAAGCCAATTGTTCATTAATTTATACTGAGCTAAAAAAAACCCACATGTTACCAGGAAAAACAATCATTTTCTAAAGATAAATGTCCAAGGATCAACCATCTCTGAATCATATATCTTCACTTGGCTCTGAATACTTTTGCCCTCTATGTTGTTGGTTGGCTCTAGAATAGGGCAAGTCCCAGTGTAGTTTCAGAGAACAAATTTCATTTTGTGGCTGTTCAGTGGTGGTGGTGGCTTGTATACCATTGTTTTATAAATGAAGATAGTTTGCATTGTCTTTAAGCCTGTCTTCTTCATTGGAATGTTTTAGGAATATGCTACGGAGAAATTGTTAATATTTACATACGGCCTTATGTCTTAAATGGCACTTTCACGTATATTTTTTCCTTAGATTTTCTAGTTATCATTTGGAAGTTTGGTAGTGTTTTTGTTATAGATGAGGAAACAAAGACGTCCAGAAATAATTGGCCCATGATCACTTGGTCAGTAACTGTAGGGCCAGGATTTAAGCCCAGATCAACTGATTCCAGAGTCTAAACTCCCCTTCCAATATGCCAAGCTTTGCTACTAGATAGTGTTTGTTCTGTGTAAGGATAGAGATGATGTCAGGTCTAAGCTGTCTTGCCCCACCCCCCCCAAATCACTTGGTAACCAGGAGTCTAAATAATAAGTGAATACCCCTTTGGTGATGTTTCAATGAAACAGGAAGAGTTGGTTGAAGGAAAGATGATGAATTCCACTTTGGACACATGGACTATTTAAGAGGAGATGTACAGGTAACATGAGAGGTAAGGATCTAGAACCCTCGAGAGAAATCTGGGCTGGTGGTAGGGATTTTGGAAACCCTAGGTATAGATGACAATTAAAGCTCTAGGAATGGAAGATACTTCTATGAGGCTATTGCTATAACTTGTATTATGGTATGAATAATGTTCAAGTGAAAGAAAAGTCAGTTCTACTTAACATTTATCTTGTAGCTTTAACTAATAACATATCAGAGGGAAAAAACAACAAGGAAAAGTATACAGTAGTCTTGAAGTGCTACCCAGCGAACAGCAACACAAAATTTTTGTGGTTTCCTCCATATTACACAGTGATAAAACATGACATTTAGACTTAAGCACTTTAAATAGTCCCTTGGGCTTTGTTCAGGGCACAGAACAGCTGTATGTGTAATTAAATAAAGCTAATTTAAATAAATTACATTAACCAGAAAATCACGCAAAGTTTGCATTCATAAAAGTTTTTTATGGAAGAAGTTGTCAATGCTGTTTCTTCCAACAGCATATTTTGGAGAATGGTGGGCTCCGGGATAAGGAATACATTTGAAAGTTGTAAAAATAGAAAGCATTTTCTTCACATTTCATATTGAAAGTATAATTTTACTGATATTTTACACAGATGAATTGCAAGAGAATGCTTGCAATATAATTGTTATTGAAGGCACCAAGAAAGACAGTGAAACAGAATGAAAAATATGCTTCTTTTAGTTTCTTGTGCTGCAATTATTTTAAACACAACACATGCATCTGGAAGATATTACTCTTCTTTTTTGTAGAAGCTACCTTCTAAACATACTTTCACATCAGGATTTACATGAGAATCCCTCTTCAAGAAATTCATCCGTTGTTATATTTGTTCCCAGAGTTGAGGGCTTGAAAAGGGGGATGTTGCTTTAGCAAAGCTAAGAATTTGTAGAATAAAAATGAGCACTTAAGTAGCTTTAATGTTCCTGACCCACTAGACTGTTCTAATGCAATCATCAAGGGCTATGAAATTGTTTTCATCAAACAGCTATAAGGACCCTTTCTGGGATCCAAGGTGAATTAGAGTTTGACCTTTTTTAATATTGTCTTTCTTGACAGTCTCTCATAGATACTTGTTTTCAAGTTTCAGGAATGAAGTGCATTGATCCCGTTTTGAGAGATCAGTCACAGAGGTAAACAGAAGGCTCTGTGATTTATGAGCAAACCGGCTGATAGTTCCTTAGAGAGGTACAACCTTCACAGATTGAGAACCGTGGGATTCAAACATTTCAGGGAAACAGCTCCACTCAGTCCCTATTTTTGAAATGAAAGTAACTTCAAGTTGAAATTTATTAGAACCCAATATAAAGATATCTTATAGCTAGCCAATCCATAATAAACAGGGTTTTTTTTTTTCCATCCTGGCCTCATCTATGATTAATCACCTCATTTTGTCTCATTTCTTCTTTGAATGGGCTTAGTGCAAGTGTTTAAAAAATACACTTACATCTGAAGATGGAGAGATGCTTTTGGGCTATTTAACTTCATCCCGTTCTAGAACCAACAGACAGGGGAAAACGTAAGCACCAAAAGAGCTTTAGGAAAAAATTTATAGGACAGTAGAACTGGCTGTCATCAGCTTTCAGTATGATTTCAGAGCAGCCATGCAAACAGAAAATATTGTTTGCTACGTCTTTGTTAGGCATTAAGTGTCTTGGATATAAAATAAAGCAAATGCAATAATTACCCACAATACATTAATCAAAACCACTTTCTCCTCAGTACAAGTCCTTCTAATTAGGCTTTATAAAAAGTATTTGATAAAAAGGTATCACATTTACTGAAGAATTATATCCTGGTATGTCAGAGAGCTAGCTGTTTCATTTGATTTTAAAATATATGTATTTTATATATATGGCATAGATATATTACTTTTACCCTGAGCATTTCATTTTTATCAAATAAAGCTGTGTTGCAAAGCTTATAACTATTTGGGTAGTTTTTGCTTCCTTTAAAAATTTTTTTAATGTTTATTTTTGAGAGAGAGAGAGAGAGAGAAAGAGAGAGCACAAGAGGGGGAGGGGCAGAAAGAGAGAGGGAGACACAGAATCCAAAGCAGGCTCCGGGCTCTGAGTGGTCAGCACGGAGCCAGACACAAGGCTTGACCTCGCAAACCGTGGAATCATGACCTGGCCAAAAGTTTGATGCTTAACAGACTGAGGCAGGCAGGCACCCCTGCTTCCTTTTAAAATCAGAACATAAAACATAGCAGTTCTTTTGCTACTCTTGTCAAATTCCTTTCATTTATGAATGGGAATCTTATTTCTTGTTCTCCTTAAAATAATTACGACATTCTAAATACATTCTAAGTTGTAATTGCCCAAAAATAAAACAGAAAGCAAGAAATATTTTTTTTAACCACATCCCTTTGTGTTCAGATCTAATTCTGTTTTCCCAGCCTTGTTTGGACCAAGTGCTTCTGGCAAAATGTACTCACAAATTAAACTGTTTACCATTGACCGTGAGAAATAATAGTAATAATTATTTCACATTCCCAATTTGAAGATATTTGAGCCCATACTTTATTGGATACTTTCAGCTTAGCATTCATCCCTTAGTTTGCATGTAATAAAGCTTGTTCTTGTGATAGATCTTCCTAGGAACTGGTTTTATACCTCTTACAGATATAATGCTCTATCTTTTGGGAGATTTAACGGCAATTTTATTGATTATCTACAAACCACCCATATGTCATGATGAAGAGACCAATAAGCTTCAAAGTCAATGTTTGAAAGTTTTAAAAATGGTGTAATCAATGTACCAATTCCAACTACAATCATTTACATCTAAAATATGTGTGTTTCTTCCTTTCTGTAAATGCCAAGTAGTTTTACAAGTGCATATGTACACTGGTCAACATTTTAAAAATTATGTCTAATTTAGAAGCAAACTATTTTTATTCCTAGAAAACAAAGCTTTTTAAGGTGATTTTTGTTGTTTTTATCATAATTGCACTAAATGCCAAATTATGCTTCAACTAGTGTGCCTCATCTAGCTAACTTAGTCAATTAAATCTTGTCAGAACAATGTTTTGGTCTCGGATTCAATCAATATATAGTTCAAACAGCTTTGCATTAAGAAAAATATTTTTACAAGAATTCCATTGCCAAGAATAAGAAGAGGTACTTTGCTCACTCTCCCACAGGTCAAAAACAATGAACAATTCGGCATAATGGTTTTCATAAATCTTAAATTCATGGAAATGTGGACAAGAAAGTAAGAAATTCTCAGGTCAAAAAAATCTGTGGAGGGGTGTCTCAGCGGCTCAGTCAGTCAAGCATCCGACTCTTGATTTTGACTCAAGTCATGATTTCACAGGTCATGAATTCAAGCCCCTCCTTGGGCTCTGTGCTGACAATGCAGAGCCTGCTTGGGATTCTCTGTCTCCCTCTCTCTCTGCCTCTTCCCTGCTCACATGCTCTGTCTCTCTGTCTCTGTCTCTGTCTCTGTCTCTCTCTCTCAAAAATAAACATTTTAAAAGTCTGGTAAGTAGTTGGAGCCCTTTTCTGTAGTAAGCTTTTGCCTTGTGGGTCCTCTGCCTAAAATAAGTTGGTACTTCAATTATCCAGAACTCTAGTGGCACAGGACAAAGAAAACAAAGCCCAAGGACCACCAAAACAAAAGAACCCAGATATTTCTCCTTGAAAGTGGGAACTCCCCTCAAAGGGACCCACTGTAAGATAACCAGAAATAACTCCATCCCCTACAAGAATTCTCGCGAAGGATAAACTTACCTCAAACCATGTGTTAAGCAGAAAGTGGGAAGAGTAACACCTGATTACTTAGAACCAAAAGTTGGCTATTTGGAAAGTTTACAGCTAACATTCACAGACATTGGACATCAGTGAATCTCAAGGCAAATGTATTTTAAAGTTGTTTTGTACAGTAATGGCCCCAGCCACCAATACAAACCAAATGCAAATTCTCTCTAAAGGAATTTATTCTCATTCCAGGAAATGCTATTACTTATCCAGGATACACTAATACATTCATATGGTGTGTTTTTTTTTAACAGTTGGTGTTTATTCTGATTGAGCCAACATCTTTTTTTGTAAGGTTTTCTTTAAATTCCAGTTCGTTAACATACAGTGTACTATTAGTTTTGGTATACAATGTAGTGATTCAACCCTTCCATAAAATACCCGATTTAGCCATCATCTCTTTAGATTGCTTCATATCCATGATATACCAGGTTTTAAATATTTTTAATATCATCCTTCTTGGAACTAGCATCTATTTTGACTTTATAGTGTTCATATCACAGAACTTGTTAAATAGTTTTTATTCTAATTCTAATCTCAGCCTAAAGGAATTGCTAAAAAGAAAAATCCAAGGAAATTGAGCAGCTCACAGTTAATACTAACAACAACAACCAAACACAAATGAAAACAACATCTTCATAAAAGAGAAATGACAGAAACAAGAAACAGCAAGAATAAATCTACCAGTAATTTAGATACTGAAATGTCAAAACCACATCATGAAAAAACAATGTTAAATATTTGTGTAAATTAAAAGAAAAACTTGACAGTCTAACAGGGGAAGGAAAACTATAAAGAATGTCCCACCAGAATTTGAAAAAAGAACCAAAGAGAGATGAAAATTTTATTCACCAGAATTAAAAATCATGTGGATAATTTAACAACAAGTTAAACACAGCAGTAGAGAGAAATAGAAGGCTAGAAGTTAGACTTGAAGAAATTATCCAGAATTCAGCAGAGATGTAAAGAGATGGAAAATATGAAAGCGAGTTTAAGAGATATGAATGGTAGAGGGGAAAATAAGATTAATAAATATAAATTTGGTTCAATAAAAAGATTAATAAAATTCAAATGATGCTGGCAATATTTGTCAAGGAAAAAGGTGAAGATAAACAGTAAAGGAAAAGGAAAACATAACTATGGGTTCCAAAGAAATATTAAAAGGAAATAATTTAAAATTATGGACAATTTAATGCCAAATATGTGAAAACAATTGAAGTATATTTTCCTATTAATCTATTTCCTATTATATAATTAATTTCTTATTAATATTCTTATTGATTTATTAATGTTAATAATGTATAAACAGACTTAAGAAGAAATGGAAGAAAGAGAGACTTTGGTCAAATATTTTCCCCAAAAGGAAACTCAGGTCAAATGTCTTTACTTTGAAGTTCTACCAAATATTAAAGAATAAATAATTTCAACTGTGAACAGTCTATTCCAGACTATAGAAAAAAAGATACTCATTCGTTCATTTTATAAAGCTAGAATAACCATAACTCCAAAATCTGACAATAACAATGTAAAAGACCACCCCCAAATTTGGGTGGCATAGAAATGTATAAAGAATGACTCCAACTCTTTCAGCAAAATGTAAATAACTTAGTATATAAATGTACTGTTTTGCACTTGCCCCACAAAGGCAAGATCCAGTATTTTCCCTAGTCAAAAGTGGTTCAGATATCAAGACTGATGGTGCCATGTATACATGAAGAAGAATAAGACATTTTGTTACTGACATATTAAAGATTTGGGGGCAAAGTAGCCACGCAATCCAGTCTGAAAATGGTTTTTATTGTCATTAGGAGGTGGGTCTGGGGTAAGTGTCCCCATATGCAAGCCAAAATTTCCATGGTCTAAATTTCTCAAAGTGCTGAAGGCTTTCTTACCCAAATGTGAGACAGGAGGGGAATGTCCCTCCTTAGACATCAAAACTGGAGCCAGACTCTTTCTTGATTACATAGACAAAACACATAAACAGGCACTTTACAAAGGAGATACCTGAATGTCCAACAATAAGTGAAAATATCCTCAACCTAATTAGTTATGGCAGTGCAACTTAAAACATGAAAAATCAAGGAGACCTGACATCACCAAAGGTCATAATAATCCTCCAGTACCGAACCCAAAGACACAGAGATCTGAGATGTACCCAGTAAGGAATTCAAAATAGCTATTTTGAGGAAATTCAGAGAACGAGAAAGAAACATAGACAATTCAGCGAACTCAGGAAAACAATACACAAACCAAATGAGAACTTTAACAAAGAGATAGAATTCATTAAAAAGGAACCAAACAAAAATTCTGGAGATGAAGAATTCATTGAATAAAATGAAGAAAGCAATACAGAGCATCAACAGCAGAACAGACCAGACAAAAGACAGGGTCAGTAAGTTTTAGAGAAAAAGAACTCTGAAATAGTTCAGAGGAGAGCAAAGGAAAACTAATGAAAATGAGTGAAGAGAGCCTGTGTATTCTGTTGGATACCATGAAAAGAATCAAAATCATAATCATTAGAGTTACAGAAGGAAAAAACAGAAAGAAGGGGGTGATACTTATTTAAAGAAGTAATGGCTTAGAACTTCCCAAGCCTGGGGAGAGACTTGAATATTCAAATTGATGAAGCTAATAGATTGCCCCATTATTTTAATTCAAAATGATCATCTCTAAGACACAGTTTTCTTATAATAAAACTGTTAGAAATCAAAGAAGAGAGGGAATCCTGAAAGCAGCAGTGGAAAAAAAGATTGTAACCTACAAAGGAACACCTATTAGGCTATCAGTGGATTTCTCAACAGAAACCTTATGGGCCAGAAGAGAGTGGGATGTGGCCCTTTAATAAACATGTATTCAAAGTGCTGAAAGAAAACAATTGTCAATAGAGAGTATATATTGGGCCAAGTTATCCTTCAGAAATGATGGGTAAATAAAGACTTCCTGGACAAAGGAAAGCAGAGGGAATTTATGGCCACTAGATCTGCCTTACAAGAAATGCTACAAGGAATTTTTCAAGCTGAAATGAAAATACACTAATTAGTTACATGAAAATATGCAACATAGTGATCAAAACAAATACATGTCAGATTCAGAAAAGTCTAATTCTGTAATATGGAGTGTTCATTACTTAAATTAATTATATTCACATTAAAATATAACTAGAGATACCATAATGTCTCAACAAATACATTTTATAAAAAGAGGTTAATTGTGATATTAAAAAGAAGAGCAAAAAGGGTAGGTATTTTGTACACAGAGTTAAGTTACTATCATCATAAAATGGACTATTAACATCTATGAGATGTTTTATGTAAGCTCATGATTACTTCAAAGCAAAAAATCTATTGAAGATTCCCAAAAGATAAAGAGAAGGGAATAATCAGGGCACACCACTATGGAAAATCACCATTCATAAAGGTAGGCCATAAGGGAGGATAAATGGAACTATAGAAATACTAAACAGATAGCAATTAATAAGATGGCATTAATAAGTCCTTACATGTTAGTAATTACTCTAAATTACTCTATGAATTAAAAGTCAAAAAGCATAGAGTATCTGGATGAATAAAAATTAAGACCCGCATATATACTGCCTACAAGAAGTTTACTTGTCTTTAAGGATACACATATGTCGAAAGCAAAGGAACAGAAAAAGATATTCCATACAAGTGAAAAACAAAAGTGAGTGGCGGGGGCAGCTATACTTACATCAGACAAAATAGACAGTAAGCCAAAATAGCAACAAGAGAAAAGGTCGTTATATAATAATAAAGGTGTCAACTCATCAAGAACATAAAATAATTGATACATATGCTTAACATTGGAGCATCTAAATATATTAAGCAACTACTGACATATCTGAAGGGAGAAATAGCAACAATACAATGATAATCAGGACGTTTGACACACTACTTTCAGCAGTGGGTAGATCATTCAGAAAAACCTCAACAAGGAAACATTAGACTTGAACCATATTTTAAATCAAACACAAACATACAACATTCCATTCCACAGCAATAGAATACACAGTCTTCTCAAGAGCACATCGAATATTATCCAAGATAAATCATACAATAAGGCCCCAAAAAAATCTTAGCAAATTTAAGATTGAAATCAGACCAAGTATCTTTTCTGACCACAGTGTTGAGAAACTAGGGATTAACAAGAAGAAGAAAACTGGAACATTTACAAACATGTGAGCACTGAGTAATACTCCTGAACAACCAATGAATCAAAGAAGAAGACTAAAAGGAAATTTAAAAAAATATCTTGAAAGAAATGAAAATGAAAACACAACACACCAGGGGTGCCTGTGTGGCTCAGTCAGTTAAGCGTCCTATTTCAGCTCAGGTCATAATCTCGAAGTCCACGAGTTCAGCCCCGCATCGGGCTCTGTGCTCACAACTCAGAACCTGGAGCCTGCTTCACATTCTGTGTCTCCCTCTCTCTCTGTCCCTCCCCCGCTCATGCCTCTGTCTCTCCATCTCTTCCTCTCAAAAGTAAATAAACATTAAAAAAAGAAAGAAAAAAAAAAGAAAACACAACACACCAAAACCTCTCAGATGCTACAAAAACACTTCTGAAAGAGAAGTTTATAGTAATACATAAATTGAAAAATACCTCAAACTAATTTAACAACCAAGGAACTAGTAAAAGGAAACAAACTAAACTCAAAATTAGCGTAACTAGAGAAATAACAAGGATCAAAGTGAAAATAAATGAAATAGAGACCCCCAAAAAACAAAAAAATCAATAAAACTAGAGCTGTTTTTTGAAAAGATAGACAAAACTTTAAGAAAAAAAAGAAGACAAATCAGAATAAGAAAAAAAAGACAAATCAGAAATGAAAAAGGAGATATTATAACCAAAGTCACAGAAATACATAGGATCATAAGAAACGATTATGAACATTTATATGCCGACAAATTAGACAACCTTGAAAAAATGGATAAGTTCCTAGAAACATGCAATTCTCCAAAACTGAATCAAGAAGATATAGAAAATCTAAACAATTCAATAAAGAATAAGGAGATTGATTCAGTTTGGAGTAGAAAGGTGGTTACCAGGACCTGGAGGTTGAGGAGGGTGAAGGAATTGAGATGATGGTCGCAGTGTACAAACTTACAATGAATAAGTTCTGGGGATCTAATGTACAGCATGGTGATTGTTATTAGCAGTACTGCATTATATACATCAAAACTACTAGGAGAGTAGACCTTAAATGTTCTCACCACAAAAAAAAATATTATATGTGCTATAATAGAGGTTTTAGCTAACCTATGATAGTAGTCATATTGCAGTATATAAAGGTATCAAATCAACAAGCTGTTCGCCTCAAACCTAGACGATGCTATATGGCAATTATATCTCAAAAATATCAGTTATGCTGATTCGATGGATCTATTTCTGGATTCTCTATTCTATTCCATTGATCTATACGTGTTTTCTCCCTCAGTTTTACTGCTTGAGTTGTAGTTGGCGTGTTTTGAGGAATCAGTTCATTTCCTCTTAATGTGTGTTGTATTCCATCATCACCCTCTTGATGTAGGTACAGTCAGTAGTGATATCCCCATTTCATTGGTCATTTATGTCTTCTCACTTTTTGTTGTGCGTCTGGCTAGACGTTCATCAATATTGTTGATCTTTTCAAATAAACAACTTTTTAGTTCATGATTTTCTTTATTGTTTTGATGTTTTCAATGAATTGATCTGCTCTTTTATTATTTCCTTCTTTCTTTGGGTTTATTTTTCTCATCTTTTTCTCGGTTTTGATGAGATCTTAGATTATTGATTTGAGAGTTTTCAGCTTCTCTAATGTAATCATGCAGTACTATAAATATTCCTTCATTACTGCTTTATCTGTGTTCCACAAATTTTGATTTAGGATTTTATTTCATTTGTATTCAATTCAATGTAATTTTTTTAACTTTCCCAGAGACTTTCTCTTTGACCCATGGATTACTTACAAGTATGTTGTTTAGTCCCAGGTATTTGGAGATTTTCCTTTTATCTTTCAGTTATTGATTTCTATTGATTTCATTGTGGTCATGTGATTTTTAATACTTTAAGTGTGTTGAGGCATGTTTTATGGACCAGGATATGGTCTATCTTGGTATATATTCATTTGGCAATTGAAATATGTACATTCTTCTATTGTTGGATGCAGTGTCTAATAATGTCTGTTAGATTCTATTGATTTTTGTCACGATCTTCAATATCCTTTTGATTGTCTATTAATTGTTGAGGGATGGTTGTTGGAGTCTCCATCTATAATTGTGGACTTCTTTGTTTCCTGTTTCATTTTTATTAGTTTATTTTTTTTTCATATATTTTCAGCTATGCCGTTTGGTGTGTATGCATTTAGGATTACTGTGTCTTTTCAGTAGACTAACACTTTTATCATTATGTGACGTTCATCTCTTTAGTAATTTTATGTGTTTTGATGTTAACTTTATCTGGTGTTAATATAATCACTTCTCCTTTCCTTTAATTAATGTTTGCCTGACATCTTTTTCCATTCTTCACTATCAAACTACCTATATCATTATATTTGATGAATTTCTTGTGGACAGCATGTAGTTAGGTCATGTTTTTAAAGCCAGCTGCCAATCTCTGTCTCTTAATTGGGAGAGTTTGACCATGAACATTTCATTAAATTATTACTATATTGGAGTTTAAGTATTTGTTTTCTTTTTGCTCTTTTTCATTTTTTTCCCTTCTTGTAGATAACTTGTGTATTTTTTAGAATTCCATTTTGATTTATCTTCAGTGTTTTTTATTGTATCTCTTTGTATAGCTTTTTTAGAGGTTACTCTAGGTATTACATTATATATACATAAACAATCTTCTGTGAAGGTTAACATTTTATCAGTTTGGGTGGAGTGAAGAATATTACTTCCTATTTATAAATGTATTAAATGTTTCCTTTATGTAGATGTAGAGCAAGATTAGATAATATTATATTGTTCTGTAGTACTCAAACATACTTTAAAATTCTCAGAGGAAGGAAAATGTATTTACCATATTTTATTTTTTTCTTTTTCTTTCTTCTTATTGATGTTCCATGGTCCTTCTTTTATCATTTCCTTTTTTGTTGAGACAACTTCATGTACTTATTACTTTCAGGTCGTTATCCTGGCTATAAATTCTCTTACTTTTCCTTCATGTAATAATGTCTCAAGATCCCCTTTGTTCAGGATATTTTCACTGGATATAGGATCCTTGATTGACAGTCCATTCCATTAAGCACCTTAAATATGTGTGCCACTTCCTTCTGATCTTCATGGTTTTTAATGACAAATCCACTGTTTCATAAATTTTTTTTCCCTGTAGGTATGGTGTCATTTGCTCTTGCTGCTTTCATGATTTTTCGTTTTCCATCACATTCACAAGTTTGACTATGATGGATCTTGGTAGATCTCTTTGGGTTTATCTTGTTTGTTTTCTCCAAATTTAGAAATTTAAGCCATTTAGGTTTGTTTTCTAAGGACATAAATGTTCGATTTTTTTTTTTTTTTTTACAGTGCCGCAGATCCCTGAGGTTTTGTTAGTTTTTGTCCGTTTTCTCTGTTGTTCCAATTTGGGGATAAATTTTGTTTTTCTAACTTCAAATCCACTGATTGCTACCTCCAGCTACCATGAGCTATCCATTTAGTTTTTTATTTCAGTTGCTGTATTTTTAAATTCTAAAATATTCATTTGGCTCTTTTCTTTAAATTCTAAAATATTCATTTGACATAAATGTTCGATTTTTTTTTTTTTTTACAGTGCCACAGATCCCTGAGGTTTTGTTAGTTTTTGTCCATTTTCTCTCTTGTTCCAATTTGGGGGTAAATTTTATTTTTCTAACTTCAAATCCACTGATTGCTACCTCCAGCTACCATGAGCTATCCATTTAGTTTTTTATTTCAGTTGCTTTATTTTTAAATTCTAAAATATTCATTTGGCTATTTTTCTAAAATATTCATTTGGCTCATTTCTTCTTTTTCTTTGCTCGAAGTTATTTTATTTCAATTACAGTATAGTTAACATACAGTGTTTTATTAGTTTTATGTGTACATTAAAGTGATTCAACAATTCTGTACATCATTGTTCAGTGCTCATCTTGACAAGTGTGTTTTTATCCCCTTTGCCTATTTTAGTCATCCCCCCACCTACCATACCTCTCATATGTTTTATTTTAAATGAATGTCCTCCATTGAAGCTCTTTTTGTAAACAACATGAACTTTTTTTTTTACTTGAAGCATATTTCAGAATACATGGTTCTAAAAGATGTATATAAAACATTCCATCAAATAAAATAAAATGCACATTTTCTTCAAGTACACACAGAAGAATCCTCTGGTTAAGTTGCATAAAGAGACCTAACAATTATTATCAACTTAAGAAAACTGAAATCAGACCAAGCATATTTTCTTACCAAAATGATATAAAACTAAAGATCAACAATTAAAGCTGGGAAATGTCCAATGTAAATATTAAATATTTAATATGTATATATTAAACAACACACTACTGCACAAACAGTGGGTCAAATAAAAAATCTAATGATAAATCAAAATATGTCTCAAAACAAAAGAAAAAGAAAATGCAATATTGCAAAACCTATGGGATGCAGCAAAAGCAGATGTTAGAGTGAAAAGTATGCTATAAATGCTTGTATTAAGAAAAGAAGTTCAAATAATCAACTTAACATTCTACCACAAGGATCCAGAAAAAGAAGAGACTTAAATTTACTACAGAAAGGAAATAACAAAGAAAAATCAGGAATAAATAAAATGGAGACCAGAATAGACAATAATATAACATTAGAAGTAATGATCATTTTTTCCAAAAAAAAGATGGCAATGCTTTAACTACATTAAGAAAAGAGAGAAAACTCAAAAACCAAAATGAGAAATAGAAAACAATACAACAAATGACACAGAAATACATAGTGTGATAACAGATTACTGTAAATAAGTATATACTAACAAATCAGATAACTTAGGAAAAAAACAGATAATTCCTGAAAATGCACAGATTGCCAAGATTGAAGCATGAGTGTTGAACCCAACAAAATAGGAAATCTTCTTAAACCAATAACAAGAATGAAACTTGCACTGGGGATCAAAACTCTCCCAGCACAGAAAAGCTCAAGACTACATGGCTGCATTGGCAAACCCCACCAATTGTTGAAACAAATAATGACAGTCTTGGGGCACTTGGGTGGCTGAGGCTGTTAGGCGACCGGGTATTGATTTGGGCTTAGGTCATGATCTCATGGTTTGTGAGTTTAAGCCCCGTGTCAGGCCAACAGCCTGGGGTCTTTTGGGATTCTCTTTCCCACCCTCTCTCTCTCTCTCTTTCTCTCCCTCCCTCTTTACTTCTCTTTCTTTCTCTCAAAATAAATAAGTAAAAAATAATCATTTAATAATAAAATATTTAAATAATAATAGATTTTAAAAACAAAAATCATTAATAACAACCTTTAGCAAAATCTTACAAATAATGAAATTGAGGAACACCTTCAAAATCATTCTATGAGGCTAGAATTACCCTAACACCAAAGCAGGATAAAAACAATGCAAGAACAAAGAGTTTCTTTTGTCCGATATTAGTATTGCTACTCTATCTTTTGTCATTCGTTTGTGTGACAAACGTTTCTCCACCCCCTCACTTTCATTCTGCTGATATTTTGAGGCCTAAAATGAATCTCTTAGGCAGCATATAGATGAATTTTTTTAAAATCCATTCCAACACCCTATGTCTTTTGATAGGAGAATTTAGTCCATTTACATTCAAAGTAATTATTGACAGATATGTATTTAGTGCCATTTTGTTACTTGTTTTGACCTTGTTTCTGGAGAATTTCTTTGATCCTTTTATGCCATTGAAGTATTTTATTTATGTCTGGTTTAAAATTGTTTTCAGTTCTACCATCTCTACATCTTATTTAAATCTTTTGTTTTATCTGGCTTTCTCTGACGTTACTCTGGTAGATAAAGCAGATGATGGAGGGACTGCCTGGTTACTGTTGAAGGGAAGTACGTTTAGGTTTCTCTCTTGGTTTATTTTGCTGACATCATGGAGAAATAACTTCCATGTTATTGCTGGGTCCTTGTATGCCACCCATGACACTGTCCTGGCTGAGAGAAGTGGGAGTGTCTTGTGACTACTGCCCCTGTCGCTTTCACTGACATAAGAGGAAGAGGGAAGCTTTAGTATCCCTGCGTCATAGTAAACATCCTAACTCCCCAGTAGTCTTCCTCTGACACCACCCCAGCATGGAGGTGATGGGGTACTTTGTTATTGCTCTGTTGGAGTAAGAACACAAGTCTTCAACATGGTCTCCAATGATACAACAGTGGCAGGATGAGGGTACATGGCTCATGACCACCTACTGAACAAATGAGTGTCACATGTCTGCCTATCCTCCTTTGATACCACCCTTGCAGAGGACATTAGTTGCCTCATTACAGTCTGTCAATGATGAGAGTCTAGCCTCCACATTTAACATTTGCCAGCATGAATGAGAAAAATCTGTGTCTCTTGACTGGAGTAGAACAATTAGTTCCTAGACCTTTTTCTAACTAGCTAGGCTGTTCTTCTCCTATCCTTTGGCTGAATACAACAGGAGTTTGCTGGAACTTTTTTGTCCATCCTATTGACATTTCTAGGTTCCCAGGTTCTTCAGCTCCAAGTCTGGGATATATGAATCAAAAAGAAAACCCAGGCCACTCTGCCTTATTTTTTCTGGGATTCAAGATCCTTAGCCATTCTACCTGTTTCTCTTCACCTTTCAGAATTTTCTTATATTTGTGCATAAACATGTTCATATGATTTCATTGCTAACCGACATGGTTCTACTTGGCTCCCCTTCTTTAAAGATTTCACCTTACTTACTATGGTATACTAGGGAGTAAAATTTTGAGTGACACTTTTACAAGAGAGTAGCAATTGTTTACTTCCTCAGGAAGGTAGTCCATGCTCATGGATTGGAAGTATCCATATTGTTAAAATGTTTACACTCTCCAAAGCCATCTCTGGATTCAGTGCATTTTCTATAAAAATACCAACAGCATTTTTTATAGAACCAGGACAAATAATTCTAAAATTTGTATGGAACCACAAAAGACGCAAATAGCCAAAGCAATGTTAAGAAGAGCACAGCTGGAGGTATCATAATGCCAGATGTAAACATTTTACCAGATGTAAAAAATATACTGTATGGTGCTGGTACAAAAAGGACATATGGATTAGAGAGCACAGAAATAAACCCATGCCTACATAGTCAAGTAGTCTCTGACAAAGAGCCAAGAATATACACTGGGGAAAGACACCCTCTTCAATAAATTGTACTAGGAAAATAGCATAGCT
>NW_027531522.1:9920256-9925314 GCF_008692635.1 Crocuta crocuta
AATGAAACTAGATTACTTTCTTAGACCATACAGAAAAATAAAGTTAAAATGAATTAAAGACCTAACTGTGACACACAAAACCTTAAAACTCTTAAAAGAGAATACAGTCGGGGCACCTGGGTGGCTTAGTTGGTTAGGCGTCCGACTTTCGCTTGGGTCATGATCTCGCGGTTCGTGGGTTCGAGCCCCGCGTCGGGCTCTGTGCTGACTGCCAGCTCGGAGCCTGGAGCCTGTTTCAGTCTGTGACTCCCTCTCTCTCTGACCCTCCCCTGCTCACGCTGTCTCTCTCTCTCTCTCCTAGAAATAAATGAAACATTTAAAAAATAAAACAAAAGAGAATACAGTCAGTAATGTCTCTGACATTAGCCACAGTGACATTTTTCTAGATACGTCTACTAAGGCAAGGGAAACAAAAGCAAGAATAAACTATTGGGACTATATCTACATAGCTAATATTCTTTATAAATGGCTTTTATGTTTTCCCTGGTCTAAAAAGTTTGTTTTTAAATATATAGGTGGTTATTTCACTTGATCTTTCTGCACTAGACTCCAGGCAAGTTTGTAAGTTGCAGTGGTTGCTCTGCACGGTTAGGGATCTGCATCTGGTCTTTGATCATACAGATTGTTTAGGTTTTCTCTGTCTGGCTATGAAGATAGTGTGTTTTGCAGATTTTTCTAGATTATGGTGGTTCATGTTTCCTGTCCGTCTAGAAATGAGCAGCATCTTGCATGGCACAAAAGACATCTATGATATCAAAGCCCACCACAGAGAGATGAGACAATTTTCTACTAAGAATAAATTCTTCCTAATCTCACCCTCTTCAGTGTGATGAAAATGGTTGAGAGAAATTCTTTGAGGGTTCAGTTTTATAATTTCTGCAAAACTGAAAGTCAAAAGTTTGCAACCTAAAAAGTCTATGGCCACTTCTTTGGTGGCCAGAGGACATAATACAATTTCCCTTCAGTAGGCAACTGCCAGGATATAAGAGGTAACTCAAAGATGCTTTGCAAAGATGCTTTGTAAAGCAACTGGGTGGCTCATTCGGTTGAGCGTCTGACATCACCTCAGGTCAAGATCAGTTTGTGAGTTCGAGCTCCACATCAGGCTTGCAGTTGTCAGCACAGACCCCGATTTGGATCCTCCGTCCCACCTCTGTCTGTTCCTCCCCCCACCTGCGCTTTCCTCAAAATTTAAAATATTAAAAAGAAAAGATGCTATGTATAAGAAGAGTCGCTGCTTTTACAAACCCAATTGTTGTGTAATTGGTGTAATTAAAACCATCTGAGGAGCCCCTGAATGGCTCAGTAGGTTAAGTGTTAGACTTTTAATTTCAACTCAGGTCATAATCTCACCGTTTGTGTGATCAAGCCCAATGTCAGGCTTTGTGTCTGCTTCGGATTCTCTTTCCCTCTCGCTGCTCCTCCCTCACTTGTGCTTCCTCTCTCACTCAAAATAAATAATTAAAAAATATTTTTATAAAAAGAGATCTGAAAGGGTTGAGATCTCATACACATCATCTAAATAATAAGACATGTAGGAAGAATAAATCCTGGTTCTTTGTTGTCTTCTATGACATCTCCACGTTTCCTATGGGCTGAGGACAAGTATCAAGCCTCTGGACACAAGGAAAAGGTGAATGGGTCACCTTGTGCATGGAAATTGGGAGTCATTTTCAAAGGGACATCAAACTTCAGTTATGTAAGAGGAATAAATTCTAGAGACCTGTGATACAGCATAGTGTCTACAATTGAAAAGACTGTATTGTGCACTTAAAAATCTGTCACCAAGGTATATCTCATGTTAAGTGTTTTTACCACACTAAGAAAAAAACAAAGAAAGAAAACTACATGCAAGCATGTGATGGTGGGGGAAGGGTGTGGTTGGCAGCGGCTTTGTGAATGCACTTATAGCATGGTTCACACATTACCAAAATCTCCTACAGCTAGATTCCGTGCCTTTCACTACTCTTTAATTTCCCCTGAACTCTGAAAGAATTGTTTAATTTTGTCTTCTGCTCTATAATTTGGTTTTCTGCGGTATCTAAGCTGATGTATACCGCCACCAGTCTTATTTTTATTCTGTCATCATCTTTAACCCCATGCAGTCTCTGTCGATTTAAGTTTCTCTCTTTTGTTTTCAATATTATATTCTCTTGAATGACACAAATAGCATGAATCAGGGATTTCCTCCTGTTTCAGTAAATCTATATTAGGGGAGGGTAACTGTTTTGATTCTTTGTAGTATTCCTCTTATTTGACACTGGAATATTTTCTCCCAGACCTGGTCTATTGCATTTCTGCTTGCTTATCCTGACAGCGAGAAGTCCACTGGCTTCTGGTGAATTCAGCATGGAAACGGGGTCTGTCAAAGACTGATGCGGAATTTTGCCCAATTCTTTCATATTTAGACAATAGGGAAAGGGAAAATATACGTTTACTGTAAATTATCATTACCAATTCACAATACGGCAGCCTGAGCGAAGTGGAGCAGACGCTGAAACCCTGGGCAGTCCCCCCAGAGATCCGAGTCTCAGTGTCATTTATTCTGTGTGTAGTGAACTGCAATGCTAGGCTCTGTCAGGACAACCAGTTTGTGTCTGGATAGTCAGTGCCAAGTATGAGCTGCAGTGGTACCTGGCAAAGGTAGCGCCTGTCTCTTCCACGGCGCTTTCGTTCACTTTATTATAGCTCATCCTCCACATGCAAATCCGAGAATCACCCACAGTTGTAAGAGGCTTGTCAGGGTGCCGATAAAACAAGTACAGTGTGTCCCTCACAGGTCCTAGAAGCCACCTTTGCTTTCCCCCTCTTCCTGGGTCTAACATGTTCTTTGTGTTTGCCATTGTGTTTTCACTTTCTTTCTGGGGTACTTTCTTGTCGGTAGAATTTATCTTTCTCATAAGAAGGATTTTTAAGTCTGAAGAAGTTTCTCTTTTTATATAAATTTATGTATTTATTTTGAGAGAGAGAGATAATAGGGGAGGGGCCGAGAAAGGGAGAGAGAGAATCCCAAGCAGGCCACCAATGTAGGCTCAAACCCATGAGCCATGAGATCATCACCTGAGTCAATACCAGGAGTTGGAAGTTTAACCAACTGAACCACCCAGGTTCCCCAAGTCAGAAGGATTTTCTTTACATCCATTGCTACATTCAGTTAGTTGATTCATGGGGAATCTAGGAAGTGGCCATTAATATCACTAATTTCTGCTCGGTATCTTACTCCCAAATCCCTCCTATTAAATTCAACACTAGCGTTGAACATCACCTTCAGACACTTACTGCTGATGTCTTTTTTCTTCTTTTCCTTTGTTCAAAACCTTCTGAAAAGACTAAAATTGTTCCAGAGACTTAAAAGCAAAGTATGGCACCCTCAGAACCTAAGAGGCTTGTACCTTTCAATTAACTGCTTCAATAATTATGGAAGACCTACAATCATACTGATTCATTTAATTTGTGCAGCAAATATTTATTAACACCAACCATTCAAATTCCATGGTCAGCATTGGGGAAAATATATGTTTTTTTTTTTTTTAATATAAGGCTTCTTTCTTTAAAACATCTTGTGGGGTGAAGAATAGTTACACACACAATTACAATTTAGTGTGTTCAGAACAATAAAAGATGTGATGGGAGCATCTAACTAATGTTGTTATAATCCAGATCAGAAAAGATTTCTCAGAGGACTTGATAACTAAATTTTAAAAAGGAAAAAGTAGATGTTATTCTAAAAGGGCTATTTGATGGGGATGGGAAGAGAAAATTTCAACTACAGCCAAATCAGCCTCTGTCGCATTACCATTCAACACCCATAGTTACATTCTCCCACGAGCATCGCCATCAGACACCCATATCTACATTCTCCTGTGAGCATCCCCACACAGCATCCATATCTACATTACCCATGACAAGCATCACCATCCACATACTCTTATCTACATTCTCTCTTTATTTAGCACAACTGGCTCTACCCTGATAAGTCAGTAGATATATATTTTTAAATAGATGGCAAGTTTTCTTAGCTCCCAGGATGACAAGCAGAAACACAACAAGATGTGAAACGGTTCTCACGCAGCAGTCTTCCTTTTGTTCATTTTTGGTTTTGCTCCTGGTGTCACTATAGCTGTGAGCCATGGGGGAAGGAGCTTCAACATCAGATGCACAACTCATACTTGACGCGTCCCTGTAGAGACTGCTAAAACCCAGAAAAGGAAGCTTTGACTTATAGCAAGATAAATCCATAGTTGTTCTTTGCTTTTACAGATGCTCTAAACTCTGACGTCAGGGGGCATAACCTAGGCAAGAATGAACTCAGTGAAAGCACATACCAGTGTGTGCTAAAACAATCAAGGAGCTCTCAGGAATGAAATGGGACTTCAGTGGAGCTGTGGAAGATAAATTATAAAAGGCAGAGGGAAGGATGATGGATAGAGTCTTTGAACAGGTAAAACCTTGACTTGTTTGGAAAACTGAAGAAAGAAACAAGAGAAGGAGAGATTCAGAACAGTGAGCACTATATATCTGAAGACATGAGTCAGTGCCAAATTGGAGAGAATCTTAATTGTCCCATGGAGGAGTCAGAATTTTAGCTTCCTGAAAGATGTTTGTGATTTTTGAGATGACTAATGACATAATTTTTAAATTTTTTTTTTATATTTTATTTATTTCTGAGAGAGAAAGAGAGAGAGAGAGAGAGAAAGACGGCGTGAGCAGGAGAGGGTCAGAGAAAGGGAGACAAAGAATCCAAAACAGGCTCCAGGCTCTGAGCTAGCTGTCAGCACAGAGCCTGATGGGGGGCTCAAACCCACAAACTGTGAGATCATGACCTGAGCCAAAGCCGGATGCCCAACCGACAGAGCCACCCAGGTGCCCATGACATAATTTTTTAAAAAAAGTTTAGGGAAGATTCATCTGATGTGTGTATACAGTGGCTGATTTAATAAAATTAAGTTAAACAAGGGGCGCCTCGGGGGTTCAGTCGGTTAAGCGTCCGACTTCGGCTCAGGTCATGATCTCACAGCCTGTGGGTTCGAGCCCCGCATTGGGCTCTGTGCTGACAGC
>NW_027531522.1:9925389-9950268 GCF_008692635.1 Crocuta crocuta
TGCAACTACACACTTTCTTCTTCAGCTTCACTTCCAACTACTTTCATCTTGTTCTTTTGTTTCAGACATCTTAAAAACTTTCCTTCCTTTCATTCCTTCATTATTTATCCATCTATTCATTTAAGACAGATATTGTCTACTGTGAGCAAGATACAACACATGTTGGGTTAGTGTAGAGAACAAACTAGTCATGGTTCCTGACTACTTGGAATTAAATATAACTCGCACCATTGTTCACTCCTTGGTCCTATTTTTGTCTAACCCTACCCTTTAACCACAATCCCAGATTCTCCCATGAGTTTAATAACTCCTTATTCATATCCCTTGTATGGTCTTTTCTCCTAAGCTTTATTCCTAAATTTCCACTTGTAAACTACTTTTCTCCTCCTGGATGCCTTGCACATGTCCCCCAAATGAACATGTCCCAAACTAAACTATCTTATCAATACTGAACACCAAACCCTTCACCAAAAATACCTCTTTTGCTTAACGGCACCACAATCTATTTGAGTATTATAAGGTAGAAAAATTAATTAATTTTTAATTTTAATTAATTTCCTCATATGATCTGCAATCCTATAGACAACAACTCCAACATGGTTCTAGAATTAGTCTTATCTTGCTTGTCTTTAATGCTCCTCTAAGTTTTTGCCACCTCTTCCTTCCTTTATTTGTATACTCTTAGTTGTTGTTCTTGTTTTTTGCTTCTGATCTCTCACTGGCTCCAATTTATACCCATATTCCTTCACAAAATACAAATAATCCTGCTTGTTAGTGCTCCTTGAAAAAGCCTTCCCACAGCACCCCTTTGGTTATGAAGATTCAAACTCTTTAGCATTGCATTCAAGAGAATTCACAGTCTGAATCCAACTGACCTTCCTCACCTCATCTCCAGCTACCCAAGTCCATTCTCCTGTGCATTTTTATACCTTCATCTTTGTTCATCTGTAAGAATCTATTCATCTTTCACAGAAAAGTCTTCCTCAATCTCATCCCTTGACAGAATGAAACTTATCTCCCTCTAGCTACCTATTTATCTTTTATAGCATATATTGGAAAGTAATAAGGTTTTATGAGAACAGCAGTGGGCTTAGGAGCTAGATAAACTTGGCATTAATTCTGATCTTAGCCTCACAGTTCAATGTCTGGGTGACTTGAGCAAGTTATTTAACCTCAAGAGCTTCAGTTTCTCAAATGAGTACAGTGATAAAATATGCCAATCAGAATTATAAAAATAAAACAATAAATGTGGAGTGTTTAGCAGAGCTTAATGATTTGACAAGATAGAATTGCATTATATTTTGTGTATGTATAGGAAACCCCAATAAATGAATTGTAAATGTCATACTTATCTTTGTATAGATAGTACACTCACATGATAGGTGACCAATAACATTTTTTGAGCATTATTATGTGCCCAATAACATAAATTAAAAAAATTAGACTGTCCCTGTCATGCTAAGATAAGCTAATTAAAAATAACTTGATAAGGATTTTTCTAAACAGCATAGAATTTATACATCCTGTTTTCAAGTCCCTTGGAGGAATCTTTGAAAAGTATATTTATATAAAAAATATATTTATAGATTTTAGCTACATCCAAAACATTAAGTACATAACTGTTTTTTTTTTAATTTCTTTCCATCCTTACTTCTCTTCTATTCTCCTTCACTTAGCCACAATAATAAGGTGTTGAAAAACCTACCCATAACCAAATAAATTACCTGTGTTAAAAATCCTATGAGATTGGGCCACAGTCATTTACCCGGGTTTGATAGGATATGAAAAAGATATTACAATAGCTTCTTAACTTTTTTTAAAATGTTTATTAATTTTTAAGACAGAGAAAGACAGAGCTTGAAGCAGGGAGGGGCAGAGAGAGAGGGAGACACAGAGTCTGAAGCAGGCTCCAGGCTCTGAGCTGTCAGCACAGAGCCTGACACTGGGCTCAAACCCATGAACTGTGAGATCATGACCTGACCTGAAGTTGGAAGCTTAACCGACTGAGCCATCTAGGCACCCCTACAATAGCTTCTTATAGAACATCATTTCCAAGGGGTCTTTGTTCAAACAAACATGCCAGCTCTCCACTTTCCAAAACTAAACAAAAAACTATGGAAACTCAGCTCTCCCTTCACAAAGTCACACAGAAGCAGCCCCTATCAAAGTCAAAATAATTGTTTTGTGATCCATCGTGACTTCTAAAACAATCCTAATAAGCATTTCTTTGCTTGGCCCCTTCATGTATTCCACAGGGCAAGGATGATATCATTCATCCATTCATTTCACAGGCTTTTAAGTGGATCCATGTACTAAGAAGGTATGATATACTAGGATTTGAAATGATATTGAGCAAAAACATTGCTCTATCCTCATGGAGTTATAAAGAGGTATCCATCAAATTCTCACACTCAGAAAGGTGTAAAACTTTCAATACAGTAAGTGCTATAACCAAGAGGGATATAGCACTATAGTAGTGTTGAAGAAGCATGGGTGTTTAAGAAAGAAATTTGAGGGGGCTCCTGGGTGGCTTAGTCGGTTAAGCGTCTGACTTCGGCTCAGGTCATGATCTCATGGTTCGTGAGTTCCAGACCCGCGTCGGGCTCTGTGCTGACAGCTAGCTCAGAGCTCGGAGCCTGTTTCAGATTCCGTGTTTCCCTCTCTCTCTGATCCTCCCTCCTCTGCTCACGCTGTCTCTCTCAGAAATAAATAAAAACATTTAAAAAAAAAAAGAAAAGAAAGAAATTTGACTAGTCTAGGAGGATAGTGAAAGGCTTCCCCATGGAAACATCATTTGATTAGAGTTATGAACACTGTGTAACTAACTTGGATTAATTTGAGAGAAGAAGGGAAGAGGCTCTACTGACAGAGAATATAGCACATCCCAAGGCTCCATAAAATATTTGGCTGGCGTGGAGATGAATGGTTTTAACATTGTCTCACAGAGCTGTGATTTATATCTTTTCCTGAATGTAATTAATGACATTCTGAAAACATTGATCTGACACAGGCTGGGTACATTCAGTGAAAGAATGATCCTTGATGTAAAGGGACCCTACATGATTTATGTTTTAAATGAAACAGAAGCAAATAGTGGAAGAAGCATTGGCTTTGATGTCACCCAGATCTGGATTTGAATTTGGCTTGACACTAGCTGAATGATCTTGAGGAAGATTTTTAGTTTTTACTCTGAGTTTACTCCACAGGTTTAGCTGGGGAACTGAAAGAATGAAATAGCATTTGCACAGTATCAGATACTCAGTAAATGTAACTTCACTTAAAGAAACACCTTTAAATGATCTGAGTGGCATACGGGATAATGCTTCTTTACATTTTGTTGTTTGCATGTTGTTAATGATTTCCAATTAATTGGTTTGGCACATAACTGTGGGTGATAATTATTTAGGAGCATGAACAGATTAGTTTATTTATGCTGTTCCACTTTCACATGTTTAAGTGGCTCTCTTCCTCACTTACTCCTTTATGGGACTTTATGTCTATCTCTTCTATCAATTAAAATTTGATAGACTGTGATCCATTTGCTTTTGTCCATTTATTTAAGTTCTGTTTCCTCACCTATATTGGAAATACTGGAGGCCTAGGACTCCATCTTATGCCTCATCACAGCGTAACTGCCCAGTAGGATGTCCTTCTCATAACAGGAGCTCAATAATATTGGCTCATGATAATAGATACATCAAATAAAAAAGTTTTCTTATATAGAACCACTATTCCTGGCCTCTATAGTTTTAATACAGTATCTTTAAAACTAGACGGAAAGAGTGTTATGTGTCATAATTGTTTATACCAATATAGATGTAGGCAATTTTATTGGAAAATAGAAAATATTTGGAGAGAGAAGAGTAGAACTTAAAAGAAAGTCTGAATAAGTGTATAAGTTTGAAATAGCCCTGAAGAATTGTCAGTGAAGTAAAATTCATTGAGTGACTTCATTACAATGACTTATAATGATATCTGATTTTATTTTTACCTTATATATGAAAGTTGCCATTCACAGTATAAATAAAGATATAGTTTTAGTAAAATTAATACCTCAAAGCTTATTGAAGTTATGCATTAAGGGTAAAAATGACATACTTTATAAGTATAATTATAACCCTACCAACTTGAATCTTACAAGTATTGGTAAACTATAACCCTACAAAATAAATTTATATGGATCAATTGAAATTTATTAGAAGACCTGTAATTAATGAAGCACTAGAACATAAACAAATTTCTAATACCATGAGTTCTAGCACTCATTGGCTAAAAACAAAACGAAACAAAACAAAAAACCTGACATACAATTAAAAATAGAAATTTGCTTTTGGGATCCCTGCAAAAGAAAATAATGACGTATGACATTATATGTGTTATTGGACAAAAGTGGTCGATTTATGTAGGTGGCCATCCACTACCACCTGCCAGAAAGGCCTTCTGTTCACATAAATTTTTGACTGGTGAAGTTAACTCCTTCATTACTTATCTTTATTGACTTTAGAATATAAAACATAGTCTTCCTTACCCCATACATAAAAATAAACTCAAAATGGTTTAAAGACCTAAATGTAAGACAGGAAACCATAAAAATCCTAGAGAACAACAAAGGAACAACCTCTTTGACCTGAGCTGCAGCAACTTCATATTTGACATGTCTCAAAAGGCAAAGGAAACAGAAACAAACATGAACTGTTGGGACCTCATCAAGATAAAAGTCTTCTGCACAGTGAAGGAAACAATCAGTAAAACTAAAAGGCAAGCAACAGAATGGGAGAAGATATTGCAAATGACATATCAGGTAAAGGATTAGTATCCAAATCTTAGAGAACTTCTCAAACTCAGCACCCAAAAAGCAAATAATCCAGTGAAGAAATGGGCAAAAGATATGAATTGACACTTTTCCAAAGAAGACATCCAAATGGCTAACAGACACATGAAAAAATACTTAGCATCACTCATCATCAGGGAAATACAAATGAAAACTACAGTGGTACCACCTCACACCTGTCAGATGGTTAAAAATTAACACCTCAGGTAACAACAGATGTTGGTGAGGATGTGGAAAAGCAGAACTCTTTTGCACTGCTGGTGGAAATCAACCTCATGCAACCAGTCTGGAAAACAGTATGGACATTCTTCCAAAAATTAAAAATAGAGCTACCCTCAGACCCAGCAATTGCACTACTAGGCATTTATCCAAAGGATACAAAAATGCCAATCAAAGGGGCACATGTACCCCAATGTTTATAGCAGCACTATTGACAATTGCCAAAGTACAAAAAGAGGCATATATATATATATATGTATATATACATATATATATACATATATATATGCAGAATACATACATATTATATATAATATATATTAGATAAATATATGTATAAAAATACAATAGAATATTACCTGGCAATCAAAAAGGAATGAAATCTTGAGATATGCAATGACATGGATGGACCTAGAATGTATTAGGCTTAGTGAAATAAGTCAGTCAGAGAAAGACAAATATCCTATGACTTCACTTATATGTGGAATTTAAGAAACAAAACAGATGAACATAGGGAAAGGAAAGGAAAAACAAAAACAGGGAGGCAAACCACAAGAGACTCTTAAATATGGACAAAAACTGAGGGTTGTTGGTGAGGTGTTGGGTTGGGGGATGACTTTTAGGGTGATGGGTATTGAGGGGGGCACTTGTTGGGATGAACACTGGGTGTTATATGTAAGTGATGAATTACTAAATTCTAGTTCTGAAACCATTATTTAACTATATGTTAACTAACTTGGATTTAAATAAATTTTTAAAAATAAAAATTTTAAAAAGAATATAAAATATAGTTATCATACCTCCAAATATAGTTATCATACCTCCAAACTAACCGCCCATGTTCTTATCACTGATAAATTGATTGCACTTAATGAATAATTATTGATCATCAGAAATATCAGACTGAATTTATTCTTGTTTTGAAAATGAAAGTTGTACATCTAGCTAGTGGATGTATAAATCTGCCTACCATATCCACGGATGCTCCTTGATGTGATTTGACCCACAGTGGAAAGAGAACAAATAGAGAAGGCTAATATTCTTTTCAGCCAAGTTTATTCAGTAGAACAGCATTTATGCTTCACTAGATAATGGGATTACCCTGTCACTATTTGTAGGAATATCTCTTAATATAGTTTATCTAGTGAACAGGACATATTGGATGTATTTCCCACATTCTCATCACTGAAATGCACAATGCTGCCTGACTCAACTACATCTACATTAGAGGAGGTATTGGTTTAATGGGATGTTTCTCCATGACTTCAGGTGGAGCTAAATGAATATATTCTTTTATTGTTTTTTTTCAAATTGTTTGATATTCCAGGGCCTTTGACACATGAAAACAGCACCTATGTGAAATAGCATCTTTCTGTTTTGCACCTATGTGTCTCATTTCCTCTCAGTCTCTTGAATAAGTAAGCCCTGATCCAAAGTGAATTAACAAATTTTTCCTCCCTCCTTTTATTTCCAAGTACAATTCCATCCCTAAGGAGTAGAACACTTGATTTCTCACATATTTTTTGATCAAAATGCAGTTGACCTCCCATAGATTTCAGTGCTATGATGATACACTTGCCTTCCCCCTTGAATCTTAAATCCCTCCCTCTTCACTGATACCTTCTACACTGTCTTCATAAGTGCACAATTTTCTGCTTATTTAAAAAATTTTGAAGGGTCTTCTTTTAACTTGCTTATGATTTTCCTTACTTCTAACTCTCAAACTCATTATTTCTATCCATACTTACATTTTCTCAACACTCATTACTTACCAGGTCTTTACTTAGCGTGGCATATTTGATGTCAGATTAACTGACCTTAGTGACTTCTCTGTGGATTTTGTTTTTGTTATTTTTTTCTGAATGTTCTCCACATTTTTTCCCATGGCTATGGATATCTCCGCCTATTTGTATCTGTTTTGCTGAATTATATTTCTTTTTCTACCTTATAATTGTAAAGAGGATTCCCAACATTCAGTTTCTGTATATTCTATATCTCTGATCCTAGGAGTATAAACGAAGGAGCTACTCCAGCCTCATTGCTTCCATCGTTATCTCCTTGAGGACAACTCTGAAAATTAAGTTTATCTTAAGAATAATCTCTTATCTGAGGGGCACCTGGGTGGCTTAGTCGGTTAAGTGGCCGACTTTCGCTTAGGTCATGATCTCGTGGTTCGTGGGTTCGAGCCCGGCGTCGGGCTCTGTGCTGACTGCCAGCTCAGAGCCTGCAGCCTGTTTCAGAGTCTGTGTCTCCCTCTCTCTCTGCCCCTCCCCTGCTCACACTGTCTCTCTCTCTCTCCTAGAAATAAGTAAAAAAAAAAAAAATTTAAAAAAAAAGAATAATCTCTTATCTGAGACGTAGACCTTCATCTCCAACATATTGCAGCATACTTAACACTTTTTCTTTTGCTTAATTCTAAGTCCAGTATCCAAGTGTTAATCTTACAGGCTGGTACAGAGTAGATATCTAATAAATTTTTGTTAAATAAATGAATAAATCAATCTTTAAGAGATGGCCTGATGTTCCAGATTCCATTGTTTATTACTTTAGAATTTTTAAATCATTAATCATCTTTTTGAAATTTCTGTCATCGCCCTTTTAGCTCTTGCCTTCATTAATTTATACCTAAGATAGTTGCCTATAATGTTATTCTGACTCAGTTTCTCTTGCCTGTAAATTTTTGTCCACATATTGTTACCACTTGCCTCTTCAAAGTCCCAAATTTAATGATATTACTTCCATGCTGATAAATCTTTATGTCTCCCACTACTTAAAGAACTTAACTTGGCACATAAGCCCCTCCCAATATGAACTCACCATTAAAGCTAGGTTTAAAAGTTTATGCATTTGGTAGATGTGCAGTTTTGTCTTCTGTAAGAATTGTAACAGCAGCTTCATAAAATAACATCTTCCCAAATGAAAGGGACAATCAAGTCATGAAAAAGCATGGAGGGATTTTAAATACCTTTTACTAAGTGAAAGAAGCCAATCTGAAAATGCCACAGACTTCATGATTAGAATTGTATGACATTCTGTAAAAGTCACAGCTATGGAGACAAGGAAAAGATCAGTGGTTGCCAGGGGCTCGGAGGGGGCATGAATAAACAGCAGAGGACTTTTAAGGCTTTGAAACTGTTATAAGTCTAATAATGGTAGATATGTGTCATGCATTTGTCAAAACCCCTATAATGTACAACACAAAGAGTGAACCCTAACGTCACCTATGGAGTTTGGGTGATAATTATTTGTCAATGTAGGTTTATCTATTGTAACCAATGTGCTATTTTGGCATAGAACTTTGATAGTGGAAAAGGCTTCAGTTATGATATGGGCAGGGAGAATATGGGAACTTTCTGTACTGTTTGCTTAGATTTGGTATGAATCTAAAATTGCTATAAAAAGTAAAGCCTTTTTTAAAGTGTCTCCCCAAAGCCTCACCATGTAATATATAATGAGACTTTTAGATTTTTGTCCATAGTTTAGGTGAAAGTGGTATGTGAGCAGTTGTTCATTTTTATTTCTCTTCTTATGTATGAATTCATCTTTCCCTGAAGTCCATTCAAGTTCTTTGTTCATTTCCTATAAGGTTGGTTGTTTTTTTCTTAACCATTGGGAAGAATTCTTTTAATATTTTTAAAAACATTTTTAATGTTTACTTATTTATTTTTGAGAGAGAGAGTGAACACACAGAAGCGGGGGAGGGGCAGAGAAAGAGGGAGACACAAAATCTGAAGCAGCCTCCAGGCTCTGAGCTGTCAGCACTGAGCCCAACGCTGGGCCTGAACCCATGAACTGTGATGTGAGATCATGACTTGAGCCAAAGTCGGACACAACTGACTAAGCCATCCAGACACCCCTCTTTTAATAGTTTTTAAAAACAAGTTTCACTTGTTTTTCTTAGCTTTGTTGAAGTTTAGTTCCTTTGTATATAAGATTTTACTTTGTTCTCAAGGTTCTTATTTAGTTACACTTAGATACAACCTTTAGGCTCCTACCATAAACATTGATCAGATCAGTGCATTTCACCTTCTACACTTTATATTCTCTCTTCCACCATCCACTTTCAGCCAATAATATTCTTTAGTGTTTAGTGTTTAGTTTTGTATTCTTATACTTTAAATAAAGTTGATTGTCTTTAAATGATATCCTTTAACTCCCAGCTATCATAGATGAAGGAATCAGTAAGCTCCCTTTTATTTCTTTTTTCCTCCATATTTTTTTTTATTTATGGCATTTCTGATTATCAGGGTACATGTTCCTTGCTTCTCTTTTCACCCCAATACCCACATCTGTTTGAGGGCTTATCTGTCAGGTAATTATTTTCAGTTCTCACCAACAGTACTTGCATCATAATTTCCCAAACCATCCCTTGCTGAAGTCCTCCAGCAATATTTTATTCAAGAAGTATTTTGAGGAAGAATATTCTTTGAGTTCCGGCATATTTGATGTAATTGGTCTGTATACGAAAAGAAATTTCCAGATATAAAATTGATGACTTTCTTTAAAAATCTTGAATGTTGCTCTACTGTCTTCAAAACTGAATGTTACTATGCAGAAACTTTGTCAGCCTAATATTTCTGTCTTAAAGTAAGGTGATTATAGGTTCCAGTTTGTTCAAGATGGTGTTGCTATATGACTATGTAGCGTCTCATTCCATTTAGCATTTGCCTTGTCCCATTTTAGTCTCAAAAGTGTTGTAGTATGAAACTTACCTTACCAAGACTAGCCCTTTTGCATACTTAACAAAAAAATATTTTCTTTAGCTTTAAAGTTCAATAACTTTCTCATGGTAGATAATGATGTCAAAAGTTCTGAGGCAGTTTTACCATACACATGCCTTCCAAGATATAGACTCAAGTCTTACCCACCTGGCAGAATATTTCTACCCATCAGCCATTCTCATTCAAGTTACCACACCCATTTTTGCGAACAAGGAATAGAGTCTCTGTACTTTAGGGATAGCCTCTTAAGTTCAAGAAGGTCAAGAAGTGTACTTTGCTGGTGCTTTTCTGGAGGTGCTAACGCCAAGCCTTCCGGACAGTCCCTATGTTTATTAGCACTTAGTCCGTCTCACCCCCTACCCGATCACAGCTTTTCTGGCAGCACTCACACTTATTTTGGCAACTCTGAGTTAGAATTGTCTTCTAAGATTACTGAAATGGATTTTAATTTTTTGTTTTCATTCTCCATCAGGTGTTTGGTGAATTCTAGAAGGGAAAAAACACTGAACTGAGTTTTGCAAAAGTTTTACAGATTGTCTTCTACTCTGTCCCCAGTTTTTTGAAAAGAAGAACTTACCTGTGGTTACATTTTGCTAATTTCAATGAAGTCACATTTTACATAAATCCAGAGGTCCACTCTTTACCTTCTATTGTCAAAAATAGAGAAAGAGCAGCACTTATTTAATGCCTAATTGTTTGCTGTGCATTTTTACATTCGTTTTCTTAAATTATCTTCAATTATCTCTATGAAGTGAGCAAGATATACATTATTCCTATTTCACAGATGAGAAAGATGTATTGCTACTAATTCCACTGTGTGCTATAGTGTCAATATTAATTACAGATTTTATAGGCCTGCTCAGGATAATCCACACCTACATAAGACCATTTTCCCCATGAATTAAAACAAGACATTTTGAAAAATGAAGAACTGAGGAGTCTTTCTTTTTCTAATGCTCCCATTATCTTGGAGCGCTTGATTTCAGATGTGCTCAGTAAGACATAAAGGTGTCCTCAAAGCACCCTGGTAGTCGGAAGGAGACCCTGGGGGCCTGCTTCCCATTGATCTGTGTTATGTATCAGTTTCCATGTAAGAATTCACCTGACAAAGCAGTTTCATCAGCTAAAACAATAATTCTAGGAAACGTCTTAGGTACAGAGTAAGAGAAAAACTTACCTGTGGCATCGTTGTGATAATTCTAGGAAACTTACATTTTCTCATAAGCCACCTAGTCCTTTTGTTTCTTCAATAGCCAGAGAGAAAGAGAGAGAGAGAGAGAGAGAGAGAGAGACAGAGAGACAGAGAAGGAGAGGGAGAAGGAGGGGGAGAGTGAGATTTTGGCTTATAATTTATATATCAATGACTTGGGTGTCCCTGAAACTGAGCGTTAAAATTCAAATAAGAGTTACTTGAGGAAAAAATGGGGGTGGATATTGAGCATTGGGGCACCATCAGTGTAGTTGGTTTGTGTAGGGAATCACATAAAGTTCAAAGCTGTTGGAACATAATATGAAAGTAGATGTACTTAAGTGCCTTACTCCCTGTTTAGAAGTTGGAGGAGCTCTTTTTGTTATCACTTAACTGTTTCTTCTGTATATGTACATGTGTTATGTGTACATACTTGCTTTATGATGACTCTGATGGTGCTTTCTGACTTTCCCCATTCTGGCATTTTTATTTCTTTTTAACCTCTTGTGTCTCCCTTGAAATAATAACTGAAGACACTGTAATTTTTGAGTCTAGGGCATAGGAAAGAAAAAGCAAGAGAATTTACAGAGGTTCTGAGATTAGAGTTTTGGTCTTAAATCCCAAAGATTCACAAATTGGCACTCTTCCAGAGGAGGAAGGGCTTATTATGCTGTATTTTTCCATCGTCATCTGACACCTAAGTTTAGATCTGCCTTCTTGATGGAAGAACCTTCCGTGTGACACTTCCATATGCTTCTTCTCTTCCCATCTTTATCAATGTTTATGTAGAACTCTGTGAATTTAAAAACACAAATAACTTATGTGAACTTGAACTCCTCTATAAATAACACTTAAAGACAAAACACTTAACTTTAGAGAAACCGTATAAGGACAAAGTTAAAAGAACTAGTCTGGAATTTTCCTCATTTGAGAAGGTCTGGAATCACAGCCACCCTGGTGAATATCTCTTTTCCATTTGTCTCTTTCATTGTGTAGTTACTATTCTCCATCATCTTACACCCCCTTAACCATCAACAGGTAATATCTGACCCAGTTCAGGTATATTCACTTTCAGTCTTTCCCAGCACCACAGACGCTGACTCAATGAAGAAATGTTCTGGAAAGGCTTATGGGCCAGTGTCCAGGCCAGTGTCCTGTAGAATTTCATATCATTGGGAGTTTATTAGAATTTCTGGGGTTAAGGAGGTTGATAATTTGAAAAGTCCACATTTTTCTGATGAAACTTCTTGAGGGGATAAGCTCTTTCCACCTCCCACTCCTACCTTTCACTGTATGGCTAATATTTGGGCTATTTTCTTAATCTATTGAGGTTTTACATGATGTGCCAAGCCCACAAACTGATTTTCACACATACTTGAAAGTCGTGAAAAGAAGAAAAGAAACTCCTCAGGATAAATATCTTCAAAGTGGGTAGAAAGGCTGTAGCAGCAAGCCAACTAGTGCCTAACACTGCAGCTTGTTGCTGCAATTATAGTAAAATGCTGAAAAAAAAAGTATTAATTATAAAAACTTTCAAAGAGACAAGAAATAGGATGTGAGGCTTCTCCAGTATATCTCCATTCAAAACGCATCGCTTCTGGGGCCCCTGGGTGGCTCATTCCATTGAGTGTCCAACTTCAGCTGAGGTCATAATTTCACTGGTTCGAGCCCCATGTCAGGCTCTGTGCTGACAGCTCAGAGCCTGGTACCTATTTCATATTATGTGTCTCCTCTCTCTGCCCCTCCCCTGATCACACTCCTGTCTTTCTCTCTCTTTCTCTCTCTCAAAGATAAATAAACATTACAAACAAACAAAAAGCACTACTTCAGGATAGGTGGGAAACATTCATATTCTAGCCATTGAAGTACTGTGATTATTATCAACCGACGAAACCTAAGATTCTAGAGCCAAACAAATTTCATTTATTACATGACTCAATAATGTTTATATACTCCAAGCCGGCTACTTATAAGCATGTCAATCCCTTATCCAACCTTAACTGAATAAATTCATAAGCTTGGCTAAGTCTGTCTGTCTGTTTGCCACCCTTTCTCTCTGTCTCTTTCTGTATCATTTGAAGTAAAAGAATCTGAGCCAAATACTAGCTGAATTTCATTATCAGTGGAGCATTAGTTTGAAGGTTGATGAACCAAAACTCCCAGTTGCCGAAGTTCCCAAAGTTATGTTGTTCACAAAACTTGCTTTTTCATCATGTCCTTGATTTCAGTGAAGTCTCTATGCTTATAATAAACACACTTTTTGGTGAGGTAATTGGAGCAGGTTTAGGTCCCTTGCAATTAAATTTTCTCCATGGTGCAGTAGTCTCTGGCCTCAAGGAGCTGAGAGAGTAAACAATTAACTATAATCTTCTAACCTAAATGCTTATGTAACCAGTTTATTAACTGGCCCCAACTTCTTGGGCATATAAACGAAATGGTTTATTCCAATTCTTTAATAACATGTTGGCCAGATTCTATACTTTTTCAGACACTTACAGATATTTAAACCTT
Source organism: Crocuta crocuta (assembly GCF_008692635.1). NCBI lineage: Eukaryota > Metazoa > Chordata > Mammalia > Carnivora > Hyaenidae > Crocuta > Crocuta crocuta. The sequence continues at coordinate 9,938,861 of NW_027531522.1, forward strand.
GTTATTCCACTATTTAAAATTCAGTTCTATTTATTTTAAATGTTTTCATTTCAGTTCTGACTCAATGTTCTCCTTGTACCCTTCTTCATAGAGAAGGGAGAAAGGAGCTGATCTGGCTCTCAAATGCCTTTCCCGCTTCCTCTTCTAGATACTTGTTCCTTCTCAGTTGGGGATGTTTGAAAGGAAATAGAAAATGTCAGGTATGTCTTTCTCCATATAAAATAGATTGACTGTGGATGTTCTCTTTGTGGCTGGCACATTGTTAATATCCACTGTGTGATGGGTGTGGTTGTAGGTAGAATATTCAGGGTATGTGAATGGACATTCATATGTAACACGTGCAGGTTCTTGAAGGAGGAACTACAGAGATTTCCCCACTACTCAGTTTCCTGATAGGGAAGATCTAGTTCTGCTTTGACTACCATCCTCCCCCATTCCATAGCTCACAACACAGGTGGATTTTCATGTAACTTCTGCATGCTGAGATCATCCTGCTCTGCAGAGGAGTATCACCAAGTTGACTCCTCACATTCCTAACTGTCCAGTTGACACATGAAAAATCAGACAGCTTCACCATGCCAGGGAGTGGGAGAGAGGGCAGCTGTTATGCTATTCCTGTGATTATCTTTGACATCTTTCTCTTTCCCCTCTCTCCACACTATCTCAACAAACTTAGTCTTTGGAGCCAAACTAGTGGAATAGAGGACAATTCAGAGACTCATAGAGTTTGCTTCCATTGGCTTCAGAAAGGATAATATCCATCTTGTCTACCCATGAAAGAAGTGAGACCAGGGAATACCCTGTCTTATAGAGGAATGTAGCATCTCATAGAAAGCTCCGTGAAGGGAGTGAATGTCTAAGTAGAGAACTGGAAGGTAAACCATTTTCCAGGACAAGAACGAGAATGGCAGAGTGGCAAGGAGATCAGAGAAAGCACCAGATATTTACCCCATAACTAGGATCAAGAGTCTGTCCTCTCCAAATCCCTATACTGCCCCTGTCACAAAACGGGTATCTTACCAATGTATATTGACATCAGCTATTCACCCTATTCAAGGGTTTCTAGGATAATTGAGCTAGTTGTTCCTTGTGTACTTAAATGTCCATCCATACACTTAACTGTGATCACAAACAATCCTTATGATACTTTTTGAACACCTTCTGTAGTAGGCTGGATCCTGCCCCCTCCAAAAGATGTCTACTTTCTAATCCCAGAAACTTGTTGATTACCTTATATGGTGAAAAGGACCTTATGGATGTGATTAAAATAAGGATCTTGAAATGGAGAGATTATCTTAGATTATCAGGGTGGGTTCATTGTAACTTCAGGGGTCCTTTTGTTTTATTTTATTTTTATTTTATTTTATTTATTTTTAATGTTTATTTTTAAGAGAGAGAGAGAGGCAAGCAAACAGAGGAGGGGCAGAGAGAGAGAGAGACAGAATCCAAAGCAGGAACTAGGCTCTAAGCTGTCAGCACAGAGTCCAATGCAGGGCTCAAACTCACAAATGCTGAGATCATGACCTGAGCTGAAGTTGGATGCTAAACCAACTGAGCCACCCAAGTGCCCTTTCAGGGGTCCTTTTTAAAGGGATATAGGAAGGTTAGAATCAGAGAAGGCACTTAGACCATGAGAGCAAAAGTGATGTATTCAGGAGCCAAGGAATAATAGCAACCAATAGAAGTTGATACAGCAAGAAATGCATTCTACCCTAGAGCTTCTACAAGAAACACAGCCCTACCAATACCTTGATTTTAGCCCACTGGTTTTGGACTTCTGACCTCCAGAATTCTAAGATAATAAATGTGTGTTACTTTCAGCCACTAAGTTTGAGTTAACTTACTGTAGCAACAAAAAGGAAACCAATATACTTTTCATATCCCTTGCTCCTCTGGGGTTCCCTTTCATATTCCTCTTTTTCCTTACTCTCTCACTTCCTTAATTGCAGGGGCCAATTCTACCTACAGCTTGCCTCCTTCCTGTCCCAAATACTTTGCTGATGATTTATCAATGTGACATTAAATTTTACAGCTCTTGCCCAAACTCCACACTTTCCCAGACTGCATGGTGTTATTTCTGCCTGACTGTCTTCTTCACCTGAAACCAATCTCTGGGCTAGTCTCACTTTCTCTGTTTGGTGTTAGCAGGTAAAAGTGAAAGAGGAATTTTCTTGTTTTTGTTCTTGTTGGTTTGTTGTTGTCATTGTTGTGTTTTTATCCTAGAGTTTTCTAGCAATATCTTTGTACAATATCTTGCTTGCAGTGAAAACTAGACACATATCTCTTTTCTCAGCAAAAATGAGGAAGAGAGAACGTCTATTTTTAGTGTGAAATAAAGATCTGAAATGGATTTTATGAGCTTATTGAACCTTCTCTAGCTCTTTCAGAATCCAAATAGTCTGAGTTAGAGAATAAAGAGATGCATTTAAGATCAGTCTGATATTTAGCAATTAGTGGGAAAAAAAAAACTTTGTTGGAAATTGAAGTTGAAATCCAAATTGTATTTTAACTCTTTGCTATGCTTGCCTTTTGTTTTATTAAGTCTTGGAAATTACTTTGGGTAGTATTTCTGATGACTTCATAGCCCCTCATTTTTCTCTTCTAATTAAAAGAAAATAATGAGGGTCACATTTTAGAGTTGTTGGAAATCAGTGTGCTAGCAATGAAGATTGTCTCTATGATGTAGTCAGTGAATATCATCAGCATCTTCTTGAATGTCTCCAATGAGCAGCCACTCATAGTTAGCCAAAGTTGCCTTTGTAAGAGAGTACAGAGAAAAATATAATGTTCTTCCTTGCTTTGACTGAAATTTCATAGCACTATGATGCATTTTTCTTGAATAAGTTATTATTATACATATTGTACACATGTACACATATGTAATTATTTTTTCTTTTGTGTATTGAATTAGAGGATCAAAGTCATGCAAATAAATATTTCCAGAATGCTAATTTCTGAAGCAGCCCCTGTGTTGCTGAGGCTTCTTGCTCTTCAGACATGCAGTTGAACTTGGCCTAAATCCCAAATCCATAGCAAATCAGAGTCCAGAGAGGTCCCCACAACTTTTCTGACATCCCAATTGAACTCCCATTTTCTCACATTAATTTTTTAAAACTATGAGCACAAAATATCTACCTCTTGTCCTCAAACCATACACTCACCCTAACTGTTCCATGAGATTCATAATTTAACTGTAGATCTGAAGGCTCAAGGAAAGATCATAATACAAAACATAAAGCATCTGTTTTTCCCTGGTTCCCACACCATTATTTTTCCTTTCTCTCATCCTCCTTCATCCGGATTCAGCCAAAAAGTTCCTCTCCTTTCCTCATTCAGGGCAAGCCCAAGCTCCATTGGGATCCAGGTTTCCCACATGATTGGTTTTCTAAGTAATCTCCTCCAAACAAACAATGCTCTCCTTGAAGGGAAGCTCTGGTGGATATCAATTCCACCCTTTGCACAAAGAAATGGTGAATCAGTCGTAGATCTATCAATGTAGGATGAACATTTACCTTTTTCATTTCCTCCCACGTAACTGCTGTTATCGGTAAAGGCAGACATCAAAATCTCAGCTATGAAATCTACTGAAGATACACCACAAGTTCAAGAGCACTGGGTGGGTAGAGATCCGGCCCCATCACAGACTTGGGTTACTTTTTGCCTCTGAGAGTTTCAGAACCTCACAAGGTTGTTGGGAGGATGAAATTATCTCTTGCATGTGGCAATAATTTGAAAAGTGCACAGTACCATACAGGTGTCTGTTGTGATTATTCCTGTGATGTTCATTTAAAGCAACAAACAGACCATGTGTAGCTGAACACATTTGTGAGGAGAAGACTCACAGTTTGCACTTGATAAGCTTCCCAGATTTAGCAACGTCTTGGCTGCATGTTTGGCCAGGAAACTCTGTAAAGATCTGTTTTCTGGGGGAGAGACTAAGGACTTCCTTCTCTCTTGTAGGCTCAGATTCGTGAGACTGTCCTTTCTGGGTGGTTGTTTTTTTTTTTTTTTTAAACAAGTCCACCTCCAGTCCAGATGGTATAAGAAAGCACAGTGGCAAGACAAAATAACAAACAACAGCAATTACACTTTTTCAAATATTCATCCATTTGTATGCAATTCAGGAGACCGGGGAAGTGTTTGAGGACAGCTTCAAGGATAAACAAGATCAGCGAAATACAGGATATCAGTGATTCAGATGCAGGGAATAGTGAAGTGACATTTATTTATGCAGAGCTCGGATACACAGTTTTATTTCTCAGTCGGTTCCCCAAAGCTCTTCAGCTAAGACCCACAGGAGGAAGGTGAGAGGATGGCAAGCCCTGGAGGAGCCCTCATGGAATCTGGAAGAAGGCCAGTCTCAAGAGGAGCAACCAGAATGGGCAGAATGTCACCTCTCAGCTGACACACAGTCCCGGAAGCATGGCTCCTTTTTGTCCTTTGATCTTTATTGCATATGTTTAGTAGCCAGACAAACACCCTGGTAACCACCATTGCCTTTCTCTTTCTTGTCATCATCCTGACGTCATCAGGGCCCCCTTAGTTGCTAAACACAGCAGCGTTACCTGCCTTCTCTCCCTCTTTCAAGAATCCATAACATTAACACCCATGACCACCACTTCATGAAGTTCTCTTGGGTGCCGACTTCTGGGCCANATTCCAGTGCAAAGGTTGTGCCAAGAATTTTGAAGTGGTTCTTTTTCTTCCTCTCATAATCCCCACATCCTTGGAAATTTAGCTAACTCAATTCTGTTGCTTCATGACACCACAGTTTCATCCTTAATTTCTCTCCCCATTTTGGCCCGTCTCAACTACATCTATAATGGAATGTCTTACCAGTATCCACGAGTCACTCTTCTGAAGCGAAACTCAGCCTCTCCTTCCTGAGCCTCCTGCCCCATGTTCTCCGATTCTGTTAACAACATCACTGCCCCTAGTCCAGCCTCCTACCCCACCCATTCCCCACCCGCTCCCACATCCCCCTTCACCTAACATTTATGCTGCAGTTTCTTCTGTGATTGCTCTCTCCATCTTCTCCTTCCGCTGTTCTCCCCACGCTACTCTCTACTTTTCCATCTTCTCTCATTAATCCAATGTCAAGATGTGTTCATTTCACCCGTTCAGTTTCTTTGCCTATCTCCCATGTCTCCATTTGAACTGTGTTAATGCCAGGACAAGTTCACTTAACCTATTTTTTTCCTTTTTGATTATAAAATATTTCAAACTTAAAGAAAAATGTAAAGAAAGAAGATAAGAAATATCTGTGAAAAACACCTAGATTTTGCAAGTATTGCCTTTCACATATTGAGACAAAAAAACATTGAAAATCATCCACTTGTCTTCATTATCATTGTGACTATAGATCCCCTTTTCTGAAGTACAACTACTCTGAAATTGTAAAACCTCCCTCCCAGCCAATAACATGCCACAATTTATCCATTCCTCTATTGATTTATATTGTTCCTAGTTTTTCATTAGGACAGTGCATATTGAACAGCACCAACTCTGGAAGCGGAATTATTGGGACTGTGCATTCTCTGTGTTACAGGAAATTATTGCCACATTGCTGTCTAAAGTGAGGTACCAAAATACATTCCCACCACCACCATGTAGAGATCTTGCTCCTACATCTTCAGCACTTAATGTTATCAGGATTTTTATTTGTTTATTTATTTTAATTTTTTTAAATGTTTTATTTATTTCTGAGAGAGAGAGAGACAGTGTGAGCAGGGGAGGGTCAGAGAGAGAGGGAGACACAGAATCCGAAACAGGCTCCAGGCTCTGAGCTGGATGTCAGCACAGAGCCCGACGTGGGGCTCGAACCCATGGACTGTGAGATCATGACCCGAGCTGAAGTCAGCCATCCAACCGACTGAGCCACCCAGGTGCCCCAAGGATTTTTAATTTTTGCCAATTTGACAAATGCAAAACTATATCTGGCTGTTGCTTCAAATTATATTTGCATGGATCCTGGCGAGATTAATCATCTTTTCATGTATTTTTTGGCTATTTAGGCTTTCTTTTCTATATGTTTTTCATACTTATTATTTGATTATGTTTCTTTTGTGTTATTTTGTTATTGGTTTGCAAGATTTTAAAAATATTCTGTATGTCAACTTTCTTTTGTTTATATGCAAATGTATTTCTTGAGTTTATCTCATTTTTTAAAAGGCTATATCCATTGTTAGATGGCAAATTAACTTCACAGAGTCCGGGTCCCCAATTTCTCTTTATATTTAGTTTTTGAATCTTGTTAAAAAAATATTTACCTAACCATATACTCCTCAAGTTTTAAAATAATTTTTAATTTTTTGCTGTTCTTCAACACTGTTTTGTAATTCCACTTTTGTCCTTTGATATGTGTGTGGGTAAGGTAGGTCTTGACATCTAGTAATATACGCCTTTCAGTTGTATTCTCCTCTTTAACTTTTCTCTGTCTATTCTTGGACCTTTGGTTAAACTATTTCTCTGGTTGCTTTATAATTAGCTTGTCTATTCCACAAACTGATTCTGTTTTTATTACATTAAACTAATGGAATATTTCAGCAATATTCAATATCTTTGCAAAGTTGAAAATTCACATCCATGACCATGGCGTAGTTTTCCATTTACCAGGGTCTTCTTTTGCCCTCATACTCATGTTTTGTAGTTTTTGGTGTGGTGAAGTATAATGGTTTAGACATTCTTTGTTAGATTTATTCCTATTTGTTATTTTAGACACTATTGTAAGTGAGACTTTTGTAAATTTATTTTTTAATTGTGTGTCACTGATATATAGAAGTATAGCTAATTCTTATATATTAATTTTATATCTACTCATCTTTGATTTCCAGTTGTCTGTAGACACAAAAATGACACCTGTAAATAGTGGCCTTCTCTTTTATTATTTTCCAATCCTTATAATATTTTCCTTGCTTTCTATACTGAGTAAATCTCAAGTATAAAATTGAAATCAACTGAGAATAACAAATAACTTTGGCTGATCCTTGATTTCAGAAAAAAAAAACTTTTAGTAATTTCTGATGATTTTCTTTGTAGTTATTCTATCTAAACAGGAATTGTACTTTTATTCTTGGTGTACCAGGAATTTGTATTATGAATGAGTGCTAAAGTTTGTCACATGCTTTTTCTTCGTCTATCAAGATGTCAACCACCTTACTTCTAGATGAGTGTCACTCAGTGCTGTCATTTGATCATTGTCTATATCTCCATATGAAATTAACTAATATTTTAGACTTTTGCCTCTAATGTCATGACAGTAATCACCCTTTATTTTGCCTTTTGTCTACTGTCCTTGTCAGATTTTACTATCAAGTTTATTCTATTTTAATGAAAAGAATTGGTATGTGTTCCTTTTTCTGTATTCTGCAACAGTTAGTACATGGTGATGTGATTTCATTTTTAAATATATGGGATGATTCACTAGTAAAGCCATCTTGTTATGGAGTTTCCCTCATTATGTTTTTTCTAATGATTCAGTGTCTTTTTTTAAAAAATTTTTTAAATGTTTTATTTATTTCTGAGAGAGAGAGAGAGAGAGAGACAGTGTGAGCAGGGGAGGGTCAGAGAGAGAGGGAGACACAGAATCTGAAACAGGCTCCAGGCTCTGAGCTGGATGTCAGCAGAGAGCCCGATGCAGGGCTCGAACCCACGAACTGTGAGATCATGACCTGAGCCGAAGTCGGACACTTAACCGACTGAGCCACCCAGGCGCCCCCAGTATCTTTTATATACATAGAACTACTAAAAATTTCTATTTCTTCTGTTTTCCTAGAATGTTTAATATTTTCTAACATATTAAATGTAATGTTAGAAAGTTTGCTCACCCATATCTTTCTGTTATCCTTCTGATGAGAATTGTGTCAGGGTAGTGTCCAGATTTCATTTCGGATTTAATCATTTGTAATCTTTTTCTTAATTAGTTTTCAAACTAATCAACTTTATTTTTGTTGAAATTTTTATTTTTGATTTATTTATTGAGATGTAATTGACATGTGACATTGTGTTAGTAGAACATAATGACTCAGTATATATTTATTGCAAAATAATCACCACAGTAGGTCAAATTAATATCCATCACCTCACATAGTTAAACATTATTTTTCTTGTGATAAGAGCTTTAAGATCTACTCTCTTAGCAGTTTTTAAATACACACTACAGTACTGTTAAGTATAGTTACCATGCTCAACATTATATCCTCAGGACTTACTTACCTTATAACTGGAAACTTGTACCTTGTGACCCCTGTTTTCTATTGTTTTGATTTATGCTGTGATTTTTATTATTTACCTTTTTATACTTTCTTTGGGTTTACTCAGAGGGTTCTTCTTTCCTAGCTTCTTAGATTAGAAGCTGAGCTAACTCATTTTTAGCCTGTATTTTTTTCTGGGAAATGCATTTAGGATTATAAATTTCCCTCTAGGCACTGATTTCCCTATATTCCACAGTTTGAAATCATTTTCTTAAATATTTTCTAAATTTAATTTTTTTTGTCCCTGGGTTACTGATAAATGTATTATTTAATTTCTAAGTAGTTTGATATTATTTAGTTGTTTTGATAGCAAATTCTAGCTTAATTCTTCTGTGGTCAAAAAAAAGTATATAAATTATTTCAATTTTTAAGAATTTGTTGAGCCTTCCTTTCTGACCTCGAATATGGTCAATTTTTGTATAAAATACATGTGTAGTTGAAACTGTGTTTTCTATAATTTTGTGCAGTGTTGTTGAGATTTTCTATGTTTTACTGAGTTTTATTTTCCTATATAAATTCAAATTTTCTATTCCTTTTTTGGAATAGAACAGGCTCTCCACTGTTTATGAGGTTACATCTCAGTTGCAATATGAGTTCCTCCATATTTTTATAATTCCTATATTCCTCCATTCAATCTTGGCTGCCACAATCAGACAGAAAATGCAAAGACACTTTTTCTTAGATCTGTGAGGGAAACCTAGCAGCAAATAGTAACCACTCCAATCTGTCAAATAGATACATTTGAATGTTTTGTTTGTTCTAAAAGCTATTGAGAGAAATATAATAGTGTCACATTATAATTGTGGATTTGTAATACCTCTTTTAGTTCTGTAAATTCTTTATTTCTATATTTTGAAGTTATGTTCTTAGACACAAATTTAGAACTATATTATCTTCACTATAGGTTGAACCCATAATTATTATGATATAATCCTACTTATTTCTAGTTTTCCCTTTGTCTTCTGTGAAAGATTTTAGTGTTGCTACAGGGATTATGCTTAATGTTTGCATAGTTTAGCTTTTTCTCTTATTTTTTCCCAACATTTCTATTTTCTTATTTTGAGATATGTTTTTATAAGCAGCTTACATTGAATGTGGTTTTTATAATAATTCTGTCAATCTTAGTCTTCAAATAGAATTACAGAGCTTACATACACTTTATGTACAACAACTCTGTTCGTATTTAAAACAATGACCCTATATGTGATCTCGGTTTGCATACAACTCCGATTTTATACTCCTCTTTCTCTTCTATTGGTTGTTTTATTTTCTATTCTGTTTAATTGACTAACAGATGTCTTGAGCATTTAATTTTCCCCTCTCTTGACTAGTTAGGTCTACATTATTTTCCTATTCCTTTAACAGATGCCTTATAATTTACAATGGGGATATTTTACTTAATAAAATCTTAGGCGTAAAATTATATGCAAACCAATACTTGCCCACTTCCAGAATAGTACTAGAGTTTCAGACCACATCAAATCCATTTGCCCTCTCCCATCTTTGTATTATTGTTGTAATGCCATTCAATTCCACACATATTTTAGACACCCAAGATACTGTCTCTTGTTTTGTGAAGTGAATAATCATTACTATTTACATACATTTTTCATTTTTTGGAACTCTTCATTCCTTGTTACATTCCTGTCTGGGGTCATTTTACTTCCAATGAAACTCTCTTATAATTTATTTTAGTATAGGTCAGCTGGTGAAAGGTGGTCTCATTTTTGTCTGTTTAAAATGTAACCTTTTTTAAGTTTGTTTATTTTTTCAGAGAGAAAGAGAAAGAGTGAGTGAGCAGGGAAGTGGGGGGGAGAGAGAGAGAGAGAGAGAGACAGAGAGAGAGAGAATCCTAAGCAGGCTCCACATGGCCAGCAAGGAGCCCAAGGCAGAGCTCAAACCCATGAAGTGTGAGGTCATTACTCTAGCCGAAATTAAGAATCAGACGCTTGGACGAACTGAGCCAACCAGGTGCCCCTAAAATGTAATTATTATTCAAGGAGTTTTTTGTTTTTCCCTCTGGTTATAAAATCCTATTATGGCAGTTTTATAATCTCATTACTTTGATGACATCATTCTGTTTTCATGTGGCTTCCATAGCTTGTTAGAAAATCAGATTATAAGGTTTAGAATTGTTCTCTAAAGTTAATGTGTAATTATTCTCTGGTTGCTGAAGAGTTTCTTTGTCTTTTTTAATAGCAGTGTTACTATTTTTTAATTATTTATTTTTAAGAGAGAGACAGAGCACGAGCTGGGGAGGGTCAGAGACAGAGGGAGACACAGAATCTGAAACAGGCTCCAGGCTCTGAGCTGTCAGCACAGAACCTGAGGCAGGGCTCAAACTCACAAGCCTTTTTAGATCCCCATCTGAGTGGAAGTCTGACACTTAACTGAGTCACCCAGGAGACCAAGCAGTTTTACTAATATTATTTTTTTAACTGAAACATTTTATTTTATTTTTTTGTAAACAGTTTATTGTCAAGTTGGTTTCCATATAACACCCAGTGCTCATCCTAACAAGTGTCCTCCTCCATGCCCATCACCCCCCTTCTCCTCTCCCCCACCTCCATCAGCCCTCAGTTGGTTCTCAGTATTCAAGAGTCTCTCATGGTTTGTCTCCCTCCCTCTCCCCCACTATTTTCTCCCCTTCTCCTCCCCCATGGTCCTCTGTTAAGTTTCTCCTGATCCACNTGTCTGCTTTTGTGCCAATACCATACTGTCTTGATGATGACAGCTTTGTAATAGAGGCTAAAGTCTGGGATGGTGATGCCTCCCGTTTTGGTTTTCTTCTTCAGTATTACTTTTGCTATTTGGGGTATTTTGTGGTTCTATACAAATTTTAAGATCATTTGTTCTAGTTTTGAGAAGAATGCTGGTGCAATTTTTATTGGGATTGCATTGAATGTGTAGATTGCTTTGGTTANCTTAAGTAAGTTCCTTCTATCCTGACTTCTTCAGGGTCTTTATTAAGAAGGAATGCTGTATCTTGTCAAATGCTTTTTCTGCATCTATCGACAGGATCATATGGTTTTTATCTTTTCTTTTGTTAATGTGATGTATCACNTTCCTGCTGCTCTCCCTCTAGTCCTTTAGGTGCATGTTAGATTTTGTACCTGCACTTTTTCTAATTTCTTGAAATAGGCCTGGAGTGCAATG
>NW_027531523.1:0-168 GCF_008692635.1 Crocuta crocuta
ATTGGATACTCTTTCCTGCTTTGTCAAAGATCAGTTGGCTGTATATTTGTAGGTCTAATTCTGAGTTCTCAATTCTATTTCATTGGTCTATGTGTCTGTTTTTGTGCCAATACCATACTGTCTTGATGATGACAGCTTTGTAGTAGAGGCTAAAGTCTGGGATGGTGA
>NW_027531523.1:331-520 GCF_008692635.1 Crocuta crocuta
AGTAATGACATCTTAACTATATTTATTCTTCCAATCCATGAGCATGGAATGTTTTTCCATTTCTTTGTGTCTTCTTCAATTTCCTTCATAAGTTTTCTACAGTTTTCATCATACAGATCTCTTTATCCTTGGTTAGGTTTATTGCTAGGTACTTTATGGTTTTTTTGTGCAATTGTGAATGGGATCCGT
>NW_027531524.1:0-488 GCF_008692635.1 Crocuta crocuta
AAATACTATTATTTAGTAACTTGGAATATTAGTCCTTCTGGTTCTTGGTACTCTCATCTGCAAGAGGTAGAAAATATTAGTACCCCACTCACACGGTTGTAAGGAAGAGATGAGACCTGTGTGTGAGCTCCACAGTGCATATGCAGGTACAGCACCTGGCAGATGGCAGTCGATCAATATGCATTAGCAGTTATCATCATTACTGGGAATCAGAGAGCAGACTAACAAAGCAACATTAATGCTCCCTCCCTGTCATAGATATATGCAAACACCTTTCCAGTGCCCCACTTGCCTTCTCNTTCTCCTGTGCTCTCACGTCTTCCTCTGTCCCTTTACATCGACCTTCTATCTCTGGACAGAACTTCTGCAGTGACTGGATGGATGAGTCAGAAACACAGATTGAAACGGGCAGAAAGTACAAGGGGATAAAAAATCAAACAGAATCCCTTTTGTGCCTTGTCGAGATGATAAAACCTAAGAATTCATTC
>NW_027531525.1:0-894 GCF_008692635.1 Crocuta crocuta
GTGCTCCGTAGACAATCCGGGTTCTGCCTATAAAGGGCTGAAGCCGAGCCGTTTGTGGCTACTTCTTCGGTTGCTAACGGGGCGTTTTTGTTTTTGCGTTGTTGTCATGTCTGGTCGTGGCAAACAAGGAGGCAAGGCCCGCGCCAAGGCCAAGTCGCGCTCGTCCCGCGCCGGCCTGCAGTTCCCGGTGGGCCGAGTGCACCGCCTGCTGCGCAAGGGCAACTACGCCGAGCGGGTGGGGGCCGGCGCGCCGGTCTACATGGCGGCCGTGCTGGAGTACCTGACGGCCGAGATCCTGGANCGCGGCGCGAGACAACAAAAAGACGCGCATCATCCCCCGCCCCCTGCAGCTGGCCATCCGCAACGACGAGGAACTGAACAAGCTGCTGGGCAAAGTCACCATCGCCCAAGGTGGCGTGCTGCCCAACATCCAGGCCGTGTTGCTGCCCAAGAAGACGGAAAGCCACCATAAGGCCAAGGGCAAGTGAGGCCGGTGTCCGCAGCTCCGCCAGCCCTGGTCGCGAAGGGGCGCCCGTGAATCAAAGGCTCTTTTAAGAGCCACCCACCCTCTCAAGTAAAGAGTTGTGAACAGTAGTTGGTGTCTTGCTTTGCACCTTAACCAGTAGTCCGCCGAGCCCGGAGGCCGGGAGGTGGGGCGTGGGTTGCCACCCACTACTGTTGGGCCGCCCCCTGACTTGTGAGAAGTAGGTGCCAAGTCCGCGACTCCCACAGTGGGCGAGGCTTTAGCCCAACGCACGTGCACCCCCAGTCGGCAGGGGAGCTGGCAGTATTCGGGAGTATGGCGGCCCCTGACCTTGGCTTAGTTGGAGTCGGCTGTCTTAAAAGTTAGGAGCCACCTTCGCGGCGGAGGTATATGTCCCCAGTTAAGTTTCC
>NW_027531525.1:2833-33437 GCF_008692635.1 Crocuta crocuta
TTTTTTTTTTTTTTTAATGCCTAGGAACCTTAAGGAATTCAGTAAAGGGCGGCTCCAGGCCGGAATAGACAGGGCTTGTATGGCCCAGCATTCAACTCTGACAGTCCGATGGCTTTCGCCATAACAGCGGCGGCGGGGAGGTAGACGGACCCCGCTTCAAGGGCCTCCTTCACCCAAGGCCACTCCCCGGGAGCTCTGCCTGGTCCGTGTCGTTCCCCGCTCCCGTCCACAGCAGGACGCGATTCTTCCAGGACAACCCCACACGCGGGGGCATTTGAGGTGTTTTGTGCGGTTACGAGTTATCCAGCGCGGGGCGCTCACGAGTTCAAGCTCTCGGGCGGCTGGAACCAAGGGAAGGAGGAGCGCCCTACTCGCTTCCCCTCCTTGCCCGCGTCCGTGCGGTGCTCACAATCTGTGCGGGGGCCGACTCTTAGACCAGATGAAATGGGTGTCTTAATGCCTCTTGGGTCTTAGAAATGAGTGTGTTTATCTAGAAGAGGGAGCAGGACCTTGGAAAGCTGGCATGATCTCGCGGTTCGTGGGTTCGAGCCCCGCGTCGGGCTCTGTGCTGACAGCCAACTCAGAGCCTGGAGTCTGTTTCGGATTCTTTGTCTCCCTCTCTCTCTGACCCTCCCCTGCTCACACTGTCTCTCTCTCAGAAATAAATAAAAACATTTTTAAAATTCTTTAAAAATTAAAAAAATAAAACGTCATTAGGATGTGCCCTAATCCTATATGAGTAGTGTTCTTATAAGAGGAGACAGGGACACAGTCAACACCAGGGGGCGACCAGGAGAGGACACGTGAGAAGGCGCCATCTGCAGCCCAAGGAGAGACCTCCGAGGAAACCAAATCTGATGATATCTTCATCTTGGACTTCTTTGTAAAAAAATTTTTAAGCTTTTATTGACTTAATTTGAGAAAGATAAGGACCAGCAGGGGGTGGGGGAGCATCCCTAGCAGCCTCCATACAGCACGGAGCCCGACGGGGACCTGGAACCCACAAGCAGTGAGATTATGACCTGAGCCAAAGTCTGGCACTTAACCAACTGAGCCCCCCCCCCAAGAGCCCCTCGATCTTGGACTTCTAGCCTCTAGAACTGGGAGTAGATACGTTTCTGTGTAAGCCCCGCAGTCTGGTGTTTGGTGAGGGCGGCCCTAGGAAATCCATACAGGCTCCGTGGTCTCTGCCCAGGGCCTCAATCCCTGCTCCGACCTACCTACATACGTGATGGGGTCCCCTGTGACTTAGCCATAAGCAGAAGCAGCAGTGACTCGCAGCTCTGCGGGGCTGACACCTTTGCACCCGGATCTCGTCCGTTTGGTTTCCAAAAGCGCAGCCTGAATCCTCAAAGGGAGAATGGAGTCCAGAGCGGCAGAGCCATCCGTGGCTGAGCAGGTGTGTCCGTGCCAGGGCCCCTCCTCCTCGGGATCCCACGCCCTGAGCTGCTACTGCATCAGCTCCAAAAGCAAGATACCAACCAGCCTAAAATACCAAAGATGCCCGAGACCTGCCCGTGGCCCTGAGATGTGAGGGCAGCCTGGGCACACATGCGGGGGTAAGGGGATGGCCGTGATCTGCCTCCGCCCCTCTCCTCGCGTTTCTACCCACTTGTGCTCCCCCCGCCACACCCGTGGGGTGCTGGTTCCCCAGACGCCTCGGTGGCAGGGTGTGGAAGGAAGACAGCAAAGCAGAGGAGGAAGAGCACTGGGGAGTTAGGGCCTGGGCCCTCACTTCCCTGCTTGGTCTTAACTGGGTTCCTGTCAAAGGCGAGCCCTTCCGAGGAAGAGCCTTGTCTGCATCACTAATTTCTCTTTCAGAGACATGGCCTTGCTGCCTAGCTGGAGGCCCCTCGCTTGGGCTCCTTGCCCTGATTGTCTGTTCGGCCGGCGGGCAGTGGTGGGCCCTTTGCCCCAGAGTCATTACCAAATTTTTGAGGAAAAATCAGCCTGATTTTTAGTGAGGTGCTTGTGCGTTATTTACACGTGTTAGCTAGAAAAACCGATATTTCAGGACCTCTGCTCATTTTCTGAGGGTTCCATGAAAGGCTTTTTGCTATGGAATTACCTCTGTAGGTGGTTCTGCAGTTTTCTAAAGCTCTTTCCCTCCCCTCCCCTCCCCTCCTTTAATCCTTAGCTAAACAACCCTTTCCCAGCTACTGGCTGCCAGAAACTCATTGAAGTGGATGATGAATGCAAACTTCGTACGTTTTATGAGAAGCAAACGACCACAGAAGTTGCTGCCGATGCTGTAGGTGAAGAGTGGAAGGGTGGCGTGGTCCGAATCAGTGGTGGCTTTGACAAACAAGGCTTCCCATGAAGCAGGGTGTCTTGACCCATGGCCATGTCCACCTGTTGCTGAGTCCAGAACCTTCCTGCCAACTACCCAGAAGGACTTTGGGGGAAGAAAGCGCAAATGTGTTCAGGCTTGCATTGCGGATGCCAACCTCAGTGTTCTCAACTTGGTCATTGTAAAACAAAGGGAGAAGGATATTCCTGGACTCAGTGTTGCTATCGCCTGGGGGCCCAAATGACCTAGCAGAATCCACAGCCTCTCTAAGGAAGATGATGTCTACCAGGATGTTGTGAGAAAGCCCCTAAACAAACAAAGTAGGAAACCTAGAACCAAAGCACCCAAGATTCGGTATCTTCTCACTCCACGTCTTCCAACACAGTGTCGGGGTACTGCTTTGAACAAGCAGTCCACAAAGACAGATAAGGAAGAGGCTGCAGAACATGCTAAACTTTTGGCCAAGAGAATGAAGGGGGCCAAAGAAAACCCCCCAGGAACAGACTGCCAAGAGATGGAGGCTGTCTTCTCTGAGAGCTTCTACCTCTCATCTGAGTCCCGTCAAAAATGACATTTTGCTAAGAGTCGCAAATAAATATTCACTTATTTGTTGAATAAAATAAATGAATTTTATCTATTGAGCTCGGGGGAGGGAACTCGTCTGGTTGAGGATGGGGAACAAAAATTCTAGGCCTAGGGGTAAGGGAAGAGACACCCAGAAAGAGGCACAGTCTCTTTAGATGCCCCAGATAGTCCTCTGGGGCAAATGTTGGGGTACCGGGAAGTTGCTCCTGGTACAGGGGGAAAGGGGTCACTTTTTCATAAGGGCACTGTGTCTAGATCTTTAAAACTGTACTCCTCAAAATAAAGTGTACAAAAGATTTTTTTTTTTAATCTGTCTTTAAGCTCTCCTACAGAACAGCAGGTCTGGACTTGACAATGGAAGTGTTCTCTACTCAGCTTGACGGAGCCTCCTGTCCTCACATGGGGCCAGGAAACTACAGGCGCTGCAAGCAGGTGTATGCACATTCACTTTCTGGGGATTTGGGGCTTATGACCCAATCTCCCTCACCCAGCAGAGGATCTGGCCTTGGCAGGACAGGACACTGCTGCCTATCAGCTGCCATATTGGTGATTTGCCCCACGGGGTTAGGGCACCAGAAAATGATTCTCACTGTGAACACGTTCCGGTAGGACTAGGAGGACTTCTCCAGTGCCTTCAAGGGCTTTGCAAATTGCCACAGGCAGTTTAGTGACAACTTTGACAGCTGTTTGGCAATAGGACAAAGTTGGCATCCCTGCCACTGTCCTGTGAAATCCAAACTTCCGAGGCCTAATAGGAAACTTCTAGAATGTCTTTGTGGGTTTGAGAAACTAGGGGGAAGTAGTACCAAGATTTTTTTATGTCAGTATCAAAATCTAATTGTTTTAGGTACTTCTGTAATCTCCCACTTTCAGGTTGGTCGAAAAGAAAAAAATCAGGCAAAAAAACAATTCATGTTCTCTTCAAAAGTCTCATCATGTCCCACCTGGTTCCTGGAAAAGTCTGCCAAGGAGCTGGTATTGTTCATTGGACTTTGGGTCCTTTAGTCAGAGCTGATGGCCTCAGCGATGGCAGTGACTAAGAGTGGATAGAGATGAAGTGATGGATTTGAGGGAATTATAGAGGGTAAAGTTGATAAGATGTGGTGGTTTAGGCATTTGGAGAATGCAAGAGAGGAAGGAGCTTCTCCTTGACCCAAGGAACTAGGAGATGATAGGAATTCAGGGAGAGCAAACTGCTTTTGGAACCAAGAAAATACTTAAAGGCCCTTCTGACATTGATATTGAGATCCTGTTAATCTTCTAGAAGGAAGCATTCACCAGGAGTTGTGAATATTAATCTATTCAGTAAAGGGGCCCAGCTGGAGATTCTTCCGGGGAAGCCCTTAGCACAAGGATAAGGGACTAAGGGCTAACAGAAGGCAGAGAATTGGATGAGATGTAGCGGGGGGGGGTCCAGGAGGAGAGAAGAGGGCTGGGGCAGCACCCTGGGCAAGGAGGAGCAGTGATGGTGCTGGGAGAGGAAGAGAATGCCGGGAGCCAGAGGATAGCTGGAGACAGATGAGAACCACCAGGACAGCATATGTCCCAAGGAGGCAAAGGTGGTGGCAACAGCACCATTCAGAAATGATGATAACCACACATGTTCTTCAAGCTCAGTCACTTTTTTATTTTTTAATGTTTACTTTGCTTTTATTTTTTAATGTTTATGTTTGAGAGAGAGACAGCATGAGGGGGGGAGGGGACACACAGGATCTCCTCCTGTGAAAGGGAGACGGAGACACAGAATTTGAAGCAGCCTCCTGGCTCTGAGCTGTCAGCACAGAGCCTGACACGGGGCCCAAACCCAGGAACTGGGAGATTGTGACCTGAGCTGAAGTCAGACCCTTAACCCACTGAGCCACTTGGGCGCCCTGTGGCTCAATCACTTCTGACTATGCTTTCTACTTCATCTCTCTTTTAATCACTATGATTAATCCCTGCAAGGCAGGTAGGTGTTTTCTCATCATTTTACAGACCAGGAAGCTCAAAGTATTTTGCCTAAGCTCCCACAGCTAGTGAGTGCCGTGACCCAGGGTTCCACCCAAAGTGCTGGGACTCCACAGTTCACGTTCCTAGGCAGAAAGCATCAAGTGAAGAGGACACACTGGAAGCCAAGAGGGGACGTGACAAGAGGCTCGGGAGGCATGGGGTTGAGGTCTTGCTGCTTCAACAGGCCCTTTGGTACCTGCTTACCCACAGTCCATCTTCACCACCACTGTCAAGCGGAGAAAAACTTCTACCCTGTGCCAGAGTTGAGCTTTACACCCTCTGTCTCCTCCACCATGTTGCCTTCGGCATGGAACACATGCCCACGTGTCATGATCGGTACAGAGAAGCAGAGGCTAAGTGCAAGGCCACAGACTTGAGTCTGAGTCCAGGCTCTGCCTTAAGAGGCTATGAGGCTTTGGCAAGATGCTTCATCTCACCGGGCCTCAGTTGCTCATCTCTAAAATGGGGATAACAGTACCTGACTGGTGGTATTCAGCCCTGTGATGCTTTCCTTGTGTGCCCCTCCTCCCCCCCACTCCTCCTTCTCAGACCAACAGCACTTTCTTCAGGTTCTAACAAGCATGCGCTCTCCTCTGTTTTAGCCTCCTTCCACTTTCCCCATCAGAATCTGAGTTCCTTCAGGTTGGCCATTCTGCCCATTCATCTCTGTAAGTCAGCATCCTGACTGCCTAGATGGTCAGGGAATGCCTCATGAAGGACCTGAAAACCTGGGCCTCTGAATCTTTGCTCGAAAGGACACAGCATCCAAGACCCACCCTCCCATCCCTGCCCCCCCCCCCCTCAGGGAAGCTCAGGAATTTGCAGGTCAGGAGCAGTGTGGCCTGGACCCTGGAAGGAACTTCCTGCAGGTTGTAACCCTTGTCCACAAACGGCCACAGCCCACGATTGCCTGTTTCTGTGACCTTCACTGAAGGCAGAGTTTACCACTGCCAATCCCCTCAGTGGGATCAGTGCTTCAAGAGAGATGCTTTAGGGAGGGGTGCACATTTGCGGTACATTGAACAGCGCCCCCCAGATGTCCACAGCGTGACCCCTGCAACCTGTGAATATGTTACCTTCTATAGCAAAAGGGCCTTTGCAGGTGCGATTAAATTCAGGATCTTGAGGCGGAATTTATCCCGGATTATCTGGGTGGGCCCTAAATATCATCACAATGGGCCTTGTTAAAGAGGCAAGAGGTCTAACAGGGAGAAGATGAAGTAATGACAGTGCCGAGGCCGGAGGCCAAGAGATGGTAGCAGCCTCTGCAAGCTGAAAGAGACAGGAATGATTCTCCCTCTGGAGCTTCCAGAAGGAATCAGTCCTTCTGACACTGATTTTAGCCCCTTAAGACTCACTTTGGGCGCGTCTGACCTGGAGAACAGTGAGAGAATACATTTGTGTTGTTTTAAACCTCCATCCGGGGTGATTTGTTAAAGCAAGAACGGGATACACACCATCCTTTTCATTCATGAAAGACACCAGGTTCTTTTAATTTCGGAGTGGGGAGGGGGATTTGAGAGTGGTCAGCGCAGAGTAGGAAGTGTACTTGGAGGAAGGAGTGGGGGGGCGGGGAAGATGGGGCAGAGGAGAGAAAAGGATCAGGAATGGGAGACCTGGTACTCCGCAGTGGACAGACTGTCCCCTCCCTGGGCCTGAGCAGCCCCCCTGACCTGCTTACCCCGGTATTCCTGGGGGCCTTTCCGTCTTCGTGAGCGGCGCTGAGCACTCCCAGACGGTGGGAGGCCTCTCCCAGCGCTGGGCCTCTGTAGGGCTCCCGGAGACCATGCAGGGCAGGAAGAACCCCGACTGGCCCCACCGTGGGCTTGGAGCAAAGCTCTCCTGGCCCTGGAGGAAGGCTCACACCCAACCTGCTGCTAAAATCCTGTGCGTGTCCTAGGATCACCACAAGCTCTGTAGCTTGAAGCAAGTTCTGGAGACGCATGGTCTGAAACCAAGGTCTCAGCAGGGCTAGGGCTTTCTCCAAAGCTTCTAGGGGACAATCCTCCCTTGCCTCCTTCAGCTTCAGGTGGCTCCCGGCTTTCCTTCTGGCAGCAAAATCTCCAATCTCTGCCTGTGTCTTCATATGGCCTTCTTCCCTGTGTCTTTCCCGCTTCTCTCTCTCTCTCTTTTCCTGAGTCCCATGCTTTATTTATTTATTTACTTATTTATTTATTTATTTTTAATTTAATTTATAAATTTACATCCAAGTTAGCATAGAGTGCAATAATGATTTCAGGAACAGAATCCAGTGACTCATACCCTATGTGTAACACCCAGTGCTCATCCCAACAAGTGTCTTCCTCAATGTCCCCCACCCATCTAGCCCATCCCCCCACCCACAGCCCCTCCAGCAACCCTCAGTTTATTCTCTGTATTTAAGAGTCTCATGTTTTGTCTCCCTCCCTGCTTTTATACTATTTTTGCTTCCCTTCCCTTATGTTCATCTGTTTTGAATCTTAAATTCCACATGTGAGAGATATCGTATGATATTTGTCTTTCTCTGACTGACTAATTTCACTTAGCATAATACCCTCTAGTTCCATCCATGTGGTTGGAAATGGCAAGATTTCATTCTTTATGATTGCCGAGCAATATTCCATTATATATATACATACCACAGCTTCTTTATCCATTCATCCGTCAATGGACATTTGGGCTCTTTCCATACTTTGGCTATAGTTGATAGCGCTGTTATCATGAGCATATGAGTGCATGTGCTCCTTCGAAACAGCACACCTGTATCCCTTGAACAAATACCTAGTAATGCAATTGCTAGGTCATAGCGTAGTTCTGTGTTTAAGTTTGTGAGGAACCTCCATACTGTTTTTGAGGGCGGCTGCACCAGCTTGCGTTCCCACCAGCAGCGCAAAAGAGATCCTCTTTCTCCGCATCCTCGCCAACATCTGTTGTTGCCTGAGCTGTTAATGTTAGCCGTTCTGACAGGTGTGAGGTGGTATCTCAGTGTGGTTTTGATTTGGATTTCCCTGATGACGAGTGATGTTGAGCATTTTCTCATGTGTCTGTTGGCCATGTGGATGTCTTCTTTTCCCACCCCTTTCTCTTATCCCACCCTGCATCCAGGAGGATTTCAGCTGAAGATCCTTAATTACATCTGCAAAGACCCATTCCTAAATAGGGTCACATTCTGAGCTTCCGGGTGAACATGACTTTTGGGAGGACACTGTTCAACCCACTGCATATTCTGAGCTCAGGTCTTCTTAGACGGCTTTCTCGAAGCAGGCCCAGACTGCCCCTAATTTTCTCTCTTTAGGAGCCCCTGCACTTTCCATCTCCAAAAGGCCCTTCTGCCTGTCAGTTACACCTGAGTATAAACCAAGAGGAACAGATTTGCATTTTTACTAACACTCCCTGTGTCCGACAGCGTGCGGGCCAGAGGAGAGGCTGTATCTGCACTTAGGGAACTCCAGCCTTCAGAGCAATACACACAGAGGTCTGTGGCCCTTGGCTAGGTGCCTCTGGTAACCTTGGGAAGGCCCAACTGTCCGAGCAACTAGGAAACTGTTCCCCAGATTGATGTGTCTGGGAAAAACTGGAAGAGAACAGACATAGAGCTACTACAAGAGGAGCCGGGTGTTGCAGTTTGAATATCTGTAAAATAGTGCAAGAAATGTACATACCTCATAGGACCATAGGGATGAAATGAGATAAATACAGTCCATGCAAAGTACTGAGGGCAGAGTCTCAACAAGGTAATAAAGTAATAATTATTAGTCGTTTCATTACCATTATGATAAACACTAACTGATACAAGTTCTAGATGTTTACCTCGGGAACCTCACAATCATGACGTGGAATGACTAACACACAGGAAATAAAGCAGTATATAATCTAGATGAGTAGCATCTAGTGATTCTTCTAGACTGTAACCCAAACAGTAAGAATATTTAGGTTCTTACCTAAATATTGGGGGTTTCGTGACTCACAGAAGCTTTTCCCATATGTCTTCTCATTTGATTCCACAATAGCCCCAGGAAGGAAGTAGGGCTTCTTATTCCTGTTTTAGGGAAATTTCTGGTGAAGGTGAGCCCCCTGGGGATACGGATCATCCAGCTAAAAAGTGACCAGGATGGAATTTGAGCCTAAGTTTTGTGTTTTACTTTTCTTTTGTATTAGGTTCAAGGTTTCTGGGGAAAGTGACGTACACATAGATACAAATAATACCAATATTTGGACTGTAGGGGGGTACTTGGGTGGTTCAGTCGGTTAAGCGTCCAACTTCGGGTCAGGTCATGATCTCACACTTCGTGGGTTTGAGCCCCACATCAGGCTCTGTGCTGACAGCTTGGAGCCTGGAGCCTGCTTCAGATTCTGTGTCTCCCTCTCTCTCTGCCCCTTTGTCATTCACATTCTGTCTCTCTCTCAAAAATAAATAAACACTATACATATATATGTACATATACATACATACATATATATTTGTACTATACAGAAAAGAAAATAATTTTCCCTCTACCCTTCTGCATTCCAGCTGAGACTCCCATAATGAAAGACAGATTAACAAGAGAAAGTCAAACAGAAGTTTATTAACATGCGTACCTCACGTGTATACGGGAGATGCCTAGGGAAAAATAATTAACTTCCCAAGGTGGCTTAGAATTCAGACAGAAATCATAAATACCTTCTTTTTAAAAAAGATTTTTTTAATGTTTTATTTATTTCTGAGAGAGAGAGAGCATGAGCAGGGGAGGGTCAGAGAGAAGGAGATAGAGAATCTGAAACAGGCTCCAGGCTCTGAGCTAGCTGTCAGTACAGAGCTCGACGCAGGACTCGAACCCACAAACCATGAGATCATGACCTGAGCCAAAGTTGGACGCTTAACCGACTGAGCCACCCAGGTGACCCAGAAATACCTTCTTAATAGTGAAAGAAGAGGGGGCCTAGAGGCCTCTTAGGGGAGAGTAAATGCTTTTTTAAAAAGATGAATGAGCCCTTAGAAGAATACACGAGCGGGGCACCCCTCTTCGGGCTCTGTGCCGATAGCTTGGAGCCTCGAGCCTGCTTCGGGTTCTGTGTCTCCCTCTCTCTCTCTCTCTCTCTCTCTCTCTGCTCCCTTAAACCCAACACCGTTCATGCTCTTTCTCTCTCTCAAAAATAAAATAAACATTAAAAAAAGGAAAGAATATAAATTGCAACAAGTTTCACAAAATGATACTATTTGTGATTTACCCTATCTCCTTAAAAAGAGGGAAAAGTAAAAAGGTGAGCTCTCTCAAGTAAATCAATTTCATAACCTGCAGTTAGGAAAAAACCACTGGCTAAAGGAAAACTACAAAGAACAAAGTAACAAATCATCTTTTACATTTTTAATAAGTCTTAATATTTCTCCGAGTATGCCTTCTGAATCCCTCTGGTCTTGCACACAATCTATGCCTGTCTTTGTAGGGAGGTAATACCTACTCAGTAGCTAGAGTGGAAGGCTTATTGTGGTAGATGACAAAGGGAAATGTAGGTTGAGCTCTGTGGGAGCTGAGAAGGAAAGGTCCATTCCAGCTGAGCAAATACGGTGGTGATATTTGAGCTGGGTTTTAAAGAATATTCAGGCTTTGAGGCATGTTTAGATTGGGGGCTAGGGGAAGGTGGTGTAATCCAGGCAGAACAGACAGTGAAAACGAAAAACTTTTATGGGGCCACATGTGACATGGGCAAAGGGCAGTGATGAGAAGTGGGATTTTAGGAGTGCTTCTGGCTCAGTCAATAGAGCATGCAACTCGATCTCAGGGTTGTGAGTTTGAGCCCCATGTAGGGTGTAGAGATTATTTAAAAAATAAATCTTTTTTTTAAATATTTTTATTTATTTCTAGGAGAGAGAGAGAGCGTGAGCAGGGGAGGGTCAGAGAGAGAGGGAGACACAGACTCTGAAATAGGCTCCAGGCTCTGAGCTGGCAGTCAGCACAGAGCCCGACGCGGGGCTCGAACCCACGAACCGCGAGATCATGACCTAAGCGAAAGTCGGACGCTCAACCAACTAAGCCACCCAGGCGCCCCAAAAAATAAATCTTAAAAAAAAAAGTGAGCTTTTAGTACCAGAGACTCGATGCCAAACTAGGGAGAGGCTAGGTTTTATTCTATAAACAACGTTGGAGAAAAGGATATGAACAGGCAATATACAAGAGAACAAACACAAAAGCTATCAAACTCATGCAGAGATGCTTGAACTCATTAATAATCAAAGAAACAACAATAACAACAACAAAAGAATAACGAGATATCACTTTACACCAGAGAGTGTGGAAAAACTCATAAAGTTGGATGACCTAAGGGTTGGGCTGAAAGTGAGCTCAGAGGAGTACTGATACCATGATGGTCAAAGTCTAGGGCAACCATTCTGGAGTGGAGCCTGGTACTCTTCGTTTAATTAAGAATAAACAGATCCTAATAAGCAGAGTTCTGTTCCTGGGTTTTCATCTAAAAGATATTCTTACATAGGTCCTTAAGGGAAATGTACAACGATGTTCATTGTAGCATTTTTTTGCGATAAGGAATTGGAGCAAACCTGGGTGTTCGTCACTGAGAGTGAGGAGATAAAATGTGGCTTTGCTCCTCGTGAAGTTTAATGCAGCCGTTCAATCAACAGATTGAATATTCACACCACAACGGGGATAGCACAGACGCAGTCTGAGTTTTGTGGGAGTCGAGCAGGAAAGGGCCATTTTCAAAATAAGGTTAGGGAAGGGAAAAAGTAAAACATAGAATAAGATGTAAAACACGATCTCCCTTATATACGTTCTCAGAGAGCAGAAATTAACTAGAACTGGGGCGCCTGGGTGGCTTAGTCGGTTAAGCGTCCGACTTTCGCTTAGGTCATGATCTCACGGTTCGTGGGTTCGAGCCCCACGTCGGGCTCTGTGCTGACTGCCAGCTCAGAGCCTGGAGCCTGTTTCAGTCTGTGACTCCCTTTCTCTCTGACCCTCCCCTGCTCACGCTGTCTCTCTCTCTCTCCTAGAAATAAATAAAAAACATTTAAAAAAATTAGAAATTAACTAGAACTGAGAAAGTAAAAAATGTGTTCTGCTATTCATCAGGCCGGATAACAGAGATAGCTAGCCAAAGAAAAGAGCAAGAAACATGTCTCAAGGACAGGCTGCAGCTATAGAGTCACGATCCCTGTCTTTGAATGACCGCTTTCTTATTCACTGAGAAACCTATTCTAAAAATCCCAGACTACCAGAACCTTTGCCGTTTGAAATCACATCAACTAGAATGAAACATCCCCCTCCCGCCTAGAGGCCCTAAATCACTCTGACACAGACCTTGATTTTCAACCCGAGTACAAAACTTCAATCAGAAGTTTCTAAACACAACATTCCGTCTTTAGCTTAACAGTTGTGGTTTCCAAGGAAACAGGGTTCTGGATGCACTTCAAAGCCTAATTCTGATGTCTGTCCTTTCACACAGCCCTGCTTTGCTTTAAGCCCATGGAAACTCTACAGTCCATGCTTCCCCACAACCAACATTAACTCTATGTTTTCCTTGTTTGGTGAGACATGTCACAGTTTTTCTGGTGTATGTTCTTCCTCTTTGAAAACTAGTCAATAGAGGTGCCTGGGTGGCTCAGTTGGTTAAACGTCTGACGTCAGTTCAGGTCATGATCTCACGGTTCATGGGTTCAAACCCCATGTCGGGCTCTGTGCTGACAGCTAGCTCAGAGCCTGGAGCCTGCTTCAGGTTCTGTGTCTCCCTCTCTCTGACCCTCCCCTGCTCACACTGCCTCTCTCTCTCTCAGAAATGAAAACAACATTAAAAAGTTTTTTTGAAAACTAGTCAATAAACATGGCTTGATAGACTAAGTGGTGGTTGTAGGTTGATTGAGATAGGATGATTGTTTTTTTCTTGGAGTCGCTGTATTTATTTCCGCATTCCTACATTTTTGGTTATTTACAATATTGTTAACTGCTGTAAGTGCTGCCTCGCTATCTTGCTTCTTTGACATTAGTAGTACAATATAATGACTGAAAAGAGACTCTGGCTTTTAATCCTGGCTTGGCCACTTACAGACACGTGACTTAACCATGGTGCTTAACCTCTCTGTGACTCCATCTCCACATCTGGACAGTGGAAACAATGATGCCACCTCCTGCTATGGTTATTAGGTTATTAGATAGATTATTAGGGGGATAGAATGAGGAAAGTGTTTACAACAGTGGCACCAAGGAAGAATTTTTCTGNGCCACCCAGGCGCCCCTGATGTTCTCAATTTTTTAAGTGGTTGTATTTTTCATAAGACTGGGACTAGCAGAGTCCCAATGCCAGACCAGTAGGTCCATACATAAATCCCAGGAAGATTTGGAGTCTGTTGTTGCCGCCTACATTGAGTGCTGGTTATATTGTTGAAGATTTTTTTTTTCATTTAAATGTTTTAATGTTTATTTATTTTTGAGACAGAGAAAGACAGAGTGTGAGCAGAGGAGAAGCAGAGAGACAGGGAGACACAGAATCCGAAGCAGGCTCCAGGCTCTGAGCTGTCANAGATTAATTTTAACACCAACTGGATATTTGATGAATTAAGGAACTATTGTTAATTTTTTTAGATGTGACTTGGTATTGTGGTCCTTATCTTTTAGAGATACATAAGCAAATATTTATGGATGAAATAATATGGTGTCTGGATCTGCTTCAAAATGATACAGGACAGTCTTAAGTTGATAGTTGATGAAGTTGGATAATGGGTATCTTCCCCTCTGTGCATATGTTTTAATTTCTCAATTATCAAGAATTAAAAATACGTTTTTAGGGGCACCTGGGTGGCTCAGTCGGTTACGCGTCTGACTTCAGCTCAGGTCATGATCTCACGGTTCGTGGGTTCAAACCCCACGTCGGGCTCTGTGCTGAGAGCTAGCTCAGAGCCTNTTTTTTGAATTGTTTTTCAGAACGAATTAAGATGAATTGATCTACTAGGTGCCAAGCATTAGGATAGGTGTTTGAAACATTATTTTCACCAAAAATATTCTCACAGCACTGGGTTTTTTTTTTNTTTTTTTTTTAATGTTTTCTTTATTTCTAGGCGAGAGAGAGAGACAGCGTGAGCAGGGGAAGGTCAGAGAGAGAGGGAGACACAGAATCCGAAACAGGCTCCAGGCTCTGAGCTGGAAGTCAGCACAGAGCCCGACGCGGGGCCCGAACCCACTAACCGCGAGATCATGACCTAAGCGAAAGTCGGACGCTTAACCGACTAAGCCATCCAGGCGCCCCAAGGTTTTTATTTTGAAATAATAATAGACTGATAGGAAGTTGCAAGAACAGTACAGAGTCCCCTGTACTCTTCTCTCAGCTTCTCCCAATGGTACATGTTACATGTCACCTGTAATACAATAGCAAAACCAGAAAATCGACATGGGTACATTACTGTTAACTAACTAACCTTTATTACTTCTCAGAAGTTTTTTAACCTGAATTCATGTGCGTGTGTGCACATAATTCTATACAATTTTATTCCGCCTATAAATTCGTGTAACCACCACCACAGTCAAGATACAGTCCTATTCAATCACCTCAAAAGAACTTTCCAGTGTCTTCCCATCCACCTCGCATCACACCCCCATTCCCTGGAAACCATGCATCTATTCATCTCTGTAATTTTGTTATTTCAGGAATGCCATATAAATGCAATATATAGTACACAAGGATATTTTTTAAAAATTTTAATGTCTATTTTTGATAGAGAGAGAGAGACAGAGCACTAATGGGGAGGGGTAGAGAGAGAAGGAGACATAGAATCTGGAGCAGGCTCCAGGCTCCAAGTTGTCAGCACAGAGCACAACGCGGGGCTGGAACTCACAAATTGTGAGATCATGACCTGAGCTGATGTCGGATGCTTAACCCAGTGAGCCACCCAGGCGCCCCAAGGATAATTATTTTTGATGCATAGAAAGCAATACACCTTTTGCACGAACACACAGAAGCAAAATTAGAATGATTGTAAGGGAGTAAAGAATAAACAAATGAATAATAAATAAGAAAAAAAGGCAGTGGTTCTACTAAATATGTACAGCAAATACAGTGATATTCTCAGATGATGTGTGATATGCAAATCTCAGAAAAAATAAGAGTAACATTTAGGAGCATCAATTTATCCTGCATGTCTCAGTCAGAATCAAGATAAGAAGGTCAGAATACCCTCCCCAAATACTGCTCTAGACTTACTCCGTGACCCATGCCAACTGTCCGGGGCCGTTCTCTGTACTCTCGTCACCTAATTTCACAGCCTTCCATGACCCAGTCCTCCTTGAAGAGGCTGACCGGCTCTCCTGGCCTGGCTGAGGACCCGATCTGTGACTGAGGCCTCATGAGCAAAGTTGACTAGTCAGGAAAATCACTTCAGAGCATAACTCTTTTAAAGTTGATGTTCTCAATTTTTTCTTTTTTTTTTTCCTTAAGGCCAATAACCCCACTGTCCAAATAACCTCTGCTGACAATGATTTCAAGCATACATTCATCAAAAATTCAAATAATATTGAAAGATATAAAGAAAAGGTAAAATCCTCCTTGTGGCCTGCCCTAACTCTTCTTCTTATGAGTAGCCGCTATCACTAGTTTTATCAGATGAAATTCCAGAAAAATGTTTCCTTCGTGTATGCATGTATACATACCAATACACACATACACTTTTTTATTTATATCAAAAGGGATGCTGTCGCTTTCTTTTCACTTATTAGATACTTAAGTAGCTTCTGAGTGTTTGATATTAAAAATAATACTGCTTTCTCTTTATTGAAGCATTCCAGCTAATACATTAAGGAGGGGTGCTAGAATATCATTCTGCAGCCGCTAATGAATTAAAGGATCTAAGCACTATTGTCACAAAAAGGGAAACAGCTACACATTGTGTGTCTCCTTGGGGGGGTTGGGGGGGGGAAGCACCACCTGTGAAGCAGTCTTGCCGGGAAGTACAAAAGTGAGCCTAAATCTAATCACATGTCTGCTCCATTTACTCCCTCTGTTTCTACAGGAAATGTAGAGGGACAGAGAATCACAATAAACTACATCACAGGGAAGCCATAAGCAAAATCCCAACTGGAGCACTCTGCTGCCTCTTCAACAAAGAAATTACAAGAAAAATAGAGATAGGAGCGCCTGGGTGGCTCAGTCAGTTAAGCATCCGACTTCGGCTCCGGTCATGATCCCATGGTTCGTGGGTTTGAGCCTCACATCGGGCTCTGTGCTGAGAGCTAGCTCAGAGCCTGAAGCCTGCTTCAGGTTCTGTGTCTCCCTCTCTCTGACCCTCCCCTGCTCACGCTGTCTCTATCTCTCTCTCAAAAATAAATTTTAAAAAAAATTTTTAAAAAGATTTAAGAATTAAAAATACGTTTTTAATACAGAGCTGCTGTTGGGGCACCTAGATGGCTCAGTCGGTTAATTTTGATTTAGGCTTTCGATTTAGGCTCAGGTTATGATCTCACAGTTTTGTGAGTTCCATCCTTTGCTCTGCACTTGGAACCCTTCTGTCCCTGTCTCTGCTCCTCCCCAGCTTGCATGCTCTCTCTCTCTCCCTCTCTCTAAAAAATATATACACTTTTAAAAAAGTAGAGGGGTCCCTGGGTGGCTCAGTTGATTAAGTGTCTGACTCCCATTTTGGCTCGGGTCATGATCTCACGATTGGCGAGTTCGAGCCCCAAATCTGGCTGTGCACTGATGTCATGGAGCTTGCATGAGATTCTGTCACTCCTTCTTTCTGTCCCTCCCCCACTTGTGCTTTCTCTCCCCCCCAAAATAAACTTAAAAAAACTTTTTAATAATAAAATTAAAAAGTAGGGAAAAAAAGCAAATACAAATGAAAAGCTGCTATTTACCATCTCTGCAAACATATCTTGGAGTAGTTTGTTTAGCCATTTTTGTTTTGTATTCGTATATGAAAAGGGAATTGTGACAGTTATTGTCACATTACCCACTAAAAAGCGTGCACCACATTCTTCTCCCACTAATGGTGTATGATGCTACCCCATTTCTCTAACCCTAACCAGCACTGGGCACTAGCGAACCTTTACATTTGACCAGTTATGAATTTCACTGACCCCTCGAAATCTCATTGTCCCTCAGAGCGCAATGGTGGCCAGTTTCGGCCTGAATGGCCCGATGCAGCCACTTCTATGTTAAGGGAAGCCCATTGCTGTGAATGGATGCTCATTGAGGGTCAGGGTGCCACCTGCCCCAGAAGGAGCTTGAACGGACATAGACCCTGTGGCCTCTGAGACTGACTTTTCTGTTTCCACTGCCCTTTCTGTCTCCATAGTCACATTAGCCTAGAGGCTCATCGGGTTCTCTAAAGTCCGCTTCCATATGTCTGGCCTCATCTGGCAAGGCTGGGCTCTGCCTACTGGGGTAACCTCGTGTTACTGCGCTCGCCTCCTCGTCCCCCTAAACGCCACCCACACTGGGCTTCTTGCATTTCCTCCTGCCTTTCTGGGCCAGCTGGCTTTTGCTGTGCCCAGGCCCTTGCCCATGCCGCTAGCTGCTTGGAACACTCTTCCTTCCCATCCACTTCAGGCCTCAGCCTAGGTCCCTTCTTCCCAGAGGCCTTCCTCACCCCCACGGACGTCAAGTCAGGCCTCTCTCCATTGCACTATCCGTGGCAGCACTCTGTTGTGTTGAATCTGGGATCCTCATTGCCCAATAGATTGCCTGATATCCAGCAGATACTCAACCCACTTTTGAATGCACAAATGAATGATATCATACTTGGCAGGGCTTAGGAGTCAGAGAAGAGGAATGATCCTAGAGAAGCCTTTCTTACAGAACTTCATATCAATAGAGGCTTCACAGATTTACAAAATTAGTAGACACAGAATTCCTGTCACCCATATGAAACAAGTGATGAACCCCAGTCTCCCTAGGCACAGAGACAGTCTTGCAGCTAAGGGTCCCTTACTGAAACCCAGANAGTCAACCCACTTTTGAATGCACAAATGAATGATATCATACTTGGCAGGGCTTAGGAGTCAGAGAAGAGGAATGATCCTAGAGAAGCCTTTCTTACAGAACTTCATATCAATAGAGGCTTCACAGATTTACAAAATTAGTAGACACAGAATTCCTGTCACCCATATGAAACAAGTGATGAACCCCAGTCTCCCTAGGCACAGAGACAGTCTTGCAGCTAAGGGTCCCTTACTGAAACCCAGAGCTGCCCCTCAGACCCACTCTCTGTGCCAGAAGTACTGCTTTGCCATATTTTGAGTTATGTTAAGCTCCCTCTTAAAGAAGCAGGCTGCCTCCCCACGCCACATGGTGAAACCAACTATGGTGAGAATTGCTGATAAAGTTTTACGTTTTTTGTTTTTCTTTTCTTTTGAAAGCCCAGCTGAGGCAGTGATACAGGCCCCTGGAGGTCTGTGAGCAGGTAGGTGAGGAGGGCTGATCTGTGCTTAGAAGATTACTCTAGCAGAACATGGGATGGATTCGAGAGGTCTGAGCCTAGGAGCGGAGAGGTGCAACCCTAACACTTTCTCCCACTTGAAGAGAACAGGTGTTCGTGTAACTGTCTCATTCCCCATCTGAGGTCCTTCCCAACTGAGGGCAGAACGTTTATCATGTTCATCTGTGGAGCTATTGTGGCACAAAATTGGAGTACATTACAATATGAAAGAATGGAAATAAGCCAACCATCTAACAGGTGAACAGATTAACAATTGTGGGGAAGCCATGCATCTTACGCAGCAATGAATGAAAAGGAACCCTGGGGTGACTCAGTCGGTTGAGAATCCCAGCTTTCCATTTCAGCGCAGGTCATGATCTCATGGTTCATGGGTTCGAGCCCCACATCGGGCTCTGTGCTGACAGCTAGCTCAGAGCCTGGAGACGACTTCAGATTCTGTGTGTGTGTCTCTCTCTCTGACCCTCCTCTGCTCACGCCATCTCTCTCTCTCTCAGAAATAAATAAAACACTTAAAAACAAACAAATGATACACGTTGTGTATCCATGGTTGCATTTACATAAAATTCTAGAAATGCAAACTACCTATAATGTCCTAAAGCAAACCAGTGGTTGCCTGAGGGCAGGGATGGAGGCAAAGGAAGCCGCTGAGGAAGGAAGCAAAGGGAAGAATTATGAAAGAGCACTAGGAAATTCCAGGGTGGGGTGATGGATATGTTCATTTATTTTGAGTAATTGTGATGTTTTCACTGGCATATATGTACATATGTCAAAACTTAGCAAATTATACTTTAAACATGTGCAGTTTATTGTATATCAGTTATATCACAGTAAAATTGTGGGTTTTTTACAAGTACAGGTGGGTGTGATAGAGAAGTGAAGGAAGAGGTGTCATTTGAGCTGGAAGGTATGGCTTTGGCTTGAAAGAAAACTCTGGCCAACCCAGAAGGAAGAGGCAATCCAATCCAGACCTGGGAAGGAGCAAATAGGTTTAGTGGAAGGTGAACAGACCATTTTAAGAAGGGCAGAAAACACACCTAACCCTATAGGAGGGCAGTAGGAGATAGAGCTATTGAAGGAGGAAGAGGCAGATTTTGGAAAGCTTTGAATATCAAGCTTTTTAAAACTGTGTGTTGGATTACACCTCCACCACTTACTTCCTAAACAATCCCGGACAAGTTACTTACCTTCTCGGAGGCTGTTTCCTTTATCTAGAAAGTAAGGCTGGTAATAATGGAACCTACTTCAATAGTGCCGCTGAAGACGGGATGAGGCAAGGCAGAGGACCGGGAAGTAGTTAAGTGGTCTATAAGTAGAGGCAATTATTATAATAATTATTGTTATTAACCCCAACATAAGCAAATGAATGTCTAACAGATGTTGGAGCAGGAAAAAAAGTGATGAAAAAGGTTTTTTAGGAAGATCAAACTCACCATCACTAATTAGCTCCCCCTGGAGTTAAAATTTCAAATTCTACCACCTCTTCCCCTTCCCCACTCTGCAGCTGCCTTCCTGGTAAACCCCAGGCCCAGAAGGAGCCTGAAACCAGTAACCAAGATTGTCTCATATGAGTGAAGGGATTCCAACTGATAAGCAAGTTGAGGTATGGCCTCTGCATTTCCCCATCCCCATGGATTTCAGCCACCACCACCACCACCACAAATTTATATACAGAGCACATCCTGAAACGAAAAAAGCAGGTGAAATTCCTTTTAATTTTAAAGCATAGATAATTCCCCCCCCCCAAAAAAAAACAACCCAAGGAGGGGTCCAGGTTTTCAGAGATTGAGTTTACTGTCTCAAATGCCTTCCACCCTGAACTAGTAATTTCTGGAGTTTCTGAGAACTCCCTCTGTGCCTCAGTTTCCTCATCTATAAAATGGGAGATAATAATGGTAACTATTTCATGAGGTTCTTGTGAAGATTAAATTGGTCAAGATGTATAAAGGGCCTAGAATATTATCCGGCATAAGGGTGTTAGCTAAACTTTCTTTTTTTTTAAAATTTTTAATGTTTCATTTATTTCTGAGAGTGACAGCATGAGCAGGGGAGGGTCAGAGAGAGAGGGAGATACAGAATCTGAAACAGGCTCCAGGCTCTGAGCTAGCTGTCAGCACAGAGCCCGATGCGGGGCTCAAACCCACGAACCAGGAGATCATGACCTGACTTGAAGTTGGACGCTTAACTGACAGAGCCACCCAGATGCCCCAGCTAAACTTTCTTAAGGACTTTATTTCTTCTACCTTGTTTATAATGTTTCTTATTTGTGGTCAAGTCTTTAAAAAAAATTTTTTTTAATGTGTATTTATATTTGAGAGAGAGAGGTAGGGAGAGGGGCAGAGAGAGACAGAGACAGAATCCGAAGTAGGCTCCAGGCTCTGAGCTGTCAGCACAGAGCTGGACACGGGACTCAAACTCCAGAGCTGTGAGATCATGACCTGAGCCAAAGTCGAACACTTAACCGACCCAGCCACTCTGGTGCCCCTGCGGTCATGTCTTTTTAAATGACTAAACATTAACAGTGTCCTCATAACGAGCTACTTCAGTCCCAGTGCACCTCTTGGGTAGAAGTCTGGCCAATGGCTTATCAATATTTACCTTTTCCACAGACCCAGCAATGGTTGTATCCGTTAACTTCATTTAATGAGAAAACATATTGCAGGTAAAAAGAATCCAGCCAAGCTTTTACAATAATTGGTAATTTTATTAATCCAATAGCATCTACACACACTTGAAAACACACATGTGGGAAACATAAGATTGATTCAGTTTATGATCATGTCTGGAGTCCATCTAGATCCATGAAACCCTTAGGATCAACTCCAGAACCCCTTAGCCAAAAGCGGACTTGAATAACTGATCAGACCTTCGGTGTCTTCATCAGCAAAATCAAGGCTTGGACAGAAACACTGAACATTCCATAATCACACAAAATAAAACCAAAATGCAATTGTCCGCGCATTTGAGGTTACAAAGGTGGAAAACGTTAGCTGCAGGGCCAGGGAACCAATCCCATTGCTCTTCTCAACCTCCTTTTAAAAGGGTCATTAATCTTGCCTGTCTTACAGGGTCTATTTTTTTTTTTTCAGGGCTTCCTGATAAATGAGAAGGTAAGTGTAAATTAAGTGGGGAACAGAGGCTCAGGGTGGAGGTGACGGGTGTCAGAAAAGGAGACTGGGAGAGGATCCTTCCAGTGACCAATGTTCTGAATTTAATGAAAATCCAAAAAAGGTTCCCCTACACCAAGGAGCGTAAAGGGAGAGCCAACCATTGCCGCCTATCTGCGCAGAAAAGAATCTTAACACGGGCCTCCTCAGAGCTCTTGCCCTGAAGTGACCACGAACAAACCGGGGCAAAGGGCTCCAAAAACGTTTCCATTTTCATGCCTTCGCATGTATCTAATGGAAATGAACAGCAAGCACCTATCCATCCACGGAAGCGATTAAGGATGGGGTGGGACAATTAATTCGACAGATACTAATAATTCAGCGCCCACTATGTGCCAGGCACCGACTGGCACGGACAATACAGAAAAACAGACCAGCAAAATCTGTTAAGGGCTTGAGGACAAAGACCATAGTCAAGAAACGCACCAATTTCTGACAGCGGCTAGGAGGAAGAGAAAACCATGAGACCGGACGACAGGCAGGAACAAGAAGCGCAAATTCCTGAGTGGGACTTGGGAAGGTATCCGAGAGGTGACTTTTGAGCCCAGACCTAAATGCCCAGCGCCGTGCAGTGACTTAAGGCCGGAGCGTTCCGAGAAGAGAATTAAATGCAAACACGATCCACAAACCGAAAAAGAATAGGAATTTCAAAGCCCCAAAGCGAGAGGCGGAAACCAGAATCTACGAATTCCGAAGCCGGCGCGTGATTTTGAATATTCATGTCGTCCAATCAGGGAAAGGCTAGGACCCGGCGACACTGGCTCCACCCTTCGCGCCCAGACCGCTGCTATCCACAGGAGGCCACACCGCGGGGCCGAACGAACTGGTGACGGGCACCCAGGCAGCTGCCAAACGCTCGGGAGATTTCTTCAGGGCTCTGACGCAATATTCACGGCACCCGGGCTTAGTTGTCCTGGGACTCTTTAACGAGGATGACCGAAATCATTTCAGTTTCGTTTTAAAACACCGATGAAACATACACCCAGCAGAACGACCGGGACACAATGGTCTAGGGACGAAAGGTGAGAAGACACTCCAGTATCTCAAATCGGAAGGACTTGTTAAGAAAACTAAGCAGCACAGTTAAGAGTTTAAGACGCGCCCTAGACTAAAAAGCAAAGCCAGTCACGCGCCAGGAGCCTCAAGTTTAAGAAAGGCTTAAGATCCTACGTGTGCCATTTTCCACGACCTTCTGCAAGTGGAGGAACTTTGTGAGAAGAGAGGGGAAATTAGTGACAAAGCTCTTTTCTGGTGATTAGGTGGGTGGCTCTGAAAAGAGCCTTTGGAGTCAAGCGGCCGGCGACTCGTGTGAGCGCCGTGTCCCGGCAGGGACTCACTTGGAGCTGGTGTACTTGGTGACGGCCTTGGTGCCCTCGGACACGGCGTGCTTGGCCAGCTCGCCGGGCAGCAGCAGGCGCACAGCCGTCTGGATCTCCCGGGACGTGACGGTGGAGCGCTTGTTGTAACGCGCCAGGCGGGAGGCCTCGCCGGCGATGCGCTCGAAGATGTCGTTGACGAACGAGTTCATGATGCCCATCGCCTTGGACGAGATGCCGGTGTCGGGGTGCACCTGCTTGAGCACCTTGTACACGTAGATGGAGTAACTCTCCTTGCGGCTGCGCTTGCGCTTCTTGCCGTCCTTCTTCTGGGCTTTGGTGACAGCCTTTTTCGAGCCCTTCTTGGGCGCAGGAGCGGATTTTGCCGGCTCAGGCATTGTAGACCGCACGCGTAAGCAAAGAAAAGAAGTGCGAGAATGGGCGGGCCTGACCCTTTTATAACCACCGTATGCAAATTAGGGCTCCAAAAGTCCTTCGTTTCCATTGGGCTTTGCAGGGAACTTGCGTTATCAGTAATAGCTACGTAACGGCACCTACTCTTCGCCTTATTGGCCAGTTCTGGAGCCAATTTAGGACCAATGAAAGACTGGTTCCTGACCCCACCCCTAGCAAAGCTTATAAAGGCTTTTCAATCGCTGATATTTCAATCCTGTTTTGTTGTGAGGTTCTGAGCTTTGGGTATTTTAGCCTCACTTAGAGTCATGTCTGGTCGCGGTAAGCAGGGGGGCAAGGCCCGCGCCAAGGCCAAGTCGCGCTCGTCCCGCGCCGGCCTGCAGTTCCCGGTGGGCCGAGTGCACCGCCTGCTGCGCAAGGGCAACTACGCCGAGCGGGTGGGGGCCGGCGCGCCGGTCTACATGGCGGCCGTGCTGGAGTACCTGACGGCCGAGATCCTGGAACTCGCGGGGAACGCGGCGCGAGACAACAAGAAGACGCGCATCATCCCCCGCCACCTGCAGCTGGCCATCCGCAACGACGAGGAACTGAACAAGCTGCTGGGCAAGGTCACCATCGCCCAAGGCGGCGTGCTGCCCAACATCCAGGCCGTTCTCTTACCAAAGAAAACCGAAAGCCACAAAGCCAAAAGCAAATAAACCATGACAAGCCAAAGATCAAAGGCTCTTTTTAGAGCCACCCAAATTTTCAAAAAAAGAGCTAATGCGCTGTTTCGTGATCAGCCCCTCCGTTGACACTTTGGTGGCTCTTAAAAGAGCCTTTGGGGTTAGGGGGATGGTCTCAAGCTTCCTAATTACTTGTTCTTGCCAGGCTTGTGACTCTCCGTTTTCTTGGGCAACAAAACGGCCTGGATATTGGGCAAGACGCCGCCCTGGGCAATGGTGACACCCCCGAGTAACTTGTTGAGCTCTTCGTCATTTCTCACGGCCAGCTGCAAATGGCGAGGGATGATGCGCGTCTTCTTGTTGTCTCGCGCCGCGTTCCCCGCCAGCTCCAGGATCTCGGCCGTCAGGTACTCCAGCACGGCCGCCAGGTACACCGGCGCGCCGGCCCCCACCCGCTCGGCGTAGTTGCCCTTGCGCAGCAGGCGGTGCACTCGGCCCACCGGGAACTGCAGGCCGGCGCGGGACGAGCGCGACTTGGCCTTGGCGCGAGCTTTGCCTCCCTGCTTTCCGCGTCCTGACATTACGGCCAAAAATGCAGTTACAGCTTCTTATTCAAGGAGAAGGAAGTGGAAAGGATAACCAATTTGGTGTAATTTATAAGAGCTACCGGGAGGGGTGAAGGGAAGTAGACCAATCAAACAGCCAATAGGAAAGCAGAAAGCAGACTCTTCGTTTGCATCCTGCACTGCAAGGAAATGACGGATTTCGTACGTACCTACCAATCGCGGGGAGTCACATTAAAGCCCCTCGTTTGCATGCCAGGATTTTTAAAGAAAGCTTTCGGACAGAATGCTGTTTTGTGCGTTTTACTGAATGGCAATTTTTGTTTTCAGTTTAGAGAAGGCGAGGTGCGAGGGGGAGGGGGTGGAGAGGATTGTTGTGGGTTGTTTTTTTTCTTTTTTTTCTCCAGTTTAGAGCTAGAAGGGAAGTTCTAAGAAGGACCCAAAAGGCCTGCAAAGGAGCGTCCAGCAGATGCAGAGTTGCTCCCACTAAGGGTAGGGATTCTGAAGCCGGTTGTCCCTTTGAGCCTTAAGCTCCCCTCCAAGTCCCGCCTTTTCTGGCTCTTCACAGCCTAACTCCCAGAAGAGTATATTACTAAGGCCGCCGGCCTTCTCTGCAGTTTAGTCGTGGCCTTCGTTGTGGCTTCGCCCCACCCCCCGCCATCTCCGCTCCTCGAAATCCACTGTAACCAAGGACTGGAATAGATCTGTCTTCCTCCTCTGGACCTCCAGGAGGCATCCGATACCGCCTTGAAACTTGCTCCGCAGGCTTTAAAAATGTCTTCTTACTTTGCCCATCCCGCTGCTTTCCCTCTACCCAGCTCTGAATTCCCGTGCCTGTCTGGGCTCTGCCCCCGTGCCCAACACCCCCCTCCATTGTTCACTCTTCCCGAGGGGTGTTCCCACGTCCATGCTTTCAGCTGTCCTCCAGATTTGTTCTAGAAGCTCAGACCCTTACACCAAACTGCTTACTGGGTACTTCAACTCATTTGTCCCAACAATTTGACCTATCCAGACGCCAACTTACCCAAACAACCCCAACCTCCTCTGTTTGCTCTTTCTCCAAATTACACTTAGAATCTTCACTCAGACTGCATCCCAACAGCATATCCCGCTACTTCCGTAGCATCTCTTCAGTTTTTAATCCATGCTCCTGTCTGCTTCCTCGTCGCTCTCTTAGATTTCAGCAACAGCCCTGTAAGGCTTGTTTTCCTAATCTTCCAACTGCCTTCTAGAGAAATCTTGAAAGTTGCTTCTCCCTCCTCAGC
This sequence comes from Crocuta crocuta, assembly GCF_008692635.1. Lineage (NCBI taxonomy): Eukaryota > Metazoa > Chordata > Mammalia > Carnivora > Hyaenidae > Crocuta > Crocuta crocuta. The sequence continues at coordinate 28,478 of NW_027531525.1, forward strand.
CTCCCATCCTGGGTGGTTCTACATTCCTCACACCATTTTGCACCTTCTCCTGAGGATTCCATGAGGACATAAATCCTGTTCCTTGAGCCCATTTCTGATGTTCTCTCCTTTATCCTCGCCTTTATTGAATGGATGTTTATCAAGTACATGCTACCTACCAGGCAACGGGTATTCAGATAATTGTGACTAGTACAAGGAACTCTGTCACGAGATGCTTCTAGAAAATAGAGGAAGTCTTAAGTCTGGAAGTTATTGTAAGCTATCTGTAAGAGATTACCTCTGGTAAGAATGCTGGTATAAACATGTGAAACATCCAGGTCCAATCAAAGGCGATGGGAGTGCTTTTTCAATAGCAGAATGTACTTGAAGGCAATTCTAACCCAATCAGTTATATCATTTCAGAAGATGAATGTGTTAATAGAAAGATGTGGTCCACACAGAGTCTAAACAGGGCAATTACAATAGGAATGTGTTCTTTCTCTAGCACTGTGAATACACACACACACACACACACACACACACACACACACATACACACGTATACAACCAAGGGTCCTTGTTGTGAAATCATCAGCTTTTTCTTAAAACTGGGGTGAAATATTTCTTTTTTTTTTTTTAATGTTTTTATTTATTTCTAGGAGAGAGAGAGACAGCGTGAGCAGGGGAGGGTCAGAGAGAGAGGGAGTCACAGACTCTGAAACAGGCTCCAGGCTCTGAGCTGGCAGTCAGCACAGAGCCCGACGCGGGGCTGGAACCCATGAACTGCGAGATCATGACCTAAGTGAAAGTCGGACGCTTAACCGACTAAGCCACCCAGGCGCCCCTGGGGTGAAATATTTCTGAAGACTGCTCAACTCTCTTAGCTCAGCCACTGGGCTCAACAACTTTCTGATTATTCTACTTCAAGATAAAAATATGAGACTGAGAAGGCATGAGCCAGTTATGAGAAGATACATCACCAGAAGTTAATGAATTTGCACCCGAGACTATTCATAAATTTCATATGTGTTTTGTTAGTGTGGATCTCTCCCCAGTAAGCCAATCAACTCTGGAAGTTCTGATAGTGTCAACTTTTCAGACCTACAGGGTCTGAACCCAGATAGTCTAGTAGGTGGAAGGGGTAGGGATCCTCACTACAACTCTGGCACCTTGAGAGGCCCTGCTTAAGGTGGCACCTGACCTCCCCCTCTCTTTGACTTCTTATCTCTTGTTTATTTCTATCACAATGACCCTGTGCTGCAGGAAAGGTGAAGGGCAAAGAGAGTATATAGAACCTTATGTGATAAGCCCTATGCTGGGGGCTACCTATGAAATAGATGTCATTGTTTCGCAGAAAAGGAAAGTAAGGCTCAGAGAAGTTAAGACACTTGCTGAAAGTGACATTTACTAAGACATGATTAGACCTCAGTTCTGCCTGACTCAAAAACTGTGCTCTCTACACCGCTTCACTCCCTAGATACTGGGCTTCACAAGCCACTTAACTTACACAGCCTCCCCTTCTTCCTCTGGTAAAGAGAGAAAGAGAATGAGAGAAAATTAGATTTAATATTTTAGATTCCATCCAGTTATAAAACCTTATTAGATTGATCTAGATAGGCTAATATCTCACAAGTTATACCAGGCTCAATTACTATGTATTGCTCCCCAGAGCTCTTTTCCCAGCATTCTTACCAGAGCTATTAAAACATGAAGTAGAACAGGCCATCCGTAAAAGTAGTGTGCCATCACTGACAGACAGGCTGCATCTCACTTCCTTTAATAAAGAGGCAACTGGGATTTTTAACCAAAGGCAACAGAGTTCCTTCCCAGGGAATCTAGTTAATCAAACCTTTATTTTGCCTTCTAGCCCCGTTCCACCATTTCAACCAGAGTCCTCTCTCTTCCCCTCTCCTTCTATCTGTCTCACCCCAACCGCTACCTCCAGCCTCCTCCATACTGAGCTGCCCACCGTTCAGTTAAGTCCTTTCCACAGCTCTCTTGCACGTACAGTTGCCTTTGATTGGAAGGCCTCAGCCTCCTCTTGACCTGGCAAAATCCTCCTCATCCTTTGAGTTTCAGCCCGGCTACCACCTCCTCCTTCATGAGGCCTTGCCTACTCCTGTACACACTCAGCCTCAGTGTACCCACCTCTCTGTTCAAATCCTGGTGATGGCGCTTACCACTCAGCTTTGACTTTGGTCTCACTTCCTTTCTGTAACCACCTCAAGGGAGACACCATGTCTTCTTCGTGTTTGAATCTGAGCCCTTAATTTCTTCCACCTGACTCTTGAAAAGGTAATTAAATGTTTTCGGCATGAACACATGAAATAATAAACACTCTTAGGGAATTAGTGTCTTCTTTTCAAAAATATTTCTCTTTACTGAAGAACCATTCTCCAAATGTCACCCATAAACAGGAGACTGTGAGGGGTGCCTGGGTGGCTCAGTCGGTTTAATGTCTGACTTTGGCTCAGATCATGAACTCACGGTTTATGAGTTTGAGCCCCGTGTCAGGCTTTCTGCTGACAGCTCAGAGACTGGAGCCTCCTTCAGATTCTGTGTCTCCTTCTCCCTCTGTTCCTCCCCTGCTCTCTCTCTCTCAAAAATAAAATAAAGATTAAAAAATTAAAAAACAAAACAAAACAGTAGACTGTGATAACCAGAGTGATGGAAGATATACTAGAAGCTCATCAATTAAACAAAAAATATATATATATCCAACCATAATAGACTTGTTAGAATAAATGACAATAAAAGTAAAGAATCTAGTACAGAGCCTGGTCCCAAAGCTGTATCAGGAGGCTGAATAGCTTAATGTTTAAGAGCCCCAATTCTACCACCTGACTGCATTGTTTACCAGATGTGTGACAACGGGCAAGTTACCTGACCTCTAAGTGTCTCTGCTTCCCCACTGGTAGAGCAAAAGTAATCAGTGTAGATAGGGCGCCTGGGTGGTTTAGTCGGTTAAGTGTCAGACCTCAGCTCAGGTCAGGGTCTTGTGGTTCATGGGTTCCAGCCCTGCATCGGGCTCTGCGCTGACAGCAAAGAGTCTGCTTTGGATCCTCTGTCCCCCTCTGTCTCTGCCCTTCCCCCGCTCACTGTCTCAAAACTAAACAAATAAAAAAAAAGTAATATTAGGTACTTCATGGGGCTGTTGTAAAAATTAAAAGAGTTCATAAATGTAAACCATTTAGAACAGTACCTAGCACCAACATACATAGCAAGGGCATCCAAAAAATTCTCTGAACCAATTTTGCACTTCAAAAATAAACATCAGGAGGATGCCTGAGTGGCTCAGTCAGCTAGGTGTCTGACTCTTGATTTCGGCTGAGGTCATGATCTTGGTTACAGGACTGAGCACGCCAGGCTCTGCTGAGCATGGAGCCTGCTTGGAGATCTCTCCCTCCCTGTCTTTCTAACCTCTCTTCCTACTTGCGCTCTGTTTCTCTCAAAAATAAATAAATAAGCTTAAATAAATATATACATACATACATATATAAAAATAAACATTAGGTTTATCATATGACCTAGCAATTCCACTCCTGGATACACAGCAAACAGAAATGAATGTTTGCATGTGACAAAAAGCATGTATGAGAATGTGGTTTATTCTTATACTGCCATATTATGCAACGATGAAAATGAGCACGTGACTGCCACACACACGGATGAATCTCACAGACAATGTTGACTGAAAGAAGACAAACACAAATGAATTCACGCTATGCGATTCTGTTTATATGAAGTCTTAAAATGGGCAAAACTAATCTAGGGTGATAGGAGTTAGAATAATGATTACCCATGGCGAGGTGGTATTGACATCCCTGAGGCTGGAAATTTTCTGTATCTTGATACGGGTGTATTCATACATAGAAGTAAACTGTACACTTAAGATTTCTAAATTCCTTATGTGCAAATTATACATCAATAAGCACAAATTAAGTTTTTCATGATCACAAATTGAAGTGATCATCATGGGGGGAAAATGAGTATTTTGTTAGACACCCCATCCTCATGTTACAAATTAGTGTTTATTGGCATTTTGTTTTGTTCTGTTTTGTTTTGCCTAATTACACCTGAGCTGGCCACCATAATCTTTTGATGTTCAAAGCCTCAAAGTCTCAATCTGGCCAAGACAAACCTTCACTAAATAGGAGATATAATTGTACAATGTTTTTATTAGAAACAAAGATGCTAGGGGCGCCTGGGTGGGTTGAGCATCCAACTTCGGCTCAGATCATGATTTCACTGTACCTGAGTTCGAGCCCCACGTTGGGCTCTGTGCTGACAGCTCAGAGCCTGGAGCCTGTTTCGAATTCTGTGTTTCCCTCTCTGTCTCGGCCCCTTCGCCGCTCGCTCGTGTTCTGTCTCTCTTGAAAATGAATAAACATTAAAAAAAACTTTACTAAATTTTAAAAAAAGAAACAAAGATGCTAAGCTTGCTCTATGGAGTTTACAATTTACAAAGCTTTCATTTATTTTTGCAACGGAAATAATAATGACATCAGCCCTCTCTATTTGTACATTAGTTCACACATGCATCTGATACATTTAAGAACAGCAGGTATGCCAACGCTGAGCTTAACATAACACATTCAGAACATAATGAATACATTCCCTCTGCCCAGATCTCTCTTTCCTCGTGGTTAGTTCGCCCTAGTCATTCAGAGCTCTGATTAAATCATCTCCCTAGCAAGGCCTCTCCGACCACAGCCTCCAACATTCCCCATCAGTTACTGGATTAGCAAGTTGCAAAGTGCTGACCAAAAGCAAGTCATAGATTCCATCTTTTTAGCAGATTTCTGATCAATTTACTTCTCTCTAGCCCATCTCCTGCCTTCACTCAGATTGTCTTTCACCAGACTACTGCAAACGGCTTCTCTATTCTTCCTGTCCCTCTAATACAATCTTCACATGCTAGCTAAAGTGATTTAATAGAAAATTGGATTCTTTTTCACCATATACTCTCTCCTGAGGTGAT
>NW_027531525.1:33701-35103 GCF_008692635.1 Crocuta crocuta
GACAAAAAGCATGTATGAGAATGTGGTTTATTCTTATACTGCCATATTATGCAACGATGAAAATGAGCACGTGACTGCCACACACACGGATGAATCTCACAGACAATGTTGACTGAAAGAAGACAAACACAAATGAATTCACGCTATGCGATTCTGTTTATATGAAGTCTTAAAATGGGCAAAACTAATCTAGGGTGATAGGAGTTAGAATAATGATTACCCATGGCGAGGTGGTATTGACATCCCTGAGGCTGGAAATTTTCTGTATCTTGATACGGGTGTATTCATACATAGAAGTAAACTGTACACTTAAGATTTCTAAATTCCTTATGTGCAAATTATACATCAATAAGCACAAATTAAGTTTTTCATGATCACAAATTGAAGTGATCATCATGGGGGGGAAATGAGTATTTTGTTAGACACCCCATCCTCATGTTACAAATTAGTGTTTATTGGCATTTTGTTTTGTTCTGTTTTGTTTTGCCTAATTACACCTGAGCTGGCCACCATAATCTTTTGATGTTCAAAGCCTCAAAGTCTCAATCTGGCCAAGACAAACCTTCACTAAATAGGAGATATAATTGTACAATGTTTTTATTAGAAACAAAGATGCTAGGGGCGCCTGGGTGGGTTGAGCATCCCACTTCGGCTCAGATCATGATTTCACTGTACCTGAGTTCGAGCCCCACGTTGGGCTCTGTGCTGACAGCTCAGAGCCTGGAGCCTGTTTCGAATTCTGTGTTTCCCTCTCTGTCTCGGCCCCTTCGCCGCTCGCTCGTGTTCTGTCTCTCTTGAAAATGAATAAACATTAAAAAAAACTTTACTAAATTTTAAAAAAAGAAACAAAGATGCTAAGCTTGCTCTATGGAGTTTACAATTTACAAAGCTTTCATTTATTTTTGCAACGGAAATAATAATGACATCAGCCCTCTCTATTTGTACATTAGTTCACACATGCATCTGATACATTTAAGAACAGCAGGTATGCCAACGCTGAGCTTAACATAACACATTCAGAACATAATGAATACATTCCCTCTGCCCAGATCTCTCTTTCCTCGTGGTTAGTTCGCCCTAGTCATTCAGAGCTCTGATTAAATCATCTCCCTAGCAAGGCCTCTCCGACCACAGCCTCCAACATTCCCCATCAGTTACTGGATTAGCAAGTTGCAAAGTGCTGACCAAAAGCAAGTCATAGATTCCATCTTTTTAGCAGATTTCTGATCAATTTACTTCTCTCTAGCCCATCTCCTGCCTTCACTCAGATTGTCTTTCACCAGACTACTGCAAACAGCTTCTCTATTCTTCCTGTCCCTCTAATACAATCTTCACATGCTAGCTAAAGTGATTTAATAGAAAATTGGATTCTTTTTCACCATATACTCTCTCCTGAGGTGAT
>NW_027531525.1:35138-42251 GCF_008692635.1 Crocuta crocuta
ATGATCTCATTCCATCTTCAATAACTCCTGCTTCAGATATACTTCTCAGATGCTAAAATTAGTAGACAGAAGCTTAATGAGAAACAAGATAACACATAGACTCAAAGTATAACCCACAATTGCAAATGGAAAAAAGAATAATTTTACAATGGAGAAACTGAAAGATATCACTTAAAAAATGTTTTTAACATTTATTTATTGCTGAGAGACAGAGAGAGAGCATGAGCAAGGGAGGGGCAGAAAGGAAGGGAGACACAGAATCTGAAGCAGGCTCCAGGCTCTGAGCTGTCAGCACAGAACCCAACATGGGGCTCAAACCCACGAATGAGATCCTGACCTGAGCCGAAGTTGGATGCCTAACTGACTGAGCCACCCAGGCGCCTCCAAAAGTTATCACTTTAATCAATGATCAGAATTATCATCAGCAATAGGACAAATCAAGTTAATGGCCACTGGTATGGTTCATGGAGAAGGACTCAATACCATTTGGCAGTATTCTTGCCAAAAATGCATATCCTAAATCTGAATCTTAGAGAAATATCAGACAAACCCAAATCAAGGGACGTTACAAAATATATGGTCTGGCCTCTCCAAAAATGTCAAAGTCATGAAAGGCAAAGACTAAGGAACTATTCCTGATTAATCGAGACCAAAGAGATCTCAGAACTGAATACAACATGTGATCCCAGATTGGATCCTGAACCAGAACATTTTTTTTTTATACAAAAGACACTAGTGGGAAAATTAACAAAGTTTGAGTAAGATATTAGATAATAGTACTGTGTCAGTGTGAATTTCCAGAGTTTGACAATTATTTTGTGGTTATGTGAGAAAATGTCTTTTTTTTTAAACTAAATACACTTTAGTAATATAAGAGTTTTCCAGAGAAACAAATACATAAGATATATATGGAGAGAGAGAGAGAGAGAAGGATTTATGATAAGGAATTGGCTCACATGACTATGTAGTCTGACGAGTCCCAAGATCTACCAGGTGAGCCAGCAAGCTGGAAACCAGGGAGAGCTGATGGTGTAGTTCCAGTCCAAGTTCAAAGGCCTGCAAACAAAGAGAAACAATGCTGCAATTCCAGGCTGCAGGCCAGCAAGCTGGAGACCCAGGAAGAGTCAATGTTTCAGTTTGAGTCCAAAGGCAGGGAAAAAGCCAGGGTCCAAGGTCAAAGACACCCAGGCAGGAAAGAACATTCTTTCTCAAAGATGGTCAGCCATTTATTTATTTATTTATTTCTGCGAGAGAGGGAGAGACAGCGCAAGCAGGGAAGGGTTAGAGAGAGAGGGAGACACAGAATCTGAAACAGGCTCCAGGCTCTGAGCTGTCAGTACAGAACCTCATGCGGGGCTCGAACCCACAAACCGCGAGATCATGACCTGAGCCAAAGTCGGACGCTTAACTGACTGAGCTACCCAGGTGCCCCGATGGTCAGCCAATTTGTTCTGTTCAGGCCTCTGACCAATAAGGCCCACCCACATTAGGAAGGGCAATCTGATTTGCCAAGTTAAATGTTAATCTCATCCCCAAACACCCTTACAAAAAGACCCAGAATAATGTTTGGCCGAGTATCTGGGTACCCTATAGCCCAGTCAAGTTAAGACATGAAATTAGCCATCCCAACTACTTAGAGGTAAATGGGGCCTTCTCTCTGAAACTTATGCTCAAATGGTTCAGCAAAAAAATTATATATGTGTAGATATGTACATAGAAATAAAGCAAACCTGATGAAATGTTAACATTTGGATAATTTGTGTATCAGAATGGGGAACCTGTATTGGAAAAACTGAACTTTCCACGTGTGTCAGGGAAAACCTTACTTCAGTCTACATCCTGTGTGGTTCTTCCCTGTGAATCTCTTTCATTTGCCACACAAAACACTTCACTTCCAAATGTGTGGCTCTTTCCCACACCAAGCAATTTTCTGCAACATCAGCTGGGTGGCCTACAATTTTTTATAAGTTTATTTTTATTTATTTTTGAGAGATAGAGAGAGCACAAGTGAGCAAGAGCAGAGAGAGAGGGAGAGAGAATCCCACACAGTCTCTTGTACTGTCAGCACAAAGCCCATGCGGGGCTCGAACTCCCAAACTGTGAGATCATGACCTGAGCCAAAGTTGGGTGCTTAAACGACTGAGCCACCCAAACACCCCCGTGGCCTATAATTTAATTCAGTTCTGACACTATCTACCCAGAGACAGCATCAGATCCCATGGGTTAAAGGGCTCAGTCCCACAACACTGTGCCTGACCCACCCCAACACACACACACACACACACAAGATGCCAGCCACAAGCCCAAGTTTCCTGTCACCTGTGCTTTTGACCAACTGATTATAAATTGAGGTTCCACTGACCTCCTTTGGGTTCTGTAAATTTGCTAGAGCAGCTACTCAAGCTACAGAACTCAAGGTAATATCTTACTTACATTTACTTACATTATAATACCAGTTTATTATAAAAGGAAATGATAAAGGATACAGATAGAAGAGGCAGAGCAAGGTGTATGGGAAGGGGTCGCCAGCATGCCACTCTCCCAGAGCCTCCACGTGTTCACCCACCCAGAAGCTCTCCAAACTCCATACTTTTGGGATTTTACGGAAACTTCATCCTGCAGGCATGATTGATCATTAACTTCATTTTCAGCTCCTCTCCCTTCTCAGGAGAATAGGGGCAGAACGGAAAATTCCAAGCTTCTTTTTTAAAACAATGTTTAGTGTTTATTCTTGAGAAAGAATGAGCACTCACATGGAAGCCCACCAGGGGCATGAGCGGAGGCGAGGCAGAAAGGGGGGGTTGGGTGGCAGGGAGAATCCCAAGCAGGCTCTGCACTGTCAGCACAGAGCCCCACTCTGAGCTCTAACTCATCAACTGTGAGATCATGGCCTGAGCCAAAATCGAGAGTCAGACGCTTAACTGACTCAGCCACCCAGGTGTCCTGAAAATGCCAAGCTTCCAGTCATGGCTTGGTCTTTCTGGTGACCGGCCCTCATGCAGGAGCCCACAGAGAGTTGCTCTATTGGAACAAAAAACACTCCTGTGATCCATCAGGCACTGGAGTCAAAGGCCAACATTAGAACAAGAGATGCTTCTAGTCTTCTAAACTTAGGATCTTACAAAGTTTTTAGGAGTTCTGGGGCGCCTGGGTGGCTTAGTCGGTTAAGCGTCCGACTTTCGCTTAGGTCATGATCTCGCGGTTCGTGGGTTCAAGCCCCGTGTCAGGCTCTGTGCTGACTGCCAGCTCAGAGCCTGGAGCCTGTTTCGGAGTCTGTGACTCCCTCTCTCTCTGACCCTCCCCTGCTCACGCTGTCTCTCTCTCTCTCTCTCCTAGAAATAAATAAAGCATTAAAAAAATTAAAAAAAAAAGTTTTTAGGAGTTCTATGCCAGGAACCTGGGCCAGAGACCAGTATATATTTTCTATTATCTCATGGGGATATATAGAAATTATTTGTACTATTTTTGTCATTTCTATAGCTCTGAAAGTATTTCAGAACAAAAAGTTAATAATAAAATACATGCACACATAGAACCATATATCCAACTTGATATCTCTCCTAGGGTATCATCTAGACTCTTCAGACTCAAGCCTAAAACCGAATTGGGCACCTAATCTTCCCCTTTGCCACCCTTCCGAAGCTGATCTTCTTCCAGTAGTCCATATCTTTAAAAAAATTATTTTTAATGTTTATTTATTTTTGAGAGAGAGAGAGAGAGAGAGAGAGGCAGAGCATGAGCAGGGGAGGGGCAGAGAGAGAGGGGGACAGAATCTGAAGCAGGCTTCAGGCTCCAAGCTGTCAGCATAGAGCCCGACGGGGGGCTTGAACTCACAAACCGTGAGATCATGACTTGAGTCGGACACTCAATTGACTGAGCCACCCAGGCACCCCCCCAATAGTCCAGATCTTATGGAATAAATGCTATCCATCCAGATGCACAAACATGATACCCATCCTTGACACTTCCCCTCCTGTAACTCATCTAATACCACATCCTATGAATTCCCTCCTAATATGTATCTTGTAGGCACAATTTCTCTCCACCTCCACCGTGGCCACCTTGACCCAGGCCATCATCATCTCTCACCTAGACTGCTATTCCCGGCTGGTCTCCCTGCTTGCCCTCTTACCTCTCTGACAATTCACACTGCAGCGAGTGATCTTTGCAAAATACAAATTTAAAGATGGCTTAATGCAATGCATGCATGATCCTTGATTGGCTTTCCAAAACTAAAAAGCTATAAAGAATGCTAATGAGACAACTAGGGGAATTTGACTGTCAACTTTTTTTAGACAATAGTATTATAGAAGATTAAATGTCTTGAATGTGGTAATGGTATTGTGATGATGCAGGAAAATGTACTTGTTCTCAGAAGATATATGCTGAAGTAGATAATGGTGCAATGTAAACATTTTTGCAACTAACTCCCAAACGATTCAGCAAAAATAACCACTATTTTATTATTGTTATTACATAAGTACAAATTGAAAGAGAGACAAAGCAAGTCAGGTGAAATGTCAGTGAATCTGGATGAAGGGTAAACAGGGTGCTCATTGTACTAACCTTGCAACTTTCCTGAAAGTTAAAAAAAATTTTTTTCTTTCTTTTTTTAAGTTCTAGGAGAGAGAGAGAGAGAGAGAGAGAGAGAGAGAGACAGCGTGAGCAGGGGAGGGTCAGAGAGAGAGGGAGATACAGACTCTGAAATAGGCTCCAGGCTCTGAGCTGGCAGTCAGCACAGAGCCCGACGCGGGGCTCGAACCTACGAACCGCGAGATCATGACCTAAGCGAAAGTCGGACGCTTAACCGACTAAGCCACCCAGGCGCCCCCCAAAAAAATTTTTTTTAAGGCTAGGGAAAACATATGTCATTATGTTAAATTACTTGAGTGTGATAAGTTTAATGTTTATTTATTTTTGAGACAGAGTACAAGCTGGGGAGGGGCAGACAGAGGGAGACAAAGAATCTAAAACAGGCTCCAGGCTCTGAGCTGGCAGCACAGAGCCCCATGCGGGGGATTGAACTCACAAGCTGTGAGATTATGGCCTGAGTGGAAGTTGGATGCTTAACCGACTGCGCCACCCAGGCGCCCCGAGTGTGATAAGTTTACTGTGGTTATACAGAATGTTCTTGTTCTTAGGATATATGCGTTGGAGTACCTAATGGTGAAATGTCTGTGCTATCTGTAACTTATTTTCAAATGTTCCAACCAAAAAAAGTATATAAATATATTTTTAAAAGTATATAGGCATATACAAAGTACTTAAACATATATGTATGTAAGTATATTATATACATAAATGTAAAAAATAGTGAAAGGTAGAAAGACGTTGCTTTGGTTTCAACTTTTCTGCAGCTTTGGCATTTTTCCCGAATTAGAAGGTGGGGGAAATACTTAGAAATCTGTGAAGATATAATCGATTAAAGATACAAAATAAAATACAAATTGAAAGCTTAGACATCATCTTGGAAAAAATCCCATCCTGTTACAGCCCTGCTTAAAATCTTCATTAATACTGCCCACTGCTCCCAGGATAAAGACAAAGCCACCTAATAAGGCCTACAGGGCCGGGCCGGTCCAGCCCCTGCCTTCTCCCAAGCAGGCCTTCCTACTCACTTCCCATTGTCATCATCTCTGACCCGTGGGCTCCAACTACCCCCGACTTCACCTAAAGTAACCACTCCCCCAAGGTTCCCTCTCCTGGCCTTTGCCTGTGCAGCTACCACAGCCTGACAACGGAGGGACTGAGATGGGCTTTCGTTCTGTCTCTTCTAGACTCTTACCCTAAAATCTCCTCTGAAGTTTTCTCTGCACCCCCAAGGCTGGGAGACAGGACTCCTCGGAATCCTGCTCTCTCAGTGCCATTGAAGAGCCAAAAGTTAAGTCCTTCATTGAGAGAAACCTCGGGCTGCACGTAGCCCCAGTTCCAGTCCCAGGAAAAGCCTCAGACTGGTCAAGGCTAAAGCCATCCTCAGACCGCCCTCAGTTCAGTTAATCAAAAAGTAAAAAGAAACATTCCTATGGTCTGAGTCAAGGCTCAAACTGCAGATACAAACTAGCCAATTTCTCACTGCTTGTCTGAACCCCACATGGGCCCTTTGAACTCACCTCACAATTGGTCATTTTCAAAGGATTGTCAAAAGTCATGATTGGGTCCCACCAAAAGTAATGAACACCTCACAGATACTGAATGGTCAAAGCTGTAATTGTAATTGGTGCTTATGTGATGATGCTACATGTACTGTAACACCCCCGTCCCTTACTCCTTAAAAACCCTATTCGCTATTGTTCTTGGCTTCATCTTGCTGCCACGACACCGGTAGGCAGATGAGCCCCTGCTCGAGCTTGTAATAAAGACCCTTTTGTACTTGCATTGGTGCCGGCTCCTTGGAGGTCTCTGGGACTCGAGATTCGGGCACAACATCATCACAGCACTTAGCACATGGTGTTGTAATTGCCGCTTACGTGTTCATCTTCAGTGTTCTGTACGCTCCTTGAGGACAGGGCCTGCTTTATTCAGGACTGGTCTGTGCACAGTAATTCTGTATCCGTAAATGAAATGGGCTTCTATTTTCTTGTATATACAATAAAAGAATTCGAATAGATGACAATAAAATGCAACAAATAACAGCAGTCTCAACTGCGCGGGAATTCCCGGGGTGGTTTTTTTGCATCACTCTGCTTCAAATCCTAAAAGCACGAGGGGGGCGGGGATCTCAGACTACAGTTCCCGTGAGACCTCGGGGCATCACGTGGTGTCCGCCCATTCTCCTATCGCGTAGCCAGAACTCCATTTCCCAGCGTGCCTCACGACGCCGCGGCCTCGCTTCGCCGAGAACTTCAGGAGGCGGGTTTCTGAGCGACGGCCGCAGGAGCCAAGGCTGAGAGGAAGGTAGAAAGGGCCCGGCCTGGGGTTCAGAGGGGACACGGGCTCCGCCACAAGCCCGGAGTCACACGTACCCTACGTTTGCAACCTCCTGCCCACTCCCTGATAAACGTGCCTCTCGCGGGTCCTTTTCAGCCCCTCCTTCCCCCAGTCCCCTCCTGTCCCCTTCCCGTCTCCTCCCCTTCGTTCTTCTGCTGTCCGCGGTTGGGGGCCAAATCCCGCCTA
>NW_027531525.1:43069-59944 GCF_008692635.1 Crocuta crocuta
CCTGGGCGCTCGGCAGGTGGAAGGCCCAGGTCCTCACTGCTCTGCGCCCTGTCTCCGCAGTAGCCGATGCTGAGGGTGCAGCTGGTCGGGCGCCTGTTCCCCATGGCCGGCCGCGTCTGTCTGTCCCGGAGCAGCGCCGGCTTGGGGACTGCCGGTCCCGTCGAGGCAGCCATTCGCACGAAGTTAGAGCAGGCCCTGAACCCCGAGGTGCTGGAGCTGCGCAACGAGAGCGGCGGCCATGCGGTCCCACCGGGCAGCGAGACGCATTTCCGCGTGGCGGTGGTGAGCTCTCGCTTTGAGGGACTGAGCCTCTTGCAGCGCCACCGGCTGGTCCACGCCGCCCTGTCTGAGGAGCTGGCCGGGCCGGTCCACGCATTGGCCATTCAGGCACGGACCCCCGCCCAGTGGAAGGAGAACCCGCAACTGGACACAAGCCCCCCTTGCCTGGGTGGGAGCAAGAAAACTCGGGGAACCTCCTGAGCCCGCAGAGAGGGGAGACCAGGATCCCGATGATTTGGAAATAAACCACGGGCTTTCTTCCCTTCAATACCGTCTGGTGCTTGTGAGGGAGGAGGCTCCTTGGGCCCCGTTCAGCCAGCACATGCGTCTTCCCTGGAGATAGCAGCTCATTTCTGATCAAAGCTTGTCTAAGGGCAGAGTGGAATCACTCACCTGCCCTTGCCTTGGACTATTTGGGAAAAGCTGCCTCTCGTTTTATGTTAAATTGGGACTAAGGAGACCTGATGAGTTGGAAATAGTCCTGTTTATCAAAAGATAAATTATCATAGGAGACACACTGCTTTGTGTTGTTCGTGGCCAGTTGAGGAGTGCTACGATGTTCTTGGGAGAAGATACCTGTAGCCTAGGGTAGGCATGAAGGGTTTCATTGTGGGGAGTGGTCTAATTGGATCTTTAAAGGAAAGCACAGAATTAAACCAGAAAGGAGAGGAAGGATGTTCCAGGGAGGGGCATAGAAACTGGACTGAGCAGCAGTGAGTGGAGAGGCAGGAGTTATAAATACATTTGAATTTCATACTGGGGGCATGTTGGGCTTTCTATCAGCCTATCCATTTCCAAAAGGATTTGCATTTGTTTCTCAGAAAAATCCTTAATGCGGGGCGCCTGGGGTGGCTCAGTTGGTTAAGCACCCGATTCTTGATCTTGGCTCAGGTCGTGGTCGCATGGTTCGTGGGTTAGAGCCTGGCATGGGGCTCTGCAGTAATGATGCAGAGCCTGCTTGGGATTCTGTCTCTCCTCCCCGCCCTTCGCCTACTTGTGCTCTATCTCAAAATAAATAAACTTTGAAAAAGGAGAAAGAAAAATCCTTAACAAGACCAAATGAAAACCAAAACACACTAAGGCAGTGAAAAGATGACAACATGATGGAAAATAAGTATAGAAGATGGAGAAAACTTTGTATAGCCCCCCCCTTTTTTTTTTTTTTTTAATTATTTATTTCTGAGAGACAGAGCATGAGCAGGGGAGGGGCAGAGAGAGAGGGGAAACAGAATCCGAAGCACGCTCCAGGCTCTGAGTTATCAGCACTGAGCCAGACGCAGGGCTCAAACTCCCAAACTGCGAGATCATGACCTGAGCCGAAGTTGGACGCTTCACCTACTGAGCCCTTTTTCTTAGGAGCCTTCTAGAGTCCTGTTTCTGAGGGGAGCTCAGGTGATGTCTAGCTAAGCACCTTTGATGACCTTCATGTGGCAAGAGAATTCTACATACTAAAGAAAAAGATTAACATCCATCTTGAGCATTTTGAGCTCAAGGTTAGACTGCCAGGTTGGACAATAGGAAGTCATTGAGGAATGACATGCCAAAGAGCATTTGGGGGCAGATCCTTCTGGCAGTGATGTGTAAGGGGGTTGATAGGAGATTGGAGGCATAGAGAGCAACCAAGAGTGTAGACAGAACCCTGACTTCAAGGTGAGCAGTAGGAATGGAAAGGAAGGAGTTTTATTTCAGAGCTACCATAAAAAGTCAGAAAATACCTTGATGAGAACAGAAATGTGAGGGGAAGTCAAGGGTAATACCCAGGCGGTGCTTTCCAGATAGCCTAACAGATAAGAATTCCCACAGAAACTTGTTTCAAATGGGGATTCTAGGTCCCCTCTCTTTACGGGAAAAAAAAAAGATTCTGATTCCACAAGAACAGAATCTGGAATCTGTCTTTAAAAGACAAGCGAATTCAGAGGAAAGCTGGCTCTATCCTCAAGAAATATTCATAAAGGGGTTTTAAATTTTAGTTTTGTAAATTCTGTTTTATTATGGTAGTAACACTTAACATGACGTCTATTCTCAACCAGTTTTTAAGGATACAGTTCATTATCGTTGACTATAGGTCCAGAGTCATACACTCTAGGGCTTATACCTCTTGCTTAACTGGAACTTCTGCTTTTTGATGAGTGACTCCCCGTCTCCTCCTCTCCCCTGCTCCTGGCAACTGTCATTCTACTCTTTGATTCTATGAACTTTGACTATTGTTAGATAACTATTGGAATTATTTGGTATTTGTCTTTCTGCGACTGGCTTATGTGACTTCATATCCTCACGGTTGGCTCATGTTATCACATGAATTCTTCAAAAAGAATTTCCTTTTTAAAAGCTGAATAGGGCTCCCTTGTACATATATGCCACCGTGTCATCAGTTCTGCCAACGATCATTTAGGTTGTTTCCATGTCTTCGCTCTGGTGCATGGTGTTGCCAGGAACACGGGAGGGCTAATGTTGCCAAGGTCCTCGTTTCAGTTCTTTTTTTTTTTTTTAACGTTTATTTATTTGTGAGAGAGAGACAGACAAAGCGTGAGCAGGGGAGGGGCAGAGAGAGAGGGAGGCACAGAATCCAAAGCAGGTTCCAGGCTCTGAGTGAAGTGTCTCCTTGTGGTTTTGGTTTGCATTTCCCTGACCGGTAGTGGTGTTGAGCATTTTCCCATATACCTATTTGTGTGTCTTCTTTGGAGAAAGGTCTATTCAAGTCCTTAGCCCCCTTTTAAAATCAGGTTATTAGTTGCTTTTGCTATTGACTTGCAGGACATTACTCCTAAGTTTTCAAATCCCAGAGACTGGGAGGGCCCTCCACCTGCAGAAGCGAAAAGGTCAGGGGAGAGGGGCCAACTGAGGAAAGACACGTGGTGCATCCTATTATCCTGGCTTCCAGTTTGGGGAGAGAGGAATAGCATTTCCGTCTCTCCACCTTTCCCTCCAGGCAAGCAGAAGGTTGGATGTAGGTGGAGAGGCAAAGAAGGCGATGTAGCCATTTTGGATTTTAAGGATTTGTTTCTTTTTTTTATTTTTCATCAATATTTTTCATTTCATTTTTCACATCAACAGAGTTGGGTGTAGGGTTCCCCAGGAGCACAAGAGAGATGGATGGGTCCCTCCGGGGTGGGTAGAAGGGAGAAGGCTGCGTCCAGCAAATGAAGGGTGAGGAAAGGGGGCACACACTCGTACACTGGGCACAGGAGAAGGCAGTCCTTTGAGCACAGACACCAAAGAGTTAAACAGTCCCCACCTGGGTCAGTGTTACAAAATGGGGGGAGCGACTATAGGGTGAGGGCACCGGACGCAGCGCGAGGAAGGTGAATTTGGATTTTTTGTTGTTGTTTTCACTTTTTTTTTCCTTTTCACTTGTTTTTTTTTTTGTTAACATTTTACAAACAGCTAAAAACTACAACACGTCACAGCTACAGTGGAGGGCAGTTGGGCACCAAAGAAAGCAGCCACACAGAGTGGGGTGGGGCAAGGGCAGCTTAACCTACAGGGGGTTCCGTGTAGAAAGGGTGAGATGGGGAAACTGAGGCTTCTGGTCCCACACTAGGGGTCCCCGGCTTATTGCCCAACCTCTTCCCACTAGAGACGCGTTGCTGGGAGGGCCCCTGACTCCTGCCCCCACCCCAGCCCCTTGTGCTTTTTGATCTGCTGGTTTGACCATATGCCTGGTTTCTTTCCCTCCCCTGCTACCCTGCGTGTGAGGGGACAGGCTGGGAGGGGGGTGGCAGCTGTGCTGTCCCTGTCTGTGCTATAGTGGGTGGAGCCTCTCGCTCCAGGGGCCTGTGCTTCTTGAGAGGAGGGGATGTGATGGACCTTGTCGGGTGCCCTCAGGTCTCTCTGGACTGTGGGACTTTTATCCTAGCCTGGCCTGGGGCGCCTCCCTCCCAGACCTGGCACAGAAATAAGGTTAGGGGCGGTACTGTGGGAGGCAGGGTAGTGTGTGTGTCCACTGAGATTACCCTTGGCTGTATCTTAGGACAGTACAGTGACCCCCTGCCCCATGGCACATACACACACACACATAAGTGTTCCACATGCACTCACACACACAGGCCTGCTGAGCTGCCTCGGAACTTAATGTATAAGTAAATAAGGATCAGAACGCTAATTTCATAAAATTCAGGCTTCTTACTTCTAGCCCAAATTGAGGGGGAAGTGGAGGCCAGGGGGCTGAGGTTTATTGCTACTCCCCCAGCATCCAACTGGTGTGAGAGGGCGCCCGTGGCCCTTCCAGCTCTTAAGTTCTTTTGGTCCATGGACGACACCAAGCCCCAGACCCCGGCACAACCACAGGCCCATGGTTTCACCAGAGCATAGGTGGAGGGAATGGGGGAAGGGCGGGAAGCCTGTGCTGGGGCCCCTCACTAACACTGGGGGAGAAGGGTGTGCACGTCGGGGGGGTAGAGCTGCATCCCGAAACTGGGATGAAGGGGCCTTCCCTGTATCCCTGCCCACGGGGTCACACACATGCACACGCGCGCACACACGGCGAAGACACTGAACATGGGCGATTGGGGAGTGGGGGCTCTGGGGCCAGGGCGGCAGGGCAGGGAGGGAGGAGAAGGGGCTGTCGGTCTCACAGTGTGCCTGCCACCCGCAGCGCCCTGAGACCCTGTCACTGCAGCACCTGCCCCCGCGTCTCGGGCAGCTTCAGGGCCAGAGAGCTGCCGAGGGCAAGGGCAGCCGAAGCAAAGAGGATGGGGGCGGCCTTGGTGATCCCCACGAAGGACGTGAAGATGCTGATCCCCAGCACAGCTGCCAGCTTACAGAGGGCGTTCAGGAAGCCGAAGGCGGTGGTCCTGCTTGGCCGGAGGGGGGTGGGTCCATGCGGTGCAGAGGCAAGGAGGATTTGCGGGGGACAGGTGAGCGGGTGGGAAAAGTGAAGGAGAGACCGCAGGCCGTGTGCAGAAGGGATATGACGACGGACAGAAAGATCAGAGAGGTGCGGGATGTACATGGGGGAATACAGACGGGGAGGTATAGGGAAAAGAAGACCAAAACATTAGGTGGGTAGTTAAGACTTCAAGGAGTGAATACAAAATCTAGAAGCTCTTGGAGGGGAAACTCAATGGGGATATGTAGCCTTTTAACCCCGCAGATGGTTTCCCACTCAGCCTGCTTCCTCACCCCACTTTCCCGCCACCGCAGAGACCCTAAACCGGCTGCCCTGCCCCCACGACACTCCAGCTACCTCTTGTCTGAGGGGTAGAGTTCAACAGTCAGCACGTCCAGCGCGTTCCAGGATGCAATGCTGACCCCCCCAAAAAGGCAGAGCAGAGCGATCATGGCTGACTCGCTGTTCCCAAAAGACAGGAAGAAGCAGGAGACACAGGACATCACGCTGGAGCCGGCTAGAGCCAGGAGAGGAGGGAGCGGCTTGAACCCAGGCAGGTGGTGCCCACCCACAACCCGCCCTGTGCCGTCAACTAGGTGAGCAGAGCCCTGGAGGAGATTCTTCTAACCAGAGTACTCAAAAGGAAGGCTCTTCGCTCCTCCCCAGCCTGCCTTAGAACTGTATTTTTATGAATAATAGCCATAACCACCTCCTCAACGACAGCTATGGGCCAAGCAGCTTGATGCTTTACATGCATTGATCTAATACGTCAACCCGGCGAGGGAGGTACTGGCCTCACCCCCACTTTGCAGATGACACAGCTGGGCTCATCAAGTAACTTGCCCAAGGTCAGAAGTGAGCTGAGGTTCAGAACCCATAATCTCGAAGCCTGTGCATTGCTGTGCTGCCTACCTCCTTTCCCCCTCAGAGAAGCTTCCGTACGGGCCCCACCCCCCATCTTGCAGCCAAGACCTAAGCAGAAGACAGGAGAGAACCTTCTCTAGCTGAGCTCCTCCTTCTCAATAAGGTAAGAAGCCTGTTGACAGCCTGGCCCTGCTCCCCAGGGCCCCCATTCGTGCTGACCCACCACCACCCACCCGCCCCCTTACCAAGCATCCGGAGCCGGCCAATCTTGTCCATGAGCAGGGCAGACACGATATTCCCAGGGAGTACAGCCAGCGTCCCCAGGAAACTGACAAAGTACACCATGTAGGCGCCTTCGCCAGTCCCGGTCACGTCCAGGGGGCAGCCCTCCTTGTTGTGCAGGAACG
Organism: Crocuta crocuta; assembly: GCF_008692635.1. Taxonomy (NCBI): domain Eukaryota; kingdom Metazoa; phylum Chordata; class Mammalia; order Carnivora; family Hyaenidae; genus Crocuta; species Crocuta crocuta. The sequence continues at coordinate 49,448 of NW_027531525.1, forward strand.
TGCTGTTCACCAGACGGCTGTTCACGAACTTGTACTCAAACAGGTCTGCGGGCAAAGACCAAGGTAGGCAGGCAGTCTCGGCAAATGGGAGACAGAGGCTACGCCTCAGGACTCTGCCTTTGGGGGATTTGTTGGAGGCCGGGGGAGGGTGGGGGGAGGCTCCCAAAATTGCTCAGGGCCTTCACTGCAAAACGTCAAATCCTATCACCATAGGAACTAGAAATCTTTACAGCAGAAAATGACCACAGTCTATGAAACGGAACAGTGGGACTGGCTGTTTCCAAGCTTTCTCGTTAATAATCTTCACTTCTTAGTCATTCTTTTTGTCTGTCCTCGCTGACTATAAGCAGCAGTACCATGGGTTTAGGAGAAATCACTAAGTAAAGTATTAAAAATCATTAAAAGATCCTTCCCGTTATGTTTCCCCGCAAGTCAGGAAAAACTCACCAGGTGCTCCCTTAGAGGCGGGGCCTCAGTCTAGGTGGCGAAGCATTTTGGGTGCATGTCGTTTGAGAATCACTGTTTTAAAGACTGGACTAATGCGTTGATTCCCAGCCTTTTACCCACCAAATAGTCCTTTCATTGTTTTTTTTTCCCCCTAAATACCCTGTTTGAATGAGTTTTGCCCTCTTCAAAAGTACACCGATAACAACACGGATTTGCTTTAATTCTAGCTCAAAGGTAAGGAAACGATGTTTTTGCCAGATATGCTTAAAGCCATGACAGAAACCTGTTCAGTTTCCATTCGGTTTCTGGAATTATTGGTGGCAGCTAAGAGTCCCCCACACCACCTTCCTACAGGGCCCCAGAGAGCTCAGCGTGTGAACCCCGAATAGGGAGTGAGGAACATTCCTTCTCCCCTCTTCAAGGTCCCCTCAACCCTTTGGTCCGACAGGCCCCAGCCTCAGTGCCTTACCGGTGTTATAGAACACAGTGTTGATGAATGTGCAGTTGCGGAAAAACGTGTTGCTCGAAGTGACATCCTCGAAATAACACTCCTCAAACAGGGAGTCTTCAAAGGACACTGACTTCAGACGGAGCCCAATGAACCTGCAAGGCCAGGATGCTGAGAAGCACTTCCCCCTCATCTTCATACCCTCCCCCAAGACTCACTCCCTTGGAATCGAGAAGGAACCGCGGATATTTACTCCCACACACCCTGTCTCCGAACTCCCAGACTCACAAAAGAGGCAAAGGGTAGAAGGGACAGGGAAGAAGTGGAACGTAAAGGCCCCCACATACTTGTCATTGAAGTACTGCCCCCCTCTGTGGATCTGATTCTCCAGGGTGAAGTTAAAGGTCACATGCTCTACATGCTCCCCGAAGAATAGTTTGGTGCGGGCTTTGTAGTCCACCGCCTGCAGATGGCGGATCATGTCGGGAAACCAGACGGTCAGGCCGTAGTAGCTGAAGAGGCAAGCGCGATGGAATCAGCCAGGGCTCGGGGTTAGGACCAAAGGGTCCAGAACGAGGGGGTGGAGAGTCAGGACCTTGCATCTCCAGTCTCACCCCTCACCACTCCTCCCTTCACCGAGGTCTGGGGTGACTGTTGGTCTGGGGGACTTCAGGTTCTTGTGCCCACCTACCATACCCACTCATCTCCCGGCCATTTGCTCCCCTGATGGCCCCACCTAGCCTCCCCAGCGCCCCAGCCCACCCCAGCCTGTGTAACCTCCATCCGTCCTGCAGGACGTACAGCCCACTGCCCCCACACAGCCCCTCACCTGAACGACATGGTGAACCACACACCCATCATCATCAGAGTGATGCGGCGATATTCCGGACCAAAACAGGAGAGGAAATTCCCCCAAACCTGGGTGGAACGAAAGAAAGTCAGCTGGCGGCTGCACTGACTCCCAACACTCCCAGCCCAAGCCCCTCATGTTCTTCCTTTACCCCTTCCCTTTAGTTCACCCGTCACCCCCCAGCACACACAGGCTCACGCCCTGCCTGAGTCCCCGCCTCTCCCGTTCCCTCCTCTCTCTCCACCACGCCATCCTTCATTACCTGGCCCCCCAGGCTCAGGGCCCGGACCCCCCAGCGCTGGTACCAGGTCCCTGTGTCTGACTGGATCTCAATCAACTCATCCTCCTGGTGAATTGTCTTAATGTGGGTTACCTGGGGTCAGAGAAGGGGTTAGCAGTCACATAGTCTGTGTTTCCCAGCCCCATCCGGGTGCCTCAGTTTCAAACCAGTAGCCAAATGGGGGCAGGGGGTGGATGCGATGCCCTGAGAGAGGTCATTGAGGGAGAATGTGGTCGGGGATGTGGGGAAGGCAGGGGCTGGGTGGGGCTGGGGCTGCAGGGCCTGGGAGGATGGAGGGGAGGGGCTCTGGCTCACCGAGAAGACTCGCTCAGGGTGTCCCTTGGCCCGCATGTTGGTGTCATGAACCTGCTTCAGCACCATCCAGGCCTCGTCGTGCTTCCCGTTCTAGAGCCACAGACACAATTCCCACCGCCAGGTCAGCTCCTCCCTGACCCGGGGCAACAGACCCCCTTCCTCCAGTGTGGCTTCTGCAGTCACAGGACACAAAAAAGCTCCCACCCCTGCCTCCCACCCACGGGCGCGTGCATCAGCCCACAAGGAAAGAGCCCCAAGTAGGCGTTCGGCAAAGTCTAATTAGACTTGGGCAACCGTACGGGGAGTCCGGAAGACAGATACAACTACAGGTCCTAGGGACCCCCTGGTCCAATGGAAAGAGAAGAACTGAAGACAAGGGAATTGCTGATGAGGGGCAGGCAGGTTGTCAGTAGGGGCAGCATCCTAACGCTGCTGGACCAAGATCCACTTGCAGGGGGGAGAAGTAGAGGGTGGGAACTTCTCTTGAGCTATAAAGTCGGGGGCAGGGCGCCTGCCTGCACGATCTCTGGCCACCCATGGTGGGCAGGTACCCTAGCTCCTCCACCCACAGCGCCCCTCTGTAGGTGTGTTATAAGATGAAGGAAGCAACATAAAGTCCCCAGGAGTATGGGCCCCATGAGGGTCCCACAGATCAAACCCACCGCTAGCGTTTGAACACCGAGCCCCCTGACGCCCCTCCCCCCACCTAGCCCCAACCCTATTCACCTCCAGGAAGAAGCGGGGGCTCTCAGGCTGTGTGGTCAGAGCCCCGATGGCAAACACAGAAGGGAAGGCGCAGACGAGGACAAAAACCCTCCAGCTGTGGAACTGGTAAGCGGACCCCATCTGAAAGCTCCACCCTGGCAGGGACAGTCACAGCATCAGCAGAAAGGCCAGTGGCTGGGGGCTCCCACTGCCAAGGCACCCAGGAAAAGAGGGGGAGAGTCTGGGGTGCGCTCCCCGGGGACTGCTCACCGTAGTGGGGGATGATGGCCCAGGCCATGGCCGCTGCATACACTCCACCAATCATCCAAAACATGCAGAGCCAGCTCAAGTGCTCCCCGCGCTTCTCCTGGGCCAGAAACTCCGAGAAGTAGGAGAAGACAATGGGGATGGACCCTCCGATCCTGGAGGGCATGGTAAGAATTCAGCATTGGAAAATGGCCCTATCTCCGATCCCCTGCCCCAGGGCTCGGGGTCCCCAAGTGCCTTTCATCTTCCTACTCCTCATCAAAGAGACTTCTTCTCACACAGTGCCCTATACGCTCCCTCACCACCAGCCATTCGGCACCCATCCTCGGGACCCTGGGAAACAGCCAGGGAGGTCCGAGGCAAAGGGAAGGAACAAACGCTGAATCTTGACAGTGATACTGAGTGTCAGGAGAGGGAAGCTGATGACGGAAAAGCGGGGAAATCCCCACAGGAAAAAGCTAGGCAGAGAGGTGTCTGGGAGCAGGCATGTGCGAGCAGGCCGGAAAAGAGCTGGCAGACGGCAAAGAATGCATGCAGGTGGCTCAGGGGGTGTGGGGGTGTGGCGGGTCCACGCTCCAGATTTCTGGCAGCGGCGCGTGTTAACGGCAAGGTCTGTTGTCAAATGCAGGAAAGATGGCAACTCGGAAGGGTTCACAGGCACCCAGGGGTGAGGCTGAGACCCACCAGGCCTCTTCATGGAGCCAGGCTCAGAATGGAACTGGAGGGTGGGGTGGAGGACTCAGGAGTGGACGAGACATGGAATGGTGTTCTGGACAGGCGGTAGATGGGTCCAGGACAGGGGGTAGCAGGCCTGAAGATGGTAGGAGAAAGGAATTCGTTCATTCGGTGCATACATATTTGAGATGCATCTGGCGGGCCTGGCACCGTGCTGGGTTCTAGAAATCTAACGGTGACACGGGCACGGTCCTCCTTCACGCGTGCCTCCTGGGACTTAGGAGGTGGCCACTTACCCAACCCCAGAAAGGAGGCGGCAGAAGAGGAAAGTGCCATAACCCTGGACGAAAGATGAGAAAAAGGCGAAGACGCTGTTGACTGAGAGCGAGATGAGCAGACATTGCCTCCGACCCAGCCGATCAGCCAGACCTCCCCAGAGAAAGGCTCCCACCATCATGCCCAGGTAGACTATGAGGCCTGCAGGGAGGGAAACAGACAGCAGAGGTGTGAGCAGACACGCTTCCATCCTCTCACTTTTGGGGCATTAAATGAGCTAGAACTGCAGCAGAATGGATTGAGGAAGACTTCTAGAATAGGTAAGTCAACCCAGAGGTGAGAGCAAGTGAGAGTTCCGTCTTTGCTCACGGAGCATCATCGCTGCAGGCTAGGGGTTCAAAGGCAGGAATGCAGACAGACATGGGGGACCCCCAGAATTCTTTGTCTCCTTCCCGCTCTCTCTTGCTTGCTGTCACCTCTCACTGTGTCCCTGTCTCCCTGTCCCTGTCTGTCTGTCTGTCTCTCTTTCTCTCTCTCACACACACATACACCCCCATCTCTGGCTTGCCTAGATGGAGGAATGGATTTGCCCCAATTCCCAGACTTTCCCAGGGGCCCCTCTCCCCTTCCTGCCTTGACGTCCTCAAAGCAGCAGGAAACATCTCATGCGCGCCTGGAAGAGCAGCTCCGTTCCTTCAGTCCCCCCACAAAATCCCGCACACAGAACCCGTGCTTTAGTCCTCCCAGCTCCAATGCTTCTGGTCCTGAGACTCTCCTGTTCTTATTTCCTTCCTACATTCAGAGCTAGAATGATCCTAAGAATCATCTACTCTGAACTCTGCATTTTTACCCACCCTTCAGCCAAGCACCAACCAGTGGGATCTCCCCACTCCTCACGGAGACGTGGGGGCAGTGCAAGACCAAGCGATCCTTTGTGGGTGAGTGCAGGTGGTTTCCTCCCCCAGGGTCCACACCAGGAAGAGCCACGAGAGACCACTTACTGGCCCTCGAACCTCCCAAGCCTTGCCAAGAGCAAGCGTGGCCAGTTTCTCTGGCTGAAGGCAGACCTGGGATTCCCCGATGCCCACCCCGCTAAACTGACTCCTCATTTAAACCAGGGAGTCTGGAGACTGACTTCTTATTTCCCCAGTCAGGGAAAAGGGGCGAGATGACAGAAGGGAAGTCTCGGAAGAAACACCCAACAGGGGCCCCTCCCACCATGGCGACCGCCTGCAAAACCGATGGAGCAGACCACCCCCGGGCCACTGCCCTTCCCCAAGCCTCTCTTGCACGAACCACCTCACTGTGACTGAACCCCAAGAGGAGGGTTCGCGAAGGATGAGCACGTAGAGGAACTCCACGCCCTTTGGGGACATCTTGGGATCGGGGTCCCAGGGAGCCCAGCAGCAAGGACAGGGGTTCACGGGAGCAGAGTTTGGGGCGGGGCAGGGCTGGAGGGCCCCCCCCCCAGTGTGGCTTACCTAGCATGCCTTTGTTGGAGTCCGACAGGCACATGTCTTTCTCGGCGCTTGGCAGCACAAAGCCCACCACGAAGACCTCGACACCGTCGGCCATCAGCGCCAGGCCGAGCACGAAATAGAGCGTCCACTGGAAACGGCCGTGGCCACACTCCCGTAGGATGGCCTCATACTGCTGAGCCAGTTCTTCCCGTTCTTTCCGACGCTGCGCCTCCCCCCGGCCACCGGGGGGGCCCTCCCCATNCATCCGCCATCCGCTCGCCCTTGCCCCCAGACTCGGCCCTGGGGATGCCCTGATATTCCCCCTCGTAGATCTCGTCATCCTCGTCATGGCCTTCGGTGGCATCACTCGAAGCACCACCTTCTTCCTCATCCTGAGCCCCCTCCCCCCGGTAATAGCCATCGGCAGGGGCAGGGAAGTCATCATCGTCCTCCTCCTCCTCGAAGCGGGAGTAGGATCTGCGGGAATATTCGTCCTGGACTCTGTCCAGGCCCTTTACCACCTTCTTGGCCGCGTGCTTCTTGACTTCCTTGGCAATGTCTTTGGCCCCACGGATGAACGCTGCCCGGTCTCTGAAGCCTTCTTCCATGATGGGTCTTTGGGAATGCTTCGCTAGACCTCCTCCACTCCCTGCTTCTTATTTGGATTTTGCTCAAGGACTTTTGAAGTCAGAAAGACTCCTTCCCCCAGTTACTTAGATGGAGTGTGGCCACGTATCTCTGGACACAGAATAGGAGACAATAAGACGTGGCCAGTGAGTGTGTAGGAGGGGAAAGGAGGGAGAGGAGTTCGGGCCAGTTCAGTTGGATACATGGGTAGGGGAGAGGGGGAAGAGGGGACTGGGAAGGGGGGTGGGAGCCAGGCTGTGGGAGCTAAGCTGGAGAGCCAGGATAACTCAGGAAAGGCCGCCTACTTCCCTTCAAGAAGCCTCTTGAGATCTAGAAAATATAAGAGGGGGAGAAAAGGAGGTGGTGAGGCCTAAAACGGTAGAGAAGGCCAATGCGGAGCTTCCATCAACCCAGAGCCCCACCGAGGCTAGGTGACCTGGATGGTCTCCTTGCTTCAAGCCTGTACTCGGTTAAAAAGGGAAGACTACCTGGGCCAACTGTGGATCATTCCACATAAACCTCCTCACTTTGACCTTGGAATTCAAGCCTATGAGATTTGCTCCAGAGTCGCGCTCACCTACCTAGAGCCCTCCTTCTGCTCCCCTGCCCCGCATTAAGATCAGACCCCCAAACTGCGAAGAACAAACCAGGAAATATGAAAAACCGTAATTCTCTGATCTAGCCTGGTAGGCTTTCTTACTTGGGGCTGGGCTTGGGGAGAATGTGCAGAAGCAGGATCAAGGCCTCCAGCCTATTGACCTCAGTCCAATGACGGCCTCTCCGGTGGGGCTCTCGGGGTCCTTCCCTCAGGTTCCCACAAGGAAGGGTTTTCTCGGTGGGTGAAAATTCGTGTCCAGGGTCAGACAGACTTGGGTTTGACTCCTTGCTTCGTTCGGCACTTCCTAGCTAAGTGACCTTGGCCGTGTCTCTGAACATCCAGGCCTCGGTTTCCTCTTATTTAAGAAGGGGAAAGTAAGGATTAAGTGACATCATGTGTGTAACTCCTTACCATGGTACCTGGCACATAAAAAGTGATCAAGAAACGTTGGTTATTCCTCTTTGTGATGATAATCATACAATGCGATCTCCTCTAGTCCCTCACAAGATCCCAGACCAAAAGCCACCTCTCGACGCTCATGACGATAAAGAGCAGAAAGGGATACTGGCAAGGAGAACGCTGGCTCGGTGCAAAGCACATGACAGATATGTGACCTAAGCTGAAATCCCGACCCTGCCAGTCACTTGCCAACGGCTCTGGGGCAGATCATTTAATTTCCCTAAACCTTGGTGTCCTTGTGTTTAAACTGGGGATATTAAACTTTATTCTTCCGAGCCCACAAGAGAATTCAACCTCACAGCAGATAGGCTATAAATAAGTGTCCTCCCTTCTTATTAGACTGAAAAACTGTGAGAGAAACAGGAAGCAGCAAGGGAAGAGCAGGGAGTCATTCTCAGATATCCTCCCAAAACAAGAGTCCCCAGGCCTCCTGTGTTCAAATTAATTCCAGCAGATGGGCCTACACTGTCTCCCTCCAGACAAAGAAGGGAAGACTCAAAAACAAGGGAAACCTGGAACCGAGGTCATGGAGAAGAGGTGATCTCTGGCTGCTGCCACCTTCTTTCAGGACATCACCCACGAGCCCCTTCCCTGGTGGGGGCGGGAATAGAAATGGCCGATCGAATACATACTTCTCCAGTATGGGGGGCTAAGGCCTATAGCTGCACCTCCTTTCTCCAGGGCCTTCCTTCCTAATCCCTCTTAATCCTTTCTGCTCCTCCTCCAGGAGTCAAGGAAAAAGGAGCCCACGAATACCGCACTGCGTAGGAGACCAGTATAGAATGAAGGGGGCCTTGGGCCCCCCCCAAGACATCCTTCAGAGGGGAAACATAGGAGAACCCCCCTACCTTCCTTCAGAGAAGCAGAAGAAGTAGGACTAGATTCTGATCATAGATCATTCCCCTAAATATATCCTGCCTCCTCTTCCCACCCATCCAGGGCCTTCATTAAATGTCACACGCGCACACGGTAGCCCTGGTGGAAGGGGGTAAGTGACGCGACGTGGCTCACAGAGAAGCGCTGGCAAGCAGGGCCTTGGCCCCTCGGGCCAGATGTAAGCAGTGGACCACGATGACCAAAACCAGTGACCCCTATGTCACCTTCTTTTCTTTATGGTTCAAGGCCGAACCAACCCCTATGCAAGGGAGGAAACGACCCCCCTCACTGCGTGGCCATTTGCTTTCCTCTCCTTTCCTTCCCGTCTAAGGTCGCCCCCCTGCTCCCCAACCCCTGAAGGACACAGTTGGGCCCATCAGGAACCACATCCTGTGTTTATCTACACTGTTTACCCCTGAGAGGTGCGTGGAGGGCAGAGAAGGCTCCCAGAGCCACAGCAGGAGCCGATGTCTCAACAGCCAGCTCCCCCAGGGCCGATGAGCCCAGGAGGTCAGAAGGGAGAGAAAGAAGACAAATTCTTTGAGTTGGTGAGGAAGTGGTGCTATTTTTAGCCCCCGAAGCAGCACTGGGTGGCTAAGCCTGTGGGAGAGAGATGGGGCTTGGAGAGGTGGAGGTTACAGGAGATAAGATTCAGGGTTACAGGGCCCTTTAAGGTTGGCTGGCTCCACCTGACCGGAAAAAATGTGCCCAGGAGATGTTCCTGTAGAAGAGGGGAGGGGGCTCCTGAGCAAATGCTTCCCTTCTGGACGAAGGCCCCGGATTATAGGAGGGTCCAGAAGCCCCCACCCCCAATCAAAGCCCCGGATTCCCCAGCCCTCCCTAACCCAGGTGACAAGGTCATTAAGAAGCAGTTATCAAAACAGCCACCAAGGGAGAGGTGTGGGCATGTGGAGCAGCCGTCCCTGCCGGGTGACCGAGCCTTAGCCCCCCACCCAGGGCGCCCAGGGCTGCACCTCCCCTCCCTACATCCTACCGCAAGGGTGAGGAAGATGGAGCACTCGCAGTTCTGAGGGGAAAAGAAGACGAAGGTGCCCGCCGAGAAGGCACACAGCAGAGGAACACAGAGAGGCAGGGGCGCGGGGAGAGACCTCCACNCATTTCCATTCTTCCTTTCCCTTCCCTCCCTCCTTCACCTGCCCTTCCTCCACTGCCCCCCCACCCCAACCCAAGTGCAGGGAGCAGACTGAGGCAGCATCCATTCTCTGGCCCCAGCCAAGGTCACTTATCATGGGGGTGGGTGCAAGGTGAGGAGGGCATTGGACTTCGAGGGAACCCTACCTCACCTAAACCCTCGCCCCCAATCCTGTCAATATCTGAGAGCGTCCTGGGGACTTGGCTAAGGTAGAGAAAAACACCCTTACTCCATATATATATTCTGATCGGCACAGCAACTGCATTAAAGGTCCTTTCTGACCACCAGCAGCCCCCTCACCCCTGACGCGGGGACGGTCACCCTCCCCACACGCAAAGCATCGGAGGAGAAAATGGCTGCAAGGCGAGGCGAGGATGCTCCTGCCCCGGGCGGGTGGGGGTAAGAGACTGAGAGCGGGGTCTCACCTGGGCTGGCGCCCCGGGCAAGGCAGTCGCGGGCGAGGGCGGGGGTCCCGGCCGCGGGGCTGGCGGCAGCGGCGACTGCTCCGGGTACCAGGGGAAGCGGCAATGCAGACCTGCCCCCCCCCTCCACACACGCTCCGGCCCCGCCTCCGCCCGCCTCCTCCGTCCCCCCAACCCCCCAGCGCCACCGAGCACCGGGAGAGACCATTGTTGGAGGGGGTGGGGAGCGGCAGAAGAAAAGAGGATGGAGAGGGCCTCGGGGCACCAGGGAGCACCGATGGAGGAGCGGAGGGGACTGTCGCGGGCACAGCTGGAGATGCCACACAGCCCTTCCCAGCCCATTCCTAACAACAGATGAAAGGAGCTAAGGCTTGAACAGCGATGTCAGGAGGACCGTGGGAAGGCAGGAAGGGAGAGAGGGAAAGGCAGACCTTCTCAGCGCCCCAACCCTAGGACGGCAGGACTCAGAATTTCAGGGGTTCTCTCTGCCTCCAAAGCACCCCCCTGCTTCCCTGCCTCCTCTGCTCCCAGCCAGACCTCTTTCCCACAAGCCTCTCCCCTGTCCAGAGGGCTCAGAACCCAAGTTTACCTGGCCATTTTAGAGAAAGCAGGAATAACAAAGTTTTCAATCCTGAACCG
>NW_027531525.1:60223-62608 GCF_008692635.1 Crocuta crocuta
TCCAAACTATCCCAGTCGTCCTTTGCCAGCAACAGAAACTGTCCTGATCCCTTATTTCCAGGGCAGACCTCCCATCCTCCATTCAGTTGTAGCCGCAGAGGTGAGCAGGGGAAGGAGTGAGAGGGATTTATAGGCCTGACCTCCTTCTATTCATTTGCTCCAGTGACTCAAAAAGGGACTCCCTCAATGCTCTATCCAATTTCTTTTACTACATACACACACACACACACACTTCTGCTTCCGGGGCAGGAAGGAGTGAACTGGTTACAGTTCTTTGCTTTGCCCCTGTTCTGGTAACCTGGGTTGGAGATCTAGGACATCCCATTAGGACAGGACTCTGCTTCAGAGGTGAGGGGCCCCGGGGGGGGGGGGGGGGGGGGGGNACTGGATGTGTCTCTCCCTGGTAGGGAAGGGTCTGGGATATTCTGGATGGTGCGCCGACCAGAGGCTCTGACCTGGGTTCTTGCTTCTATAAGCAAGCCATGAGCTCAAGTTCTCTGCCTCTCTGAACCTCAGTTTTCACATCTGGAAAATAATGGGCTTGGACTAGAGGCTGCATCAGCTCCCTGAACTTCAGATCCAATCGTGTGTGATTCTACTTTGCCAAACGTAGGGGTTTGGAATTCTGGAATATGTTACGTGAAGAGAGCTCACAGGTGGCGTTCGCAGTGTTGAATTTACCATGGACAGGAATGTCTGTCTAAAAACAAGAAACTCGTTCAAAAGGCAAAGTGTTTATTTCACATCGAAGAATTGCAATTCAGGGCACATAGTTTAGGTTGAAACCCCAAATTGTGTCCCAATTACAAGAAATGGACTCAGGGAGGGGAGGAAAAAGAGGAAAATTAGGTAAGTTTTTTAGAAAGAAGTTCATTGGTGCTGATGAGCTGGCCTTGATCTCTACTTCCTTGACTGGTCGGGAGAGGCAGTCATCAGGCGAAAATTCCCTTTTCTCAGGTTCTTTCAAAGAGGATTTTCTCATCCTGGCATACTAGCGATTTGGCCCAGGTTCAAAGGTTTAGAAATAAGACGTGCAAGGAACTTCTTCTGAGATGGCCGACCTGCCTCGATTTAACAAAATGGCCGTACTTAGGTCACGTCTCACAGGGACATGGGTTTCAGTCTTCAAAGCTGCCTCCTGGAAAGACCTGCTCGTGCCCACGAAGTTTCCGATTTACTGAAATGTAAAGCCACACCTGGTACGTATTAATTTACCACGAGAAACCTGACTGTCGCTTGGACTCACGTCCAGCACATTCTCTTCTTTAAGCCAAATCAGAATCGGAATGTCAACATATAAATGCACGATGACATAACCGAACAGGAATATTTTTATCTCTAGTGGCATCTGGCCATCCCCAGTAAGGAGCCATGCCAATGGGTTCAGAAAACTCTTCTTGGCTACAGTCCTCCACCCCCATCTCTAGGTACGGACAGCCTTGCCAATCCTTGGGCTACTCTCATTCTGTTGGCTGAAGCACTCTTTCCAGGATAGCGCTTGGGGAGGCTGTGCCTGTGTGGGGCTCAGGGACTCTCCCTTCGCTAGGCTTCCATGGCTGGCCCCTCTTCAGGTTGATACATTCTTTATTTAGATATGTTAATATTTTCAATTAGGTTACAGCTCAGCCTTGCTGGCAGGGAGCTGCATTTTGTCTGTAAGGTGACTTTGCATACTCTCCACATATCCATTACTGGCTAAAATAGAAATCTTAGAATCTTAGAGAGAAAGGCTGCATATGTTTTTCCAGCGGCGAGGAAAGACGTCATCATTTTCCCAGGAACTGCAGACACTTGTACCTCACCAGATACTCCTTCCCGGTCCCCTTTGCTGGGTCCATTGACACACAAGTTCCAAGGTGATCAGTCCTGGCCCCTTGTCCCCTTCCACTTACTCTATTCTCACTTGTCACCGCAGGCAGTCCCCTGACTTTCGTCCTGTCTACATGCTGATGATTCCCCCATTTATGTCTCCAGTGCAGACCTGCCTACCAAGCCCACACCCATCATCTCCATCTATGAACTCGGTATCGCCACACGGGTATCTCCCAAGCATCTCAGACGTAACAGCCACAAACAAACTTCAGATCAAAGTCTTCCTCAACTCTTCCCCAAGGTGTTCAGGCCGGAAACCTTGCGGTTATCTTCGTTTCCTTTCTTTCTCTTGGCAGCCCTACTTCAAAATATGTTCTTAATCTACCACTTGTCCACTACTGTCCCCTAGTCTCAGCCACCATCATCTCTGTCCTTTGCCACAACAGCCTCTTAACTGATTTCCTGACTTCCAATCTTGCTCTCTGCCCATTATTCTCAGTGGCTGGGGGACCCTCTAAATCAAACCTGATTTAACAGATACTGTCCCAAGAGAAATCAGTGTATATGTCAGGC
>NW_027531525.1:62916-91900 GCF_008692635.1 Crocuta crocuta
ATATACATACTGGATGTGTCTCTCCCTGGTAGGGAAGGGTCTGGGATATTCTGGATGGTGCGCCGACCAGAGGCTCTGACCTGGGTTCTTGCTTCTATAAGCAAGCCATGAGCTCAAGTTCTCTGCCTCTCTGAACCTCAGTTTTCACATCTGGAAAATAATGGGCTTGGACTAGAGGCTGCATCAGCTCCCTGAACTTCAGATCCAATCGTGTGTGATTCTACTTTGCCAAACGTAGGGGTTTGGAATTCTGGAATATGTTACGTGAAGAGAGCTCACAGGTGGCGTTCGCAGTGTTGAATTTACCATGGACAGGAATGTCTGTCTAAAAACAAGAAACTCGTTCAAAAGGCAAAGTGTTTATTTCACATCGAAGAATTGCAATTCAGGGCACATAGTTTAGGTTGAAACCCCAAATTGTGTCCCAATTACAAGAAATGGACTCAGGGAGGGGAGGAAAAAGAGGAAAATTAGGTAAGTTTTTTAGAAAGAAGTTCATTGGTGCTGATGAGCTGGCCTTGATCTCTACTTCCTTGACTGGTCGGGAGAGGCAGTCATCAGGCGAAAATTCCCTTTTCTCAGGTTCTTTCAAAGAGGATTTTCTCATCCTGGCATACTAGCGATTTGGCCCAGGTTCAAAGGTTTAGAAATAAGACGTGCAAGGAACTTCTTCTGAGATGGCCGACCTGCCTCGATTTAACAAAATGGCCGTACTTAGGTCACGTCTCACAGGGACATGGGTTTCAGTCTTCAAAGCTGCCTCCTGGAAAGACCTGCTCGTGCCCACGAAGTTTCCGATTTACTGAAATGTAAAGCCACACCTGGTACGTATTAATTTACCACGAGAAACCTGACTGTCGCTTGGACTCACGTCCAGCACATTCTCTTCTTTAAGCCAAATCAGAATCGGAATGTCAACATATAAATGCACGATGACATAACCGAACAGGAATATTTTTATCTCTAGTGGCATCTGGCCATCCCCAGTAAGGAGCCATGCCAATGGGTTCAGAAAACTCTTCTTGGCTACAGTCCTCCACCCCCATCTCTAGGTACGGACAGCCTTGCCAATCCTTGGGCTACTCTCATTCTGTTGGCTGAAGCACTCTTTCCAGGATAGCGCTTGGGGAGGCTGTGCCTGTGTGGGGCTCAGGGACTCTCCCTTCGCTAGGCTTCCATGGCTGGCCCCTCTTCAGGTTGATACATTCTTTATTTAGATATGTTAATATTTTCAATTAGGTTACAGCTCAGCCTTGCTGGCAGGGAGCTGCATTTTGTCTGTAAGGTGACTTTGCATACTCTCCACATATCCATTACTGGCTAAAATAGAAATCTTAGAATCTTAGAGAGAAAGGCTGCATATGTTTTTCCAGCGGCGAGGAAAGACGTCATCATTTTCCCAGGAACTGCAGACACTTGTACCTCACCAGATACTCCTTCCCGGTCCCCTTTGCTGGGTCCATTGACACACAAGTTCCAAGGTGATCAGTCCTGGCCCCTTGTCCCCTTCCACTTACTCTATTCTCACTTGTCACCGCAGGCAGTCCCCTGACTTTCGTCCTGTCTACATGCTGATGATTCCCCCATTTATGTCTCCAGTGCAGACCTGCCTACCAAGCCCACACCCATCATCTCCATCTATGAACTCGGTATCGCCACACGGGTATCTCCCAAGCATCTCAGACGTAACAGCCACAAACAAACTTCAGATCAAAGTCTTCCTCAACTCTTCCCCAAGGTGTTCAGGCCGGAAACCTTGCGGTTATCTTCGTTTCCTTTCTTTCTCTTGGCAGCCCTACTTCAAAATATGTTCTTAATCTACCACTTGTCCACTACTGTCCCCTAGTCTCAGCCACCATCATCTCTGTCCTTTGCCACAACAGCCTCTTAACTGATTTCCTGACTTCCAATCTTGCTCTCTGCCCATTATTCTCAGTGGCTGGGGGACCCTCTAAATCAAACCTGATTTAACAGATACTGTCCCAAGAGAAATCAGTGTATATGTCAGGCNGGTCAGTCAGTTGAATGTCTGACTTTGGCTCAGATCACAAATGTGCAATTCATGAGTTCAAGCCCTGCATCAGGCTCACTGCTGTCAGCGCAGAGCCTGATTGGGGTCCTCTGTCCCCACCTCTCTCTCTGCCTCTCCCCAGTTCACTCTCTCTCTCAAAAATAAATAAACATTAAAAAAAAAAAAAAGACAGTACAAGTATTTTCATAGCAGCTTCACTCATAAGATTCAAAAACTTCGGGGGCGCCTGGGTGGCTTAGTCGGTTAAGCGTCCAACTTTCGCTTAGGTCATGATCTCGCGATTTGTGAGTTCGAGCCCTGCGTGGGGCTCTGTGCTGACTGCCAGCTCAAAGCCTGGAGCCTGTTTCAGAGTCTGTGACTCCCTCTCTCTCTGACTCTCCCCTGTTCACGCTGTCTCTCTCTCTCTCCTAGAAATAAATAAAACATTAAAAAAAAAAAAAAACTTCAAATGCCTGTCAAAGAATGGTTACATTTAGATAAACCGTGATATATTCTCATAAGGAATACTATTTGACAAATTTTTTTAAATGTTTTATTTATTTCTAGGAGAGAGAGAGAGAGAGAGAGAGAGAGACAGTGTGAGCAGGGGAGGGTCAGAGAGAGAGGGAGTCACAGACTCTGAAACAGGCTCCAGGCTTTGAGCTGGCAGTCAGCACAGAGCCCGACGCGGGGCTCGAACCCACGAACCGCGAGATCATGACCTAAGCGAAAGTCGGACGCTTAACCGACTAACCCACCCAGGCGCTCCACTATTTGACAAATTTTTAAGAGACTGAACTATTATATGCAACAGGATAAAAAGATCTCACTAACAAAATATTGAGCCTAAGAAGCTGGACCAAAAGGAGTACCTACTATACGAACCCACTTATATGAAGTGCAAAGGAAAAGCAAATTTGTCCACAGTGATGGAGAAGATAAAGGCTACCACCAGGAGGTGGCACATGACTGTGAAGGGGCACAAGGCAGCCCTCTGGGTGCTGGAAGTGTGTCTTCCAAATTCCTAATCAAGGCCTTGTGGGATCTGGCCCGGCCTGCCTCCCCGACCCTGCTCCCGTTCTCTCCTTCGGCCTCACTCGCTGGTCCCAGTGCAAATCCATCAGAGGCCCCTGCACTTGCGGTCCTGCTGCCCAGAACTCCCTTCTCCCAGACCTTTGCCTCACCGTTCAGGTCTCCACCCAAAAGTCACCCTTCAGATGACCCTCCCCACGCCCCAGCCACGAACCTGTCACCCTGCCTTATTTTTTTTCCTACCAGAGATCCCTACCTAAAATGATTGTTATTTGTTCCCCTTTTTATTTTTTTCTCCTCCTACTTAGACTGTCATTTCTAAGGGAGCAAGGACCTCATCTGACATATTTACTGCTATATCCCCAATATCCGTTAGGTAAACACTTAATGAAAGATTTTTCCAAAGAAGTTAAATATCATTACCTTTAGTGTATGTGATAAATTTCTGTTTACTCCCACTAAATATGACTGTTGGATAACAGGTAAAGAATTTGTTTAAGAATATAACTTAATTGCCTACTGAGAGTTGCCCCATTTTTAGTCTAGAATTGTTCCTATCCCTAGATGCAGGTCTTCACCACAATGGCTTATATTAGGTGGGGAAATAAGACTATGGCCCAGGAGGTGATAAGTGGTATATGGTAATGATGGTGAACCTTGTTAGAGCATTTACCTGACTTGGGCACTGTTCTCACTACTTTAACATTGATGAACTCACCCCGCCTCCCCCTTAACCCTGTGAGATAACCATTTACAGAGGATGAGACTGAGGTACTGGGTGCTTAAGTAACTTGATATGATCACGCAACTCAGAAGTGGCAAAACTCAAAATGGAACCCAGGTAATTTGGATTCGGAGACCTAATGCTTTTTAAATGCATCCATTTAAAGTATGCAGTTCTAGGGCACCTGGGTGGCTCTGTCGGTTAAGCCTCTGACTCGGGTTCCGGCTCAGGTTGTGATCTTGCGGTTCCTGAGATGGAGCCCCAAGTCAGGCTCTGTGCTGGCAGCACTGATCCTGCTTGGGATTCTCTCTCCTCTCTCTCTGCCCCTCCCCTGCTTGAGCTTTCTCTCTCTCTCTCTCTCTCTCTCTCTCAAAAATAAATAAATATTTTAGGGGCACCTGGGTGGCTCCGTCGGTTACGCGGCTCAGGTCATGATCTCACGGTTTGTGGGTTCGAGCCCGCGTCGGGCTCTGTGTTGACAGTTCAGAGCCTGGAGCCGGCTTTGGATTCTGTCTCCTTCTCTCTCTGCCCCTCCCCACTCGCATTCTGTCTCTCTCTCTCAAAAATAAACATTAAAAAAATTTTTTTAAATAATAATAAATATTTTTAAAAATTAAAATAAAAAATAAAGTATACAGTTCTGAGTTTTAACAAAAGGATACACCTATGTAAGTACCTCCTTGATCAAGGTAAAGAACATTTCCTTTGTCCTCCAAATTCCCTAGCCCCTGCGGTCAATATCCCCATCCCTGGCAAGTACTGATCTCCTTTGGGTCACCATACATTAGATTTGTTTTTTCTAGCGGCGCCTGGGCGTGCTCAGTCAGTTAAGCATCTGACTTCAGCTCAGGTCATGAGCTCGAGGCTCGTGGGTTCAAGCCCCACGTCGGGCTCTGTGCTGACAGTTCGGAGCCTGGAGGCTGCTTCGGATTCTGTGTCTCCCTCTCTCTCTGCCCCTCCTCAGCTTGTGCTCTGTCTCTCCTTCTCTCTCTCTCTCAAAAATAAACATACAAAAGTTAAATTCATCTTTTCTAGAGTTTCAGATAAGTAGATTGATACAGTTCATAGGTCTCTGGCTTCTAGAGCTTTCCAGGTTTTTTTAACCACTGTCTTATAAAGCTTCCGGGTGTAGCTTCATTGCCCAGTTAGCTATCTAGTTGGCTACTTAACATCGCCACCCCCCTGTATTCCATCACTGCTTCTACCCACCAGACTCTAAGCACAGGAGATTGTCAGGATGGGGAAGTCAGAGGGACAAAACAGGGTCAATGACACTATGATACCATAAAGCTCCAGCGAGAGATACTAACAAATGAAGCACAAAAAGCACAAAAAAAGCTCCGGTCCTTTAGGAGTTTATAACCCGGTTAAAGAGGGAAGATCGTAAGAGAAAACGTTCAACAAGTATCTAGTCAGTAAATATAATATAGGATAACATGACTATGCAATTGGCTCCAGGTTCAGGCAGATCTTGGCTTAGTTATTCCATCTATCATTTCTTAGCATGTGACCTTGGGCAAGTAACTTAATATCCATTTCCAGATCTTAAAATGGGGGTAATAGCAAAACCCATCTCAGGGGGTTGTCAGAAGGATTAACTGAGAAAAACACTTAGTACAGTACTTGGCATATTAGCAAGAGTTCGGTAAATATTAGCTGTTGCTATTTTTACAATTATTATATATGCCGGGCATCTTTCAGTCCTCTCGGGAGACAGACTAATAGAATGAGATTCCTTCAGGGTTCTTGGAGAGATTCAGTGTAATCCAGGCATACTTAGATTGGGATCTATGAGCCTTATGTAATTTTTGCTTCAGGGTATTGGAAATATAGGCATAAATGTATTTTTCTTGGATAGGGTCCATAGGTTTTGTCATGTTCTCAAAGGACTGTCTGGGGCCCACAAAACATTAAGGACCCATGGTCCCATGCATTCTCAATGGGGGTGGTATCACCTCCCCCAAAGGGGTCAATAACTGGTTTGGAGCAGCAGGAATCTTAGATATTACAATGGTTTGTGTCCTTCAAAGGGCCCTAATACATAAAAAGATATACAGCATAGGGGCACCTGGGTGGCTCAGTCAGTTAAGCATCCAGTTTCAGCTCAAGTCATGATCTCACCTTTCGTGAGTTCGAGCCCCGCATCGGCCTCTGTGCCGAAAGCTCAGAGCCGGGAGCTTGCTTCAGATTCTGTGTCTCCCTCTCTCTCTTTCCCTAACCCGCTCGCACTCTATCCTCTCTCCCCAAAATAAATAAAAATTAATAAGATATACAGCATATCTGTGATTTAAAATTTTATGCACGAGGATGGGGCGCCTGGGTGGCTTAGTCAGTTAAGCGTCCGACTTTCACTTAGGTCATGATCTCGCGGTTCGTGGGTTCGAGCCCCGTGTCGGGCTCTGTGCTGACTGCCAGCTCAGAGCCTGGAGCCTGTTTCAGAGTCTGTGACTCCCTCTCTCTCTGACCCTCCCCTGCTCACGCTGCCTCTCTCTCTCTCCTAGAAATAAATAAAACATTAAAAAAAAAATAAAAAAATAAAATTTTTTGCACGAGGAGAGGGCACTTTGAGAACAATGTCTCCTGGCGGTGGTGGTAGGGTGGCAATGATTAAAATTTAAAAAAGTTAAAAAAAGGGAAAAACCTCGATTTAGTGAATAGCAAACAAATGTGTAAACTGACATAATAAAATGTACGAGCAATACGGGCTCTGCCCCAGGACTGAGGCAACAGCGACTGCAACCGCGGGGGGCCGCAGAGCTAGAGAAGAGACTGGGGGAGTCAAACCCATTGACTGGAGGAGGCAACTCAAACATTCCAGTCAAATGAATGAAAGCTCAGAGATGCCGAGAATGAGCGCCTGAGGAAACAGTGGTTCAGCAAAGGCACTAATTTACTCTGGGATGGTGTGAATTCATCAACATGCTATCAGATAAGAGCTAAAAATACCACTCAGGAGCTTATATGGAAATAACGAGCTAGAAACCATCGGCATCAGGGTTATGGGCCTTGAAGTCTTCACCAAAGATCAGTGAGAAGTCAGTATATGTGATAGAGGCCGCGGAGGCAGAAAGGACACAGAGGCCGAGACAAAGCCTGCCACCACCCGGGCCGCTGGAGCTCTGGCCTCAGGCGCCTGGGCCAGGAGCCAGCTGCTGGCTACTATCAGCTCAGGACCACATCAAAGCAAAGTCAGTTAATCCCATTACGATTTAGAAGCCTGGCATCCTTGGCCATTCATGGAGTGGAACAAGCAGGTGGAACGTTCCCCAAGTTTTGACGAACACCCGCTAGAAGGACCTCACTTGCCTGTGCCACGATTCACCTGCACGTCCACACCGCCCACACTGCATTTCCCATTTCCATTCCAGCCCTGGAAAATTCCTCCCGCTGCCTGCTCTCCTCCAGACTTCTCTCCTCTTCGTTCACTACGTCCAATCTGACACTGCGACCTACCGCCGTGCCTTCTAAAGTGCGTCGCGGTGCGCCCCCTCCCCTCCCGGACGCTACCCCAGCCCTCACTGCCGGCTTCGTCCTCTCTCACTGGATTATTGCCAAATGCCCGGCTTGGCCCCTTGCCCGGTCTTCCCCCTCAAGTCTTTTCTCCCCACTACATGGTTCTAAAAGGCAAGTCTGTCACCGGCTGGCTCCAGTCCTCACTGGGGCTCCCCCCTTGTGGAGAGGAGCTTCCCAACCTGGGTGACCTGACAGCGGTGCCCAGGGCGGGGGGGAATTCGCCCAGCACTTCGGCCCAAGCGGAGCCCGGGGTGACTAGGACTCCGGAGCCAAGAGCTTCCAGCCCGAAGCTGCCTTGACCTCAGAGCGCGGTTGCCAATGGTTCTGCGCTGAGAAATGGCAGAGACGCACTGATCCAGGGGACCTCCCCAGCCACCCCCACGCCACGCAGCTTCCGTGCATGATCTGTCGCACTATCCCCCCTTCTGCTCAGAAGCGCCCCGTTTCCACGTGGAGCGAGCTTCCCCCTCTTCACCTGGGGAACGTCTACCCTGCCTTTAAGATTACAGCCAAACATAGCACTTTTCTTCTGGGCGGTTTCTCGGATCGTCATGTCATGTTAAATACCCTTCCTCGTGCTCCCAGAGCATTCTGCGTCGTGACCATTGCATGTGTCGGCCTACTGCCTTGGTGGCCCGCTCAACTCTGTTCTGTTCAGCTGCCCCCGGAGCATGTAGGCACCGCGCCATGTGGGTAATGGTGCAAGAGAACAGGGCGGCGCGTGCCTTTTCGTGTCTAGATGTCAGCAAAGCCCATGGTCACAGAGCCCAGAAAGAGCTTCACGAAAGGGGTGATACAAGAGGATTAATTAAACGCAGCAAATAGAAAGGGGCCACTGGATTTGGGTCTAGTTACTCAAAGTCTGAAGACAGTTTCCAAGGGGAAGGAAGTCAGGTCTGGAAGGACTGAGGAGAACAGAAGAGGAGTGAGATCCAAACTCCTCATTCATGACGTCTGAAGGGAACGCATGGGGGGAAATGTACTTTACCGAGTTCCGGTTCCAACGATTTTGGAATTACGTAAGACATTTATGTATCTGCTGTCCAAATAAACCAACTTTAACAGCGTGTGCTTGGAGACAGCTCGCTTCCCTCCTCACCCCGTGGTAAGCATGCTCATTCATTTTGGGTTTATCTGTTTTTTAAAATATAAACAAACACACGTGTTACGTACCCCCCGTTAGATCAGAGAGGATACTATACATCGTCCGGCGTCTTACTTTCTTCACTGAATGTATGCCGGATACATTCTCCAAATCAGCAGGTAGAGTCTTCTCTCACTCCTTTCTACCGCTGCTACGTCGAAGTTCCAGTTTATCCAACCAGTCCCAGAGCAGTGGAGGAGAGCGGTTTTCAACCTACGACCGTTACAAACGGGGCCACGCCGCTGGCTCCGGGCGCGTCAGCCCAGGAACTTCACTTCCGTCCTCGCCTACCGCTCCCATGCCGCAGGCACTGGGCTTCCGGCTGCTAAGCTGAATGCAAGCCTTTTAAACACAGAATAAGCACCCTCCCTCCGACCTTACTGTTCTTATCCCAATATACTGATGTCTCTTCTGAGAGAAACGAGAGAGGGTACTTTGCAGAGGAAAAGAGCACAAAGAATAAACAAGGAGTTTAGTTTTATTTTCTCTGCGCATTTGCAAAATGCTTAGGACTGACATAAAAAAAAAGAATAAAACCTCCTGTGAAGAAAAACGACACTAAAAAAAAAAAAAAGGCCTGAGAGGGATTAGCGCCTTAGCCCTAAGGAGCTACAGCAACTCTGATTGGTCCAAGGACTTGAAAACATATTAGGAACATAGAACAGGAGGCGAGAAAATGAGAAATTACTGCGGAAGAGGGCCTCGCAGTGGGCCACGAGGGGGCACCGGAGGCCGGGGGGTGGGTCTGGGCGGAGGGAGGGGCCCCCGCTGGTAGCCGTAGGGGGGAGGTCGTGGAGGCCCGGTGTAGCCGTGGGGAGGCATCAGCGGCGGAGGCCCGCGCATCCCATGTGGAGGCATAGGTCCCGGGTGACCTGCACACAAGAAATGGAAAGTTGACTGACTTGGTAATCGCTGGCGAAGAGGCAATAGCTGATGTTGGGAAAACGGACAGAGAAGGCTGGACAGAGAAGGCCGGCGGGAGACCGTGAGCAGGAATGTGAATGAAAGGAAGGGCGGGGGACAGGAGTGTGACAAAGGAAGCTGCAAGGGTAGGCTATTCAAGGATGAGGGGGGGTGGCTGGAGCCTACTCACCCATGGGAGATCCAAACGGAGGCCCTCGAGGGGGCATGCCCATTGGAGGGGGTCCGGGGTGAGGCATCCCAGGTGGCGGTCGAGGGGGAGGCTGCCCCCCGGAGCCTGGGGGCCCGGCATGGGGGTGTCCTAAGCCGTGAGGGCCATGGTGGGCCAGCTGCATCTGGGACATCCCTATGAGAAAAAAATAGACACAAAGAAAAAGGAGACAAAAGGCATACCAAGGGCAAAGAAAATGGAAAAAAAAAAAGAGAGCAAAACAGAGAAAGAAGTGACGTCAGGAAAAGAAGAGTGTGGAAAACAGGGCTGGTACAAAGTGCCCTTATCCTCAACCCCATTCCAAGGTCACAAACAAATCAGCCACCCACTTCACTTGCGCCATCCACGACCGAGACGCCGTAATGGTGCTGCAAGAGTATGGAACAGACGGAGCGATGATTCCAAGGACAGGATTTGGGAAGGGAGCAAAGACCCCGTCCGAGCAAAGATCGGATTCTAAAGAGTAAGTACGGATCTTTCAAGTGGACAAAGAAGTGGAACAGAACATTCCAGGCAGCGAACATTAACTAGCAGCTGCAAATCACAGGGGCATCCAACAGCATAGGGTGTTTGCAGAAAACCAGTAACTCAGACAACTACACAGCAGCGGACAGTCAAGGGAGCAATGAACGGGCACCGAGTCACGAAAAGCCTAGAATGCCATGGTGACAAGTGTTGAGTTTTACTCTTCAGGTAAAAGGGAGCAACAGAAGAATTCTGAGCGAGGGTGTGTGAACACCCGTGTTGTAGAATGACTCCGTGCAAGTGGATCAGAGATAGAGAAAATGGAGTCAAAGCATGAGAAAACTACTCCGGTAAGTCAGGTGTGACATAGTATGAGGGGGCTGACCTAGGGCGCTGGCGGTGGGGGCCAACTTCAGAGATATTCATGAGACTTGGCATCTAGAGTGAGGCGATAGGAACCAGTTTAAAATAGCTCTCAGAGGCGCCTGGGTGGCTCAGTCGGTTAAGCGGAGGCCAACTTCAGCTCAGGTCATGATCTCACGGTTCGTGGGTTTGAGCCCTGCGTTGGGCTCTGTGCTGACAGCCAGCTCAGAGCCTGGAGCCTGTTTCAGAGTCTGTGTCTCCCTCTCTCTCTGACCCTCCCCTGCTCACGCTGTCTTTCTCTCCCAGAAATAAACAAAAAACATTAAAAAAAATAAAATAATATAGCTCTCAGATTTCTCAATGAAGCACCTGAGAACAAAGATACTGGAGGAGGGGCAGGTTTGAAGGGGAGGGTGGCAAAGTGGAGCAGCCCGTCACACAGCAGGATTAAGAGTTACAGACCAGAGACACTGATCTAGGAGGCATCCATGTCCAAGTACTGGGCCTATGCAAAGAGAGGCAAATATAAAAACCCAGCTCCATGGAGAGATAA
Source organism: Crocuta crocuta (assembly GCF_008692635.1). Classification (NCBI taxonomy): domain Eukaryota; kingdom Metazoa; phylum Chordata; class Mammalia; order Carnivora; family Hyaenidae; genus Crocuta; species Crocuta crocuta. The sequence goes on from NW_027531525.1 coordinate 73,854, forward strand.
AGAAGCCATGAAGGCGGCTGAGACTGAGGAGTCAGAGATCGATGAAGAATCCAGTAAAACCGACAGACAAGCATTTCAAACAGGACAACATATGGCCAATTTCACGTATACCAAAGGGCAAACCAGGTAAGGAATGGAAGTGTCCCCTAGATTTGGCAAGTAGGTCACTGCTTTAGGGTAGAAGTCAGAGAAGAAAAACGAAGTAAGTTAAAGGGAGGGGGCACCTGGGTGGCTCTGTGGGTTAAGCGTCTGACTTCGGCTCAGGTCATGATCTTGCTGTTCCTGAGTTTGAGCCCCTCGTCTGACTCTGTGCTGACAGCTCAGAGCCTGGAGCCTGAGACCCTGTGTCTCCCTCTCTCTCTCTCTCTGCCCCTCCCCCACTCATACTCTGTCTCTCTCTCAAAAATAAATAAAACATTAAAAAAATTTTTTTTAAGTTAAAGGGGGAAAAAAAGCAAGTACAGTTATACTCTCTAGAAAAACAGAAGAATGTGGAAACGGGGTGGTAGTCGTTAAAGCTTACTTCAGCACAAAGAACACAAAGAACAGTACTTTGTGTTTGTTTTTATGAAAAAAGGTCTGAAGGAAAGCTGAGCTCTGGGACTCTATTATCATTGGTGAGGGACAAGGGCAGCAGCACAAGCGGCCACAGAGCTCCTCCGCCAAGCTCCTCCCTCCGTTCCCAGCAAAGAACACCCACCTGGATGGGGCAGCCCACCGGGTGGGAACGGGTGAGGATGTGAGTGTCCGTGTCCAGGGTGTCCGGCCCCCGGGGTTCCTGCTGACGGTGGGCCATGTCCTCCGGCCCCAGGGGGCATGGGTGGGGGGGGCATGGCTGGGGGTATTCCAGGTGGAAGGGCTCCGGGAGGCGGCACTGGGGGTGGGAAGGACCCAGGCGGAGGCATGCCTATGGGGGAAATGGAAGAAAAGTTAAGGACAGGGAAAGAGCATGTCTTTAAAGAGCCTGTTTGATCCGGCCTCGTCAGGCAGGACAAGCTCTCACCCCTCCTCCTGGCTCCCCCAAATCAGAAGCAACACCGGGCCCCTCAGGACAACAACTTCAGCCTCCTCGAGAAAGCTAACAACCTTCTTCCCCACCACAGCTCTCACCCCTCAATCCCTTTCTCATCACCTACGGACTCCATGTCCCCCTGCATCGGGTCCTTTTTCCTTCTTCCTGCCCCCCCCACCACACCCCAAACCCAAGGCAAAAGTGTTCTGCATAAAAGCTTTACCTGGTGGAGGCAGCCCGGAGCCCAGGGAGGATACCACAGGATTCGGGGCTGAGGGCGGAGGGGGCGCATCGGCAAACAGCTGGTGAGGCCGGTCGGCCTGGGAGAGCGGGTTCTGGGCGGCCAGCAGTCGTTCAGCTGCAGAACCGTGGCGCTCACCCTTGGAGTCCTTCTTGAAGGCATAGGACACGGTAATAGGGCGGTTACAGAGATACTGCCCATTCATGGCCTCGATAGCTGCATCCGAGGCATCAAACGAAGCAAAATTAATAAAGGCGTAACCTTTGGAGTTGCCTGTGTCTGGGTCCCGCATGATCTTGGGGGTTTGTAAGATGACCCCAAAGGCGCTGAAAGTATCGTAGAGCAGCTTCTCATCAATCTCTGGATCCAGATTGCCAATGAAAATGTTGGCCCCCACGTCCAGGTTCTTGTTGTGTGCAGACGCTTTGTTCACGCGTATTGGTTTCCCATAAAGTTTGATCATGTTCATAATCTTAATGGCATAGTCGGCATCTTCCTCACTCAAAAATTCCACGAAGCCATAGCCTGGGGAGTAAAAGAGCGCAGATGAACAACGTCAGCGATTCAAAACGGGGTAGAACTCATTCACCTTCCAAAACACGAGGAACGAGAAATAACTTCATTTCAGTCGGGAATGGTTCCAGAAACCGGCAGGGGGGCCTACGCTTAAAAGAATCTGCAAGGGCTCCTGGGTGGCTCAGTGGGTGAAGCATCCAAGTCTTGATTTCCGCTCAGGTCACGGATCTCAAGATTCATGAGTGTAAGCTCCACATCAGGCTCTGCGTGGACAATGTGGAGCCTGCTTAGGACTCTCCTTCTCTCTCTGCCCCTCCCCTGTTCATGCTCTCTTTCTCTTTCTCTCTCTGAACAAAATTAAGAGAAGAAAAAGAACCTGCAGGTAACTCATTCCAAAAACATCGGGAGCCTTCCAACAACGGTTTGTCCCTTCAATACAGAAAGGCACCTCCTGTCATGTACTCACCTTGGTGCTGACCTGTGACTCTATCTTTCGGCATGTGGGTGTTGACTACTGGCCCTGCCTGGAGAAAAAGCTCCCACAGCAATGGTTCGCTAACTTTCTCGTCCAGGCCTCCGACGTAGACAGTGGCATCTAGAGGATGGGAGATTAGGACAAGGACGAAATAATGGCAGGAAAGGAGGTGACAGGCGGGGGAGGTGAGAGCGGAGAGGGAATACAGGAGCAAAGAGAAAACAAGAAAATTCGGTTAAACCCTTATACCTCCCTCTTTCCAGGAACTAAAGAGCCCTCCGAAATCTAAAGGTTCTGCTGCAAATTCTCTTGGTGAATTATTCAGTTTTTGGTTTCGGCTTTTGTTTTCTGCGGGGTTCTTTGGTTTGTTTTTTGAATGGGAAGGCAGAAAGGATTGGGCCCAGAGAGCACCACACCTATAGGCCTCAGCCTAACGCTCGGCCACCCCCCCCCCACCCCCGGCAGGCACCGGGGCCGGGCTCGCGCCCTCCGGGGGGCCCAATCTCTCGCCCAGGCGAAAACACTGCCAGCCCCAGTCGAGGCCTCCCAGCTCCCCCCGGGCCTATTCCGGGCTCATCCCCTCCAATCACCCTGATTCCGCTCGGAGATCGGCCCGGCAGCCATGGCGAAAGAGCTCCCGCCGTCTCCAGGCAGCAGTCCCGCCCTCTGAACCCAGGCATACTTCCGCTTCCGGGGCGAACGCGGCCGTGAGGGCGGGAGGCGGGGCCGCGGCGGGGGAGGAACCGGAAGCGGCCGCGGCCATCTTAGGATCTGCGGAGACTGGATGCGACTGGTGTGTGAGAACTTGCTACTGCGGGCGGTGCGAGGCTCCGAGGAAGGCGGGGTGGGAATGCTTAGCCCCTCATAAGACCATGCTAGACGTTAGAGCTCCCAAAGATGTAAATTCAGGAACTGAAGGAACAGAACTTTACTTTTTTATATTTTGTTGCCAAACGATCCTTTTGCTCCCCAGAGAAGGGTGTGCTGAGGAAACGCCCCCACCTCAAGGATTCTGCCGTCTTGAGACGCGGGGGCGGCTCTCCACCCCGGTCCACAGCGCCCGGGCGGCGGTGGCCTCGGCCCCAGCCTGGGCTTGAGGCCTTTCGTTTTCCCTCAGGGGAGAGGACCGCTGACTGTTAGCTCACCTAGTCTTTATTGCTCGTGGTGGCTGTGAGGGCGGCTAACGGGAACTTGGGGTTCAGAAATGGAGAGTGACCAGAGCTGAAGGGTAGTTGACAGTGAAGCCGAGAGGCCTCAGTTTCAACCTTCAGAACACCCTGGGCCCGGCAACAACGTCTTTCGCCCCATCTGCTCCTTAAAAGAGAACTCAATTGCGGGTGACTTCCCCTGACCTATCCCCTGATTTCCTTAAGGATGATCTGATGGGTGCCATCCTCTCCCTGTTCACACCCATCACTTTCCTACCTAGGATCTTTTTAATGTTTGTTTTTGAAAGAGATCGAGAATCCCAAGTTGCTGTCAGCGCAGAGCCAGATGCGGACCTCAGCACCAAAGCCATGAGCTCATGACTTGAGCCGAAATCAAGAGTCAGATGCTTAAATGACGACTGAGCCACCCAGCCACCCCTTACCTAGGATCTTTTATTCAGACACAAGAGAGAATGCCAGCAATGTGTGTATAAATATGGTGCTTTAATGAACTCCTTAAATAGAAATGTCAGTATATAAAATATACAATCGGAAGAGACAGTGCCTCACACACCCACTGCATACTCAGGGAAGAAACAGAAATTGGGGTTAAGGAAGCAACAAGAGGAGGTGAGAATGAGGTCTGTAGGCCATTGTGTTAAGACTGATGAATAGCATTTCTCATCTCACAATTTTAACAGTTGGATATCCAAGGAGATGAAATTGCCCTGAAAAAAAGGTAATGTTCTAGGTTGCTTTCGTTTCTTAATTCTTCAAACCACAAGAAACCTATCTTGGGGAACCAAACAGGACAGGGCCAGCATTAGGGAAGGTTAGCACCACCCATCTGCAACAGAAAGTCAGGTCAGTGAGCCTATTGAGCGCTGGAATGTCAAAAGCTGAGACCGCAAGACCAGATAAGAAAAATCGGAAGATAGAAGGCTCCCTCACCCTGGACTGCCCTCTGCCGTGCCCATAAGAAAGACAGTAATTTCAACGGGACTGGGAGAGAATGGTATTTGGGTCTCTTTTCTTGGAGTGATCCTCAGGAGATGTTCTTGGTGTCCATTTCCTTAAAAGCTCCTGGAGACGGGATAGCTCATCCTGGAGGCCAGAGACTGTGGGAGCCGAGAGGCCTTTCTGGGGAGGGGGTGAAGAGAGGCAGAGAGGAATATTATTGTAGCTCTAGCTCCCTGTTTCTGAGATCTGTCCACTACTAGCATCTTTTTTTTTTTCTTTAAAGGATAATTAACATACAACATCCTGTTAGTTTCAGGTGCATATTCTAGTGATTTGATATTTTTACACATTACAAAGTGATCCCCATGACAAGTCTAGTTACCATCACCGCTGGCATCTTTCTCTTTTCCCCCTCCAACTGTTCTACTTGATCTGAGCGACAAGCTGTCTGCATTCGCATCATGTACACACTCTCAGACCTATCCACTTTGATACCAACAGGAATAGTACTTCACTTCTCTATCTCCCCAGCCCCTTGCTTTTCCAGCTCCTAGAAACATTTGGTTTCTCCCAAAACATCTGGTTTAGTAGTCAAACCCATTCTCCTACTCCCAATCCCGATCTCCCCTCCTCACCTGGACCTCAGGCCTTCCCCTCAAGTAGCAGCGTCTCCACAGCCTGATCTGGGGTCCCAAATATCCAGGCAACAGCAACCCCGGGGGTAAGGGGCAAGCCCCCCAATGTGAGGGGAGCCCCCACTCCTGATCAGCCAGGCTTTCAGAGGAGACAGCTGGTCGAGGGAGCCAACGAGAAGAGACTGCCAGCAGGGAGGGACTGTCGCGCCAAGGACAGAGCTGATTCAGGGGAGTCAGGGCCCCTCTGGAGAAGAGCCACACGGAACTGGGGGGTCCAGGAACCATGAAGCTTGGCTAAAGGGAAAAGAGAATTCAACTGGCAACCTAGAAACCAGATGACCCCACTTTCCCCAAAATGGGTCAGGAAGGAAATGTCTGTCTGCCACCTACTCACAACTGCCTTAGTGACTGAACCACAGGCCTCCCCCAGAGAACTCTCTTAATAGGCTTCAAGCTAGGCCTCAGGTCTCATTAAAGTCAATTTTAGGGAAACTTGTAAAAGGTGTGTAAGAGAAAAACTAATAAAGATGAGAACAAGAAGGATGCCCTCTGTGCTATTCTAGGATTTCTGCCTTGCTGGGGACAGTCAGGAATGTGATGGTGTCAGGAACCCTGGCACTGTCATAAAGAGCAAGACATGTGACAGCTACAGAGGAAGTGTGGGGCCGCTTTCCCTGGGGAACTCAGGCATTGTGTCTTTCCACTTCTCCCTATCTAGTAGGATTAGCCTGTGAGAAAGGCAAGGGAATTTAGGAAGTGTAGACTTCTCACCTGCTGTCTAGGAAGCCAGGAATCTGGGCAGTGTTCTGGGTCATAGCCAGGATTATGGAATTGTAGTATCTGTTCACTGCTGTAGCGTAACTCCCAGTCCCAGACAGACAGCTGTGAGTTAACAGAGTTCCCAGCAGGGGGTGGGCAGTACCCTGGGGTATAGGTTTGTGTATAGGAATTGAACTGGACAGAAAAAACAAGAAAAACGATGGTTAAACAGAAAAATAATCCCTTTCCCGAGTCTGTATAGAAATCATGAAACGCTCACCTCTTCCTCTGGGAATCAGATGTAGGGTGAAAGTCCAGTCATGAGAATGAGCACCAACCTCCCCCCTTCCCATCCGCAGACCTCACTTCCCATTAATTAAAACTAAACTTCAGAGGGTGCTTCTCCAGGAAAAGAAAAGACCAATCAAAAATGGAAGTCACTGACCTGTCCGCCTTGCTTTCCACGCTCCCAGGGAGTATCTGTCAGGAATGTGAGGGTGTCAGGAACCCTGGCACTGTCATGAAGAGCAAGAAGGAAAAACTCTGAGAATTCAAACTCAGCTGGAAACTGCTGGAGGATCTGCCAGACGCAATCAAGGAAGAGGAGAAACACTGGAGCCTGAGGAGGGAAATTACGAGGTTAGGAGCGATTGTGGGCACCTAATAGAGGAGGAGGATGGTGATGAGGGACAAGAGACATGACAGGGCCCCTAAGGTCAGGGAATGGAAATCTGGATTGAGGTTAGTAGGGGGTTGTGGTGCTTCATTCATCTAGGTCTCCCTTCAAGCTCAGCCTAATCTCAGGAACCTTCTAACCCACTTTCACCTCCAGTGAAGTACACTATATAGTTTTCTCATCCTCTTACATCTTTGGTAATACCTCCCCCCAGTACTCTCCCAAAATGATCTCACCTCTTCACTGGCTCTAGTTACCCCAAGTCGGGTCCGGAAGGGATGTCCAGCTGCCACCCACTCTCGCTGCACTAGTGACTGGAAGCCAAGCAGTGTTCGGGCTTCAGGGGCTGAAAGCAGCTGGACGAGTGAAGAGAGGAGGCCATTGAAATCACGATCACCGCGCTCTGGGTGATAAAGAGGGAGAAGGGACAAAGAAGAGGGGCCAAGAAACTAGGGCAGAAGAAAATGAGAAAAGGAAATGTGGCAAGAAGAAGAGAGAGGCACAGAGGGTTAAAGTTTTGGGTAGGTAGTGTTGAGAGGGCAAACAGAAGAGAAAATAAAGACCTTGAATGATTCAGTCCGTAGACTCCACCTGGATCGAAATACCCAGCTTCATGTGCAGGAGGTAGAATCATAAATCTCAGACCAGCTTCTACATTGTCCTTCCCATCCCAACCCCAGTCACCATCCATTGATGGAAGGACGAGAACAGAAGGTGAAGAGCCCTACTGTTAGGGACCACAAGCGATAATAGCACTACAGCTAGTAGGAGTAGTACTACTATGAGGCACAGGTAGCACTGAAGAATGAGTTAGGGCCCGTGGGTAGTTCCTAGTAACAGGAGAGGATACTAGCACTAGAAGAGGGCAAGGAAGACTTACAGGTTTCCCTCCCAGTTGAGTGGATAAAGGAAAAAGGAAGGAATGGAGTAGGTTAACCCAAGAAACTCACCTTGTAGTACTACAGAGCGAACCCTGGATGTCACTAGGACCGAGATGTCACTGGCCTTTCGAAGACAAGACCTAGTGGGGCAGGTGAGAAAAAGGAGAGAAGAATGCTAAGCCTGGAGGAAGGGAGTGATAGGTCATGGGATGGAATAGAGGCCGACTCCAAAATTCTGCCCCTTCTCCTAAGGAGCAGCAAAAGAGTCTTCTTGGGAAAGAAGAATTAGTGCTAGGCCATTTAGGAGTTCAAGTTAACAGAAGGTTGGGGAGGGTTGAATTCTAAATCGTGGCTAGAAAATGAGACAGTACCTGACATAATCCAACCATCGTGTTCCTTCCAGGGCTGAGAGCCATTTCTCCTCAGCTGCAGAGGAATCTGAGAGAGAGTAGAGGGGTCAGAAGGACAGAGATTGGGAGAACTCGGGATGCATGATTCAGGATCTGCCCATGAAGTTACTAAAATTAAATTATACATAGTTGCACAACCTTGGAAATGTACTAAAATTCACCAAACAAGATGGGTGAAGGGTGGGTTTTATGGTATGTAAGTTATATCTCAATAAAGCTGTTAAAAGACTACTTTGAGGTCAGGTAGACGAGAAATCTGAATCTGTGGGAGGTGGGAGTTGAATAGAAAATGAAGGATTGGGCTGAAGGGTTACCCGTCTGTAACAGGCAAAAGGGTATAAACCAGGTTAGGGTCAGCAGACCTAGGGATGGGGTAGGGGTCAGAGGTTATCTCACCAGGCAGGCAAAGAGCCCTGAGCTTCAAGTGAGCAAGCTGGACATCTGCAAGACTAGGCAGCTCATCCACCGTGTCTGCCAGGACAACATCCGAATGCCCGGCCTGGAGCATTGACTCCACTGCTCTGGAGGGGAGGGAGTCACAATGTAAGGGAACGAGTCTGCCCTGAACCTCCAACCCTTGATTCTGCTCATCAAACCTCCCCTCACCTGATATCCTCCTTGTTAGGGTCGTTGGCTGTGTAGAAGCCACCACAGCGGAGAAGATCACTGCCCCCAGGGTGATGCCAGGACAGGCGCTTTAGATGGCGGGAGGTTAGGATCGCCATGGAGAAACTCCTAGCCCCACCCCTGCCACCACACTGACCTCCCTCCACACTGACCTCCCTGACCCCCACCCCCCACAACCAGCTCATCCCAAACCATCACCCTGGTGCTTATTACTGACCGGTCCACGGCCCTGATGGAAGTGTCCAAATGCCCTCCTGACTTCACTGTCCAGAGTTCGCTTAGGGACCCAGAAGTAACGGGGGAGGCTGTGAAATTGAGAGTGTGTCACAGCTTGCCTCAGTGACCTCATTATAATGCAAACCTGTCATTACAAGGAAGTTGCTTAGGAGGGGATTATTCCAAGGAACCTCAAGTTTAGAGATCTAGGCGGTAAGGGGGATAGCTTTGAGGCTGGAGCTTGAGGGAAGCCCTAGCTTTAGAGGGTCCAAGAACTGGGGGAAGACGGGGAGGGCAGCAGCGGTCGGAGTGGACTTGAGGCTCACCTGGTGGCTATGTCGAACCTCTCATTGACGGTGCTGACCCTCCAGCCCCTGGCCCCCTGCTTTTTCCGCTCAGTCTCCCAGTCGTCTGATGTCTCCAAGAGGGGAATAGGTGGTTGTTTGGACCCCGAACTCTGGCCTAGGACAGCAGTGAGGCACAGGAAAGAAGGAAGAGGAACCAGAGAGCCTCTCAGCTCTTTTGTCTTCAGCCAGCCTCTGCTCTCTCCGATTCTTTACCGTTCCCTCCCCTGAAGCACCCTCACTCACCAGCCTTGCTCAGGGGTATGCCTGCATACTGCTGGGCTTGACTGTTCTGAGCTCTGGCTTGGACAATGGCCATGGTCACCTGTGGAGGAAAGCGCATCCCAGCCTTTTGGCTCAGACTGAAGAAGTGTCGAGGATGATAGGGGGCCCATGTGTTGCTCAACTGTCTTTGCCACCAGCAGAGACATGGGAGAACAGCAAAGATAATCGCCGAGGAAGGGAGCTTCCACGGGTCACGGGGACTGGGTTCCGGAAAACACATCCAGAATCACAGAAGCACAGGATGTGAATTCTCAGGAACAATCTCCTCCAGCCCTCCCTGTTTTTCAAAGGAAGAAGTTTGCCCGCTGTCACACTGCTGATTAACTGGCAGCCCGGGACTAGAATTCAGGCCCCTTACTCTCTTGCTATCATTTACCCCAGGCTTTTAGCCTCTCCTTGAGGAGAGAAGCAGGCAGAATTGATGAGAGGGGTCTAGGAGACTGGGGGAGGGAGGGTGCATGGGAATGCCAGGGAAAGGATCCCAAGGCTCTCAAGAGGAGTCCTTGGGTTGAAGGTCTCTTACCTGAAAGGCCTGAGGCTCTAGTCCTCCAGCCTCAAAAGCAACTCTGAGCAGCCGGAAGTCTCGGCCATGAATGAGAATCTCCTCAGGGATAAATTTAAGTGGGGACCCTGGGCGGAGGAGCTGGACTCTGGACAGGCCATTCACTGAAGCCAAGAGGTAGAAAGCAGCGCAGTCATGGATTAGAGTCTCTCTATGAGACATCTCCCGGCCTGTCCCATTCCATCCCTGTTGCCCTCTGAGAATAGAGGAAGGGTGAGCCCCCAGTGAGCCCCTTCACAAACACCCCAGCCCCCGCTTACCAGCCTCTAATCGCCCGATGTTGACCAGGGCAAAATCGTATTCCCTGCTCAAGGGAGTCTCCTAGAGGAAGCACAGGACTGGTGCTGAAGACATCTGGAATCTTGCTCACTGTCCTACCTTGGCAACCCCTAACCTCCCTGGAGATCATCCCGACTGACTATCCCTGATACATTCAAAAGACAGCCCTTAAGCATAATTCTCCCTGTCCCACTTGTCTAAATCCTTCTAGACTCGCCTATCCATTTCTCACTAACCATACTTTCCATCGCCCTGTCCCTCTCACCTGACTCCGCTGCCATCCGCGGGGCTGGAAGGTGACCCTCAAGTTGGTGCAGATCAGGGTTCCAGGCAGTTCAGGCTCCAGTCCCTTTCTCACCCCTGGGGCCCATGCTAGGATCTGCTCCCCTACAGGGGAAGAAGGAAAGCCAGGTTATGACTCTTCCCAGTGTCGCCCACACTGGTGTACACCGACTCCTCGGAGACAGGAGGAACTAAAGAGGGAAGATTAAGATCCTCCCCTAACCCCTCATAATGAAAGCCTAGGAGGAGATCACTTGTATTCTTTTATACAGAGGAGGCACTCATGCTATTGAATAAGGAAATGAGATAGAGTCACAGAGTCAAGACAACAGGGATCATCAAGGTCCATGTTCCTAGTCAGCTCTGGACAGAGAAAAGAGCAAGCCTCAGGCAGAAGCACTCTGTGCAGAGGAATACAGAGGTATCTCTGGTGAAGGCTGAAGCGAGACTTGAGCAGAACGAAACGTGGAAGAGTCTTTGCAGGTTGGAAGTATTGAAAGGGAAGCTACTACCTGGGAGGCATCCAGAGGCCACGTGACCGTCAAGCTGCCGACTCCTGGGCTCCAGCATCCCGGTCCGCCCGACACACTTTGGCCCAGAGAGCTGCAAAGGGCGTGGGCTTAATCCCGGACCTCCCCAACCCTGGGGTCTGGGCTCAGCTCAGCAGCCACCAGTAGAGGCCTGCACTCAGGCCTTCGGTGGTGGGGGGTGGGGGTTCAGTGGCTGTCAGGGAGCTTAGGACCCAGTTGGCAGACAGCAAAGGGAGGGGCTGGTTAATGGATAATGAGACAGTGAACTTGAGACTGTGAAAAAGACAGACCGAGGTCCATCAACCGAAGTTGATATGGGACACACCATCCTCCTCTTCTGGATCTTTTTCTTACCCCCCTTTTATCTCCAAATCCTCCTCGTTCACACCCTCCTGTCCACGGTCCCCTTCCCTCCCAGGCCCAAGTTTCCTCTCCTTACCCCCATCTCTGGCTCCTCCTTCTGGGGGGCGATGTTGAAACTCTGGCCCCGGCCCCCCCACCACATTTCTCTGGCTCCATCCGGGGACAGAGCCGTGAAGGGTGGGAAACGTTTAGGATGCTCCAGCCCCTTGGGGACAGGCTGAATCTTGTAGCTGAGAAGAGGGAGGTCAGGGAGAGGGGCAGGGGGACAGCACTATGGGAAAGAGCCCATTGTGGTGCATGGAGCTCGACTAGGGGTCTTCGAAAGGTGTGTCCAACCCAGCTAGAGGAGGCTGCTCGGAAACTTCAGTCGACTCTGCAGAGGGCGGGAGAGATGCCCAGCCCCTTAAAGGGGAATGCACACAGTTTTGGAAAAGTGGAGAGAAAGTGGAGGAGCCTGGAAAAGGTGAGGAAAAAAATGGGTGACTGGGGGAAAAAAAACCCAGATTCGTTACCCGAGTCCCAGATCCTATGCCTTTTCTGTTGAGGAGGATTGGAAACTATTTGAGGGGAGCAGTAATGCTGAATATTAAACTGGGATAATCTGGACTTAGTTTTTTGTCTTCTTGAAGGGGGTGGAGTGGTGGGAGGAAGGCAAAGGCAGTTCAGGCCTCCTTGCTGCCGCCCCTGACACACCCGGGAAAGGTGGCAGGAAATTGGACCTGGGGGGATTTTTGCCTGGAGAAGCCCAAGAAGTGAGGGGAGTTGAGTTAAAAGCATTTTGTATGGCCTTCTCCAGAGAGCATTGAACATACCTAGTGTGGAGGGCGCGGTGACAGTATTGAGGAGAGAAACAGAAGTATCTCCAGGACGCAGACACAGTACAGGTGTGTTTATGTGCAAGTGCTGGGGTTGGGGGATGCCAAGGAAAAGTTCTTACCACTCACACACACACAGACACACACACACACACTCTCTCTCTCTCTCACCAGTGGAAAACTAGAGCCCATTCTAGGTACATGACCCCTCCCTGCAACTCAGACACCAGATCTCCAAATAAATGATTCATGTTCAGGCCCTTGAAAGTTGAGGGCTAGAAACCTCTAGCAGTTGTGGCCCCACCCCCTACTCTCCCCCCCTGTAACTAGAGAAGCAGAGGTGGGTGGGGAGGACCTTAGAAGGGAAATAAAGGAACTGCAGCTGATGGATGGTGCCTTGGTAGGAAGCAAAAATTGGCATTTAGATGCGAAAAAGACAGGAAATGGAATACAAAGTAAGGGTTAACGAGCTGCTGTTTATGGCTTTTGAGTCTGTACAGAGGCAGTAGTCCTTAGGTGGGGGCCCCAGTTCTCCAAAGCGACACTCCGCTCTCCTCCCCTCAGCACACACACCCTTCCGGCCTCAGCTTTGAAAGGTCCCTGTCTTGGCTGCTACTCTGGAAAGAGTGAAGATGTTGTGAGACAGGAAGTTAATTGGGAACAAAGGCATACACCTGCTAGGAAGGTGGCCCAGAAGCCTTACTCTAGAAGTCCTAAAAGCTGCCAAGCACCCCCAACCCCACCTACTTTCCACGCGCCTCAATCGTCTGGGGAAGAAATCCTTCCCAAGGTCTCTTGCAGTGGCAAGAGCGGTGTGCCGCCGTTTGTAATGCCCATCGTCCGCTTTCCTTCTGCCCACCACCCCTCGTTCAAGAGCCTCATTCTATTCTCTAATATTTTGAGGTACAGCAGCAGCAGCGGAATCCAGAGAAAAACATCAAGGGAATGGGAGGCGGTGGAAGGCAGGCAGAAGCGGGTGGCTCGCATCGGCACAGGGAACGCACAGGGGCAGCAGCTGAGGGCGAACACACCGGTGGAGGTTTTGGTGGATGCAGGGAAGGACGGAGACGCAAGGGGCTGTATCCCATTTTTCCATTTTCAGAATCCTGGTCTGGTTGCAAGTTTGTGCCAAGAGTGAAGGCTGCTGGGAGGGGCAGCTGGAGGAGGGAGGTGGAGCTGAGTGACTCACAGGATGAGTCACAGATCCAGTTATAAGCACAGAAAGAGGCCAAGGTCTTCCCCACCCCCCACTGGTCCGCACGTTGCGGGCGGCCAGCTTCCGTTCCTCAATTCCACCGCCCCGCCCCTTGCCCACGTGGCCAGCGAAGGGCGGTGGCCTGGAGCGGCTACGTCATAATAAATATTTTGTTCATCCACTTGACGTACGGGGACAAGACACTACGACCTGCGGGCCGGCATCCGCAGTGAGAGACACAAGAGTGCCTGGATGACTCCCTGAATCTACAGCTGAAGAGCCTTTGGCGGACGGGGGGAGGGGGGCGGGTAAAAGCTGGGGTGCAGGTGATGCAGGCCAGGAAGGGGCTTCTAATCCCGTCTTCTCTCGTGTGTCTGGGGCCCTGACTGCTTGGAGAAAGAAGAGGACAGAGTCCAGAGTAACTGGTGCCCAACTCACTCAGGGACAAGCCTCTTGGAGTCTCCTTTACCGGCAAAGACGGAACGTGCCTGGAAGCTCGGCTGTGTGGTTGTTGAGGAACGAGCGAGACCGGCGAAAGCTAGGTTCTCCGAGATTATTCCGGGCAGCGCCGTTTTCCTGCCTCGGGACCCCTCCCAAGTTCACAATACGGAGTCACTGCCGATTTTTGTTTTATTGGCCTGTGAGCTTCAGTTTCACTTGGGAGAAACTGAGCCAACCGGAGAGGGTGCGCCCTTCGGCTCCCTCCTGGGCTCTGTGCACCGCCGGCCAGGATTAACGCCGTCCCCACCCCACGCAGAGATGGACTCTTTTAACAAAAACGGTTTTATATAATCTTTTTATTTTGTTGATAGAATCCTGTATGAGGGGAAAACTTCTGATTAAACCTTTTAACTTTCAACAAAATGAGCACATTTAAGGTAGGAATCTGGAGGCCTCCCCTCTAGTATACGTGCTCCATCAAGGGCAGGGTGGAGAATGCAGGGTGGAGGGGGAGCGCTGTCTTAAAGGGGGGAAAAATAACCCCAAATTATCTCCCCTCTCCAGTAAAAACCTCAGGAAATACCCCAGTGCCCTGAAGCAAAGGAACTAAGTGCACTTACGTAAGCCTGAGAGATCCCATCCCACAGCCAGGGTTCCAGGGGCTGCCTCCCACCACCCGCATCCCCTTCCTTACCCACCCGTTCCTGCCCACATGGGGGTTCAGGCCCCTACCCCTCTCTTCCCTTCTCCCCAGCACAGTAATTGCATGGGCTCGCCTCTCCCACCCCCTCAGCTTCCCCAAATACCACAAACCAACCACAGCCTGTTGCCATTTCCCAGGCATTATTCCTCGCCCTCCATCCCACACACCCCCCTCAAAAGAATAAAGCACAACAGTCCATGCGGCCCCACAGCAAAACGTCCCTGGACTCAGGGCCCCTCATCCTTAGGATGGAGAATTTTTTTTAATGCCTCAATAAATAGTTACCTTCCCAAATTAAACAAAAATAATTTATTTCTGAATAAAAGGCCTTAGGGCCTAAATAAAGCCGTTTTATCATACGCCTAGGACACCCCCAGAATTTCCACCATTTTTATTTGAGGTCAAAAGGAATTGGGATTGGTTAGTTTATAAATCAAAACAAAAACAAACATGACATGAGGTTTCTGTTTTTGTTCATTTGTCCTCAGTTTTTAAAAACAAAAGTATCAACTAGAATCTAGTAACAAATCAAATCCAAACACAGCAGTCCAGTGGAGAATCACAACTTTCCTGGTTTTATTCTCTGGGAAAACCCCTGGTCCAGGCCAGAACCCTACGCTGCAGACGGGTGTCTCTGCGAAAGCAGGGTGAGTGTGCCAGGTGCCAGCCCCCTGTCGTTCCTGTGCACTTAGGGGACAGGGGACAGCGGTTCCGGAGGCGGTAGTCTCACCCGTGTGTGTGGTTCTAACCCCAGAGACGGGGTGAGGTGAGCAAGGCATTCACTCCTGGCACAAAATGTAAGGGGTCCTCCAAACTCAGTAACCAGCGTACTATTTTCATGCAGTATTCTGTGACAAAACCAATGTAAAAAGTCCACAGTGAACTAAGTATCAAAGTTTTAAAGACGGGATTCAGCCTGCTCAATTCAGCTTACTTCCCTCACCCTAATCTCAGTCCTGTTGGATCTGTCTTCAAGATTTTGATATTTTATTCATTATGGATTTTTTTGCAGTATTTCTGAAATACTGCCTTAAAACATCATCTGAATTACTGAGTGTTTCGATCCCCCTTATATTTTGTACCCAAGGGGAGTACTCATCTCCTGCCCAGCCCTGCCCAGAAATACATACAGCCCCTCCTTTGACCTCATTGCTTCCTGAAAACCATCCTATTTCCAAATAAAAGCCTAAGAGTTAACAGCCACAGGAAATTTTTAAATCAACAGACCTATCAGATTTGAAAAATAAGTGACTTTCAGGTGTGCTGAGGAGAGTGACCTTTCTAAACTGTGAGCGGTTCCAATGAAGAGGATGGTCTTGACGGGCTGTTACTGAGGGGGACTACAGGGTGACAACCTTCCTGACTGTTCCAGGTCCCCGACACACGCATTTGGCCCCCGGCTGACTTAGAGCAGATGTGGGGATTACATTCCATGAGCAGGGTTGGGAGTACATCTCTCAAAAGAGAAATCCACGTACAGAAAAAGCCCCAGTTAACACTCTGGACACTTAAGTACCCTTACTCCCCGTCCTCACATGCACCCAGGGGTTTAGACAATTGCATAGTTGATTTTTCTTTCCCCAGGAAAAAAAAAAAAAGAAAAAGGAAAATTGGCCCAGGATAGGTCCTCCAGTTTAAAGCTCTTAGAAATGGTGCTGGCCAGAGTGAAGGCTGTCCAGACTTGTGCTTTGTGCAAAATGCAAAGAAGCCATCCCCCCTCATTCTGTGTCCACAGGTCCACTCCACCCCCTGGGGAACAGGGCTGAGTCAGGGACGGGGGAAACCCAAGAACAGATCAGCTCATGGGGAGTAATCTGTGATCTGTGGTTACAGTTCACTAAAATATATTTCTCTAACTACCTTTTTTATAAATTGCCCCTAACCCCTAACCCCGAGTTTTAATATCAATCCTATTATCAAAAATATGTCTTCTTACAAAGTATGTTTTTAATTATTTTAATAAACTAACCACAGATTAAGGTCAGCTATGGCTTAACAAAAGAAGCCGGGATGTTAAGTTCATTCTCCACAAGTAGAGGAAGGAGAAAGAATCACTTAAATAGGAAGAAAAAAAATCATTTTTCAAAACATTTTTGCTCACTGGGGTCTTTGTTTCTTTTCCCTAAAATAAAAAGTCAAAATAAGTTGCTTTCTACGGAAATGCAGCAGCAGAAGATGGTAGTGCTCTATTTAGGTTTTTGGTTTTGTTTAAAACAGTCTGGCCAAGAGTCTATCCTGCCCCCGGCCCTCGCGGGGTGTGCTCCCCCCAGTGTGTGGTTATTGCTAAGTAACAAAAGGGCCACGTGCGCCCGCTCACCGGGAGAAGATCCTGCCCCACAGCTGCTCTTCCCAGCCCTCTCCCCTTCCCCAGAGGGAACTATTTTTCTTTTTTTAATAAACTTAAAGTCGTTTTAAAAACATCACAACCTTAACTTAGCTGAGCTCAGTCCTCACAAAGGATGAGGAAAAGATAGCGGCGCAATCAGCAGTCTCCTCACTGACTAGAACAGATGACCGAGGACTTGTTTAGAAGGAAATAAAACTCGAGACCAAAAGGATTCCCTGTTTAAGGTCTTCCCTCTCCCATCTCAATAAACCAATTTAAACCAAGCCCCTCCTAACAAGCCCCGGTGAGCACACATTACTGCCTAGTCTTTCCAGATCCTTCAGGAGGAAGAACTTAACCAACCCTAATTTCTACCTTAATTCAAATCAAGAGCAAATTTATCTAATTTCCCTCCACGCCCCAACTCCACGGTCATGTGCTTTTGTCCAGCCTACAAGAACTTTGGTCTGTTTTGTCTTTTATTGACTGAGAGCCGCCTCTGCCTGCTCCTCCCCCCGACTTCTGCCCACCTCCCCACTCCCACACACTAAACCGTCCCCTCTCTCCCCTTAGCCCTGGGGGGGACCCAAGCAGTCATGAGACAGAATCACCATCTCCCCCCACCCCCCACCCCCGTACCTCCTCAGTCCCACCAAGACCTGCAAAGGCCCAGGTGAAGGCCCAGTGCAGCCCTCCGCGCCGGCCTGCCCCGCTCTCGCCAGCCTGCGGCTCCCCGGGGCGCACACACCTCAAAGTTCCTAGCAGGGCTCCCACCGACCTTACCGCATTTGCCCCATTTGCGTGGGGGCTGCATCTCGATGAGCCAGTTAGTTGAGCTTAACTCTCTTTGTTCAGCCCCCTTGCCCTCCGGGGCGCCCCCCTCAGAACCTGTGCACCAGCAGCTCCCCGCCCGGCTCCCGCTCCCTCCTCCTCAGTTCTTCCCTGTAACAGCAGGAGCAGAAGTTGTTGGTCTCGGGGTGTCCATAGAAGCTGCAGTTCGGTTGTTTGCACTTGGTCTGGGCCGGAGGGAGGCCCCGGGGGCCCCCGGCCCAGCCATCTGGCTCGGGGGGCTCTCTGTAGCCATTGCTGTAGGAATCGGCCACGCGGAAGGGGGGTGGCAGCAGCGCGGCCCTGTGGCTACCGTCCTTGCAGTGGCTGCCTGGCTCCAGGGATGGGACGCAGTCCTGCTGAGGGTAGGGGCGCCCTGGAGGGCACTGTCTGGGGAAGGTGGCGTACTGTGGCAGGCCTCCCCCCCAGGGCCCACCCGCCAGCTGCCTGCGGGGCTCCTGGCAGTGCACGCCCGCCCCGGTAGGCCGCGGGATGGTGAAGGCCCCGGGGCAGCTGGCAGAGAAGGCCTTGGACTCCG
>NW_027531525.1:91941-116902 GCF_008692635.1 Crocuta crocuta
GCCCCCCGCCGCCACCGGCCCCTCCGTTCAGGAGCCTCCTCTCTGCGTCCTTCTGCTTCTGCTCTGCCAGGAACCTGTCCTCGGCATCGGAGAGGTAGCGCTGGATCATCTCCTCCTGGTACTGGTGCCGGTGCCCCATCTTCAGGGCACCCACAAAAATGAACTTGCCCTCCCCTTGCATGGCCATCCGCAGAATGCTCAGGCTTCGCATCACGTCCTGGCCGTACTTGCCGCCGCCGTCAGCGGCCGACTCGGTCGCCGGCTTCTCGGCCCCGGCCCCGTCCCCGGCCGCCTCCTCCTTGCCGCCCTTCCAGCCCTTCAGGGAGCTCTTCTTCTTCTTCTCCAGGGTGTCAGCGCCCCCGGCCTTGGGGCCCTTGCCAGGCATCAGGCCTCCCATGTTCTTCTTGAGCTTGCTGCCCAGGGTCTTGCCAAAGCTGCCCAGCTTGTTCGCCACGGAGTCTGCGCGCTTCTTGTCTTTCTCCCGGCCGCGCTTCGCCTTCTCCTTCCGCTTGCCGCCCTCGTTGCTCGTGGAGCTGCTGCCCACGGACTCTTTGTCCGACTCCCCAGACTCGGGAGTGGAGCGGGGCTCGTCCCCGGCTGAGGCCGTGGGGGACTCGGGCTGGGCCAGGGGGGCCTGGGCAGAGAGAAGAACAGGGTTGACAGCCGTCCGGCTGGCCAGGCTGAGGGAAGTCCCCAGGGACCTCTGGCTCGCTGTAGCGGCGCCACGGGGACTAGCCAGGTGGTGAAGGGCTGCTGACCCCCCTCCACCCCATCCTGCAGCGCCTGCCCCGGTCCAGAGAAGGGCTGCTGTCTTGGAGGGGAAGGGGTTCCCAGGAGGGATTCTAACTCCGACCTCGGCCCCTGCCACCCGACCCCCTCGGCAGTAAGGACAGATCTGAGCGAAGCCTGACTGACGCCCCTGTGCGGCGGCGCGGGCCTCTCCACCGGACCTCTGGGTAGGAACAGCCGGCCGTACTACGGTCCTCGGTGATAATCCCTCCTGCCACACGCTGCCCGAGGTGAGGCTCGAGGACTGGCCAGAGCCAGGGCCGACCATCCCGCACCCCCCAGCGTCTGTCTACACGTTCAGCACCGGAGTCCATCAGTCTGCGAGTCTGTCAGTCTGCCCTAGTTCCTGCGCTCCTGCTCTGGGGGTAATGAAGACCTCCTCCGAACCTACTGGACAGGGATCTCGTTAAGCTATTCTGCCTCCTCTGGCGCCCACCTCAGAGGTCCACATATACAAGGTTTGAGACACAGTAACGACCATCTCGAGTTCACCTAAAAGTCTAGAAGACTTTTCTTGAGGAATGCGCTGTAGTATCACAAGGAAGAGCTTGGCGGGAGAGGGCTGTGGAAAACGGAAGGCACCAACAGGTAGAAAGGCAGAAAGTGTCTTCTGAAATGTACCCAGTTATTCCTAACCCTGAATTACAAGCTACCGTTTGGAAGCGATTCGGGAGACCACCACCAGGCCTCCTTAGTCTCTGTTTGCCGGAAATGAGGGGGGAGAAGTCCTCACCTGAGCATCAGAGGACACCGGAATCCACTTCACATTCATGTAGCCATGCAGCAGATGCAATTTGACCTCCAGGGACAGGATTACACTGTGGGGAGGAGGAGAAGAATTAAGAACATACAGTGACCTTCAGAAAGGAAAGCAGGGCGAGGCAGGCAGGAGGCAGGATGGGAGAGCCTCCCAGGCTCTTGGGGCTCTCTGGGCCTGAGGAGGTTGGGCTTGAACTACAACTCCACCAATTAGTGTTATTATGACCTGGAGGCAAGTCCCTCCACCCTCCCTAATACTCAGGGTTGATAACGGGTGTAGATAATATCTACCCTGTAGGCTTGTTGTAAGGATTAAAACAGTACTTGGAAAGGACCCGGGATGACTTCTAGAATACAGGAAATACGTACTGCCCAGTAGCCATTATTATTGTTGCTAGTATAAATGTTAAGAGGGGGCTTTTGATATGTAGGTAAGAACATACTTTAAAAGCCATAAACTCAGAGTTTTTGACTCTCTCAATTGGATCCCCCAGAGAAGGACCACTGCGCAAGAGGGCAGGGGGGCGCTTTCATACCCATACACTCTTCGCTGGAGGCTGTGGGGGCTCTGGCGGAGACCAAACCCGCTGGGAGGCTCAGGGAGGGGCAGGGGCAGGGAGGACATTTTTCTTGCTATTTCAATTCCAGAAAGGCAACAGTCCAGAGCAAACTACTTCCGTCAATTATTTAAAAGCCCCCCCTTCCTGGGGAACCGGGGTGGCTCCATCTGTACAGCTCAAGACTCTTGATCTCAGGGTTGTGAATCTGAGCCCTATGTTAGGTGTAGAGATTACTTAAAGGATCAAATCTTTAGGGGCATCTGGGTGGCTGAGTTAGTTGAGGGTCCAACTCTTGATTTCAGCTCAGGTCATGATCTTGTGGTTCCTGAGATCAAAGCCCTGCATTGGGCTCTTTGCTGACAGCGCGGGGCCTGCTTGGAACTCTCTCTCGCCCTCCCTCTCTTGCCCCTCCCACACTCCTGTGCAGGCACACACTCGCTCGCTCTCACAAAATAAATAACCTAAAAAATTTTTTTTAATAAATAAACACCCTCTCACTTGGAATGGAAGAAAAAGTGTGATTTGATTTTTTTTTTTAATGTTTGCTTATTTTTGAGATAGAGACAGGTGCGAGCAGGGGAGGGGCAGAGAGAGGGAAACACAGAATCCGAAGTAGGTTCCAGGCTCTGAGCTGTCAGCACAGAGCCCGACGTGGGGCTTGAACTCATGGACCGCGAGATCATGACCTGAGCCAAAGTCAGATGCTTAACTGACTGAGCCCCCCAGGTGCCCCGTGATTTGACAATCTGATTTTCTGCTTGCTGTGGGGAGATTCTGGGAGCTGGCAGTAGAAGGACACCCCTCATAGTGTAAGGGAAGACCCAGCTGAGATCCCGGATTCCCAGCTCCCCTGCAGGGACATGAAGCAGCTGCGCGTTGCAAGAATCCTGGTGCCCAACCTGCCCCTGTGTCTCCATCTTCCCCCAAAACCCTGGAGTTACTTAGGGTGTAACTGGCTTCCAAGCTGAGGAAAAGTCCCAGGGATATGGACGTTTTGTCCACCTGGCGGGTGGGAAGGCGAGGCCTGCCTCACCTGGCCAATCGGACGTTGTCATTGTCATCTTTGCCCCACTCCCAGGCCTTCCCGGGGTCCACGGCAAAGTGCAAGGGCAGCAGCTTATGCTCCGAATCCGTAAGTGGGATCACAGCTGGGGAGGAAGAAGCATGTCAGTGAGGAGTCTCCCTGAGGAGAGAGGGAGGCAACTGCGCACACATGGGCTGCGTTCGAAAGGAGGCTGAATCCTGCCACAGGTCTCCGAGCCCGCGTCCCCGTTCTCACTAGTGAATCACCTTGGCATTAAAAACCAACAGGCTGGCTTTCCCTCACCAGCCAGCGCACAATTTAGGCCACTAATCTCCATGACGCCCCAACAGTCAGTCAAGGGACACTCACGATGTTCTTGCCAGTCAACGTGGATTCGAGGAATTCAAAGTCAGTATCAAGGCAAATACAGTAAAGCATCGCTTGGAAGGTTCTGTGACCTTAATACATATGCTCTTTACTGCAGAACAGGGAGCAGCAAATACAGGCAGGTGACTGTGTTTTTCCCAAAGCTGCTTCTAAAAACAGGATTTCTGTTTCATTTAAAAACCCCGCTTTATGTTTAGCTTAGTAACACAGGGTCCGGGCTCGCATGTCACTTAACTCTGTCCTCCTACGTTCTCTCCCACTTCGGTCGTTCCAAGTGACAAGAAAGCAGACTGAGACCCCACAGCCACCAACACCGCCTCCAGCACCTTGTTCCTTGCCGTTCTCCTTCTGCTCCATGGACACAAGTGCGGAGAAGTGGGCCTGGTCGTAGGCGAGCACCAGTGGGGAGCGGTGGCACTGGCTGGCCGGGACCTCCAGCGGCAGGTAGATCCCCCCGAAGGGTATAGGGGCGAACGCTGCAGCAAACCGCAAAGGCCGTTACCCAGGAGGGGTTCCCGCACCCACTTGACCAAGTCCGTCCCCGCATTCGTTAGTTCCAGGCCCTGGTTAATCATTCTTTCCTAAGAAGCCTCACCAATTAATCCCAACCACTTAGCTCTCAACCCCGAGAAGCTGGCCATGTGCTAACGGGTCCCTTGCTTCTCCCCAGGGGGCTGTGGCGCCCCTTCCCCCCCGCCGCCCTTGCCTAGCCAAGGCTCTGCAAACACAAGGCGCTCAGGGCAGCGACGACGGCTGACTCACCTTCCCCACCGGAGTCCCTCAGCATGGTGTCGGCCACCACAACGATGGGCCTCCTAAGCACGTGGGCAAGGACAAAGACGTGGAATTCTTCTAGGCTCTCGTATACAGGCTCCTCCGAACTCTCCACCCTAGAGTTGCAGGAGAGGAGATTGTGGGGGGGAAGGGGAGAGAACACAAGACGCCCCTGAAGACCAGTTCCGCAAAGACGAAAAGAGGAACGTCCAGTCCTGGTTTTCTCATCTTAAGGCTGCTGCGAACACCGCTGATAACGTTACACTATCTCTGTGCCCATTTCACAGATGGGGACATCCAAGAAAAGAGATTTGAAGGCCCTCCGGTTAAAGTAGAATTAGGAATCGGGAGGTAATCCCTCTGCTAAAACCAAGCTTGGTTAACAGCTTTCCCCAATCCACTTTACGCTACGGCTCGGCACACGGTTGTGTAGCCTCACTTTGCCTACCACAATCACCCACATACCGCACGCACCATGTCCTACATGCACAAAAGAAACAAAACTTCCTCTCTGTACGCTCCCTTACGTGAAGAATGGCAAGTCACCTCACCATCTACCTCGTGGCCTGATCAGACATCTGTGACAGATTTACTCTTCTTTACCTCGCATCTTCAATTAACTGCCCGCCTCAACCAGCTCCACCTCTTCTGTGTCTCTTGTACCTTGTCCTCTGGCCTGTCTGTGCCCCACTGCTCCTAGTCACACCCATGGCCCTCTCCCCACGTTACCACAGCCGCCCCATCTCACTGCCGCCACCTCATCACCCACTCTGCTGGCAGTGCATTCTGACGCCTGTCACTCGCCTGAAACAATGTTATGGGGCGCTGGGTGCTCAGCTCCCCTTAGAGTGCCCGTCCCCGAGTCTGCATCTTAACAAGCCTCCCAGATTATCCTTACGCACAATGAAGTTCGGGATGGGTTATAAGTTTTAACTTTGTGTTACAGAAAGTTTCAAAATTTTAACACATTCAAAACTAGAAAGAATATTACACCTAGACTTTCATGTGTCCCTCACCCAGCCTCAACAGTTACAATACAGATGGTCAATATCATGCTCACCTAGACCTTGATCTGTTACCTCCCACCCCCATGCCACCCCACCAGATTATTTTAAATCAAATTCTAGACGTATCATTTCATCCACAAATTTTTCAGTTTCTATCTCTAAAAAATAAGAATTTAACAACAATCAAACATGTAGACATTGTTCACATTTCACCAACTGTCATAAATGTCCATATGTTCCCACTGGTTGATTCGTCTAAGTGTCTTTAACCTTAGGTTCCCTGTTCCTTTTTATTTTCCTTGCAGTGGATTTACTGAGGAAACGGAGTTAGTTGTCCTGAAGTTTCTCTGGATAGGATATAGTTTTAATTCCGTAACATGGTACAGCAGAAGCCTCAGCAGAGCACCCGGAACTCCGGCCACCCAGCCTAGTCGATCGCTCCATACTGCGTGCTCTGTGTTCCGGCAATGCTGAACTGCGTGTAGCTCCCGGAACATACCATGTTATATTGCCTTTGCGAGGGCCCCTCTCTTTCCTTCTAACAGCCTCTTAGCATCAAGTTCTTTGGACACGGAGGACTCAGTGACGAGTATTCCCCACTCCCCGTCTCAGCCATACTTACCCACCACAGTTGGCTCCGTTGGTACCTAGGTGCATGCGGGGTTCACTTGAGGCCAGCTTGATCAGCTCGTTCCATTCCTTCTGCCACTCATCCTCTGTGTAAACCAGCCCCGACTGTGTGAAAGGGAGGCAGGAGAGATGGAGCAGTTAGAGGCTCAGTTCTCAAGGCAGTAGCTATTCAACTCAGCCACACTGTCCCACTCCCTCTTCTCTTGGTCTTGGCTTGTAGCCTGTACTACAAAGTCACAGCTCTTCTCCCCTTCCTACAGGATCCACAGAAGTTTATGATCTCTCACACTTTTTCCATTCTTTCCTAGCCCGTTGCAGTCTAGCTTCTGTTTCTGTTCTCAGCCTACACTCCTTACCCCATTTACACCACTTCACCCAATTGACTCCGGCAAGGACAATGACCTTCTAATTCTCAAATTCAGTGGACTCTTTGGCTCTCGTCTTTCTTAGCAGTTCACATAGCATTTCAACTCCTTGTTAAATCCTTTTCCTTTAGCTTCCACAATCCTACTTTCTCCTATCTCTCTCAACCCTGTCCACCCTAGCAATATTGGTGTTGGGTCAACAATATTAGTGGCCTTGGTTCCTTCTGGGTAATTTTTCCTACTGCCATAGTCTCATCTACTGCCATCTATATGCTCAGGACTCAAACCTCCCTCTCCAGCCCAGATGTCCTCTTAATTTCTATATTTAGATCTAGCTGCCTACTGAAGACAGCCACCTGCCATTGACTGTCTCAAACTCTGCAGTCAAACTGAACTCCTACCTCTTCCAAGACCCACTCTTCTTCCTGTATTCCCGTCTTAGCGATAGGGCAGAGTAACACCCAACACCCAAGCTAGAAACCACGGAGTCACTGAAGACTCCTCTCCTTTGACCCACTCCACACCTGGATTCCTTAGCCAACGATTATAAAGCATGAACTACTGCAATGGACCCTTAAATGATATTACTACCCCAGTATACGTTCTTCTGATCCATCTCCTGCAATGGTAACAAAAAGAGTTTTCTAAAATTAAATCTGATGTTTGCGTCCTGCTACAAATTCTTTTAAGAACCTTCGTTACCTACTAGATATAGCTCAAACTCCGTAAGCGTAGCATACAAAGTCCACTTCCTGGCCCCTACCCACCTCTCCAATACGTTATTTAATTGGCTGTAGTTCCTCGAAAGCACCGTGTTACCTTATACTTAAGCTTGTCTAGCTTGTTCCTTCTGTCTTGAGCAGCCCACTCCCTAACCATCTGGCGAACAATTTCTCAACTGACAGGAGAGAACTCAAGTAATTTCTTCTCTGCAGTCTCTCCTAAATCTCCCTGATAGACTCACTCCTCTGTGGCCTCCCTCCTTCATCACAGAAATCATAACTTGTTACCCTGGTGCGATTATGGATTTACACGTCCGTCTCCTCCTACTCCTCTTACGGGCCAGGGGCATGTTTTATGCAATATGCTAGTGCCTATGATGCGATCGGTAATCAAGAAATGCATGCTGAATGAAACTGTAATTTTTAGCAAAAGAATGGAGAAGTGATACAAGCAAATTAAAAATATCGTTTGGCTTTAGGATATACATGATAATTTGGGAGACAAGCCTGTGTGGTTAATTGTATTTGGCTTACATTCGTATTTAAGTGAGCTTATATTGCTTAAACACACATTGACGAAGTGGGAAAAAATCACACTGGGGGCGCCTGGGAGGCTCAGTTGGTTAAGTGTCCAACTTCGGCTCAGGTCATGATCTCACCGTTTGTGGGTTCGAGCCCTGCGTCGGGCTCTGTGCTGACAGCTAGCTCAGAGCCTGGAGCCTGCTTCGGATTCTGTATCTTCCTCTCTCTGACCCTCCCCTGCTCACACTGCCTCTCTCTCAGAAATGAATAAAACATTTTAAAAAATTAAAAAAGAAAAAGAAAAAGAACAACGCACAGGAGATATATCCTCAGTGCTCTGGTCACCAGCTCTCTCCCTGGCACCTAGTTCAGCTTCCTGTTTCTATACATACAGCCACTAGGTGGCGCACTCTTCTAGGCTGAAAATGAACTTAACTGGTTTGATTTTTTTTTTTTAAGTTTATTATTTAAACAATCTCTATACCCAACGTGGGGTTCAAACTCGCAGCCCTGAGATCAAGAGCCACTTGCTCTACAGACTGAGCCGGGCAGGCGCCCCATCCTTATTGGGTGTGACCACCAATTTCAACAAAACAAGAAGCCTTGGGAAATCAAAACCAATTCAGTTGTGTGGTGTTTGGTCCTGACGACCCCAGTCCCTCACACCTCCCTCCATTCCCATGTCCAAGGTGCAGGATAATGCTATAAATGGCCTCAACCAAAACAATTTTCCTAAGCTACATTTCCAGTAGCGAGCTTTTAATGTGCTGGCCAAAAAGGAGCAAAATCATTTCTCCCTCAAGAGCCACTATTCTCTATGCATATTTCCACCGGGAACTTTGAGGGGAACAGGCAGCTGACCAAGAATGGAACTGGGGTATTTCTGGGTCTCCCAGCTAAACACGTCATAATGTAACCCCACCTTTACCATAATAACTAGAATAGCTTAATAGCTGGAATTGGGCACACCTCTGCCCGTTGTTATCACTTCTACTTAATAGCCAAACGTGTTAATTTGGCCTTTTCTGGACTCTGGAGTAGTCAAATGGAAGGTTCAGGTATGGTGTGAAGTCAGTAGTGAAGAAGGCACACTCGAGGCACGAGGTCTGTCTCAGCTCACCGGGGAGCCATGGGCTTGGGTAGTACTGAAGAGTGCCTGCCATCTACTTGGCCTTGCCCCTATGCATCTACCTCCCCTCAGGAATCCTCTGGGGCAGCCTGGGTGATTAAAGACAGCATTCTGATCATAACACCATCCTAATTTTAATGACTTCATTAAGACCGGGTGCTTTGTTTTTAAGAAAGAAACATGACACATTCTACCTTCATATTTTAATCTTCAGGACATCAAATTCTAGTAACTGATAACTAGTTCTATACAATGGCCAGTTACGACAGAGCAATAAAAGGTGACAAGAAAGAAGATGGAAAGAAAAGGGAAAGTTTCTGAAAAGACAGTCCCATGTTTATGCCAGAGCACCCAGCCATGAAAATGGCCACAAAAACAAAACAAAACAAAACACAAAGAGCACAAGATAAACACAGAAGACAGACAGAACCAGGGGAAAAGGAAAGAGGGAGAACTGCTCTCTTTATGGAAATGTACGGTACCATCATTATATTAAAGCGAGGGGTCGGCAAACTTTCATTGCTGTCATAACTGCCAGACAGTAAATCGTTCAGGCTTTGTGAGCCGTGTGCAACTACTCTATTCTGCTGCTGTTCTACTCTACGTAAGGAGGGCACTTAACATAAACACGCATATGTGTGAATGGGCACGGCTGTGTTCCAATAATTTTTTTTTTTTAATAAAACTGTTGGTGGGATTTGCCCCACAGGCCATAGTTTGCCCAACCCCTGTACTGGGGGGCAGAAAGTACACGGAAAACAGAAATAGTCCGTTGTTACTTTCTTAGCCAAAAGCAGCCTCGACATCTGCTGGACCCCTGAGAAGTAAAATTCAAACTCCATTTAATAGGCATGTTTTTAAGATTTTTCAGAGTATATGCAAAGCAAATACTATATTTGCCAACAACATTTTTAAGTATTTACGTTTCTATCAGGGATGAAAACACAAAAGTCCTTAAAACTTGGTCTAGCCTTACTGTAAGCAAAAAAACCCAAAACAATACAAAAATCCTGTGGACCTGTCATATCTTATTTTGCAAAAGGTTGCCACTGATGGCTTCCTGAGCGCCTGGCGGAGGAGGAGCACAGCATCGGCGCCCTCCTCTCTGGGGCTCGGCTTCCCCATGCTGGCCCTCAGGGCTGCATCAGACACGCACTCGCCCTACGGTGTCATCTGCATTCTCTCCAATGTCCAGGGTCGCAGGGGGAGTACCAACTGATGAAACGCCGGCGGATGCTGCCTGCTCGGAAGCGCCAGGCATTTGCCACAGCGAGCTCTGGGGGGCACGGCGCTCCCGCCCGAACTCCTTCACCTCCTTATTCTGCTGTGTCTGCTGCCACCTCCAGCGCCGTTTCAGTGCCTCCTTCTCGGCTCCTTTCTCCATCAGCGCGTACAACGCTTTCCGCAACATCAGGTCCCGGTCGTGGAAACCCCACATGCCTGTGGCAGGGACACATATCAGCAGGACACCTCACCTCTACTTCGCTCCACTTATTAATTATGCTGTGCATACCCTAGCATGAAGGAGATCAGGCCGAGGGCCGGATTCAAAGAAACCCCTGTGGCTTAGGGCAGAGGCACTTAATCACGAAAGAAAAGCTGTTCCCACTCTGGACGTTCAGGAACATTCTAGTTCAGGAACTCTTGAGAACTTACAAGTGTACACCACACCCTACCAACTCCTGATAGAAAGCCCCTTCCTCCTGATGGAAGTCCAACAAACTCAAATACAGGGGAGCGGCAGGTAAGGTGGGGCTGGCACAAGGCAGTTGGCATCAAAGCTGGAGGGTGGTTGAAAAATGGAGACTTTTTAAAGATCTAAGGCAAACCACACTGAGTTATAAATAAGCGTTACAATTAAAGCAGATATCACAAAAACTGATGAAAACACATCTTCTTTATATACCCAAAGCATAAATATTAAGCAGAGTGGCACACCCAGCTGCATACGGCTTGTGAACTTGCTGCTCAGGACTTCTGGGCAGCAGCTCTCGGAGTGGGACCCAGGCTAAATCCTGGGTTCTCCGTAGGTTCTCTGAACAAGACCGAACGTCCAGGGCAGAGCTCTCCTCCACCCCCTCCTGCACGGCCACGTGCACATGCGCGCACACCACATCATCACCTCTGCCCAAGATCAAGGTGCAACTCTATTGCTTTCTGAGGGTGTGGAGCCCCACTGTCAAGACTCACCCAGAGAGGCTGCATGTAGGAGGCAGTTTCCATCCCCAGTAGTGGCCAGAGGAAGCAGCCTCTGGCAGGTGGGGTCCACGCTCACCCACCAGTTCAGACGCCCTATAAAAGCAGGAGGCGAAGGAGAGGAGCAGGTTATCCACGAAGCCCTCCCCACCCACCTTGCTCTAAAACAGACTCCAAACTTGCCTCCACCCAAACGTGGGCCGGAAGCCTACCCGGAATAAAACCATCTCTGCGTCTCCTTATATCTTCCTCACGTACACCCAGTCAATCGGAATCCAGAGAGCATGATTGGTTAGATCGGCAGTTCTTATGTGGGGACCGCTGATCTAACCCATATCCACGGGGACATTCGGCACTATCTGGAAGTGTTGTTCTCACAATGGGTGATGCTACTGGCATCTAGTGGGTAGACGCCAGGGAGATTGCTGAGCATTATATAATGTGCCAGGCAGCTCACAGAACAAAGAATTATCTGGTCCTAAATGTCAAAAGTGCTGAGATTGAGCAACTTTGGGTTAGATGATGAGTCCACAGTCGAAGGCTGAAATCCATGTTGGCTATCCGGTCAGGCTCTGACTCCCTCCCTCTGCCCAGGAGACCAGTGAATACTGTCCCAATGACTCTCAGCACCAATCCATCATCAGTAAAAGAAAAACGACCAAAGCGTGTACTCCAAGTGTCATGTAAATATCATCCGCATATGCGACAGCGTGTCAGCTTGCGGGTGGTGGGGCTTTAAAAGCATGAGTGACAGAGGCACCTGGAGGGCT
This sequence comes from Crocuta crocuta, assembly GCF_008692635.1. NCBI lineage: Eukaryota > Metazoa > Chordata > Mammalia > Carnivora > Hyaenidae > Crocuta > Crocuta crocuta. Next base: position 103,576 of record NW_027531525.1, read on the forward strand.
CAGTCAGTTGGGCGGCCAACTTTGGCTCAGGTCATGATCTCACGGTTCGTGAGTTCGAGCCCTGCGTCGGGCTCTGTGCTGACAGCCAGCTCAGAGCCTGAAGCCTGCTTCAGATTATGGGTCTCCCTCTCTCTCTGACCCTCCCCTGCTCACGCTGTCTAATAAATAAAATGTTAAAAAATAAAATAAAAGCATGAGCGACAAGCAAAGTACATGAAACACCTAAGAAAATGAGTCTCCATTCTGTACAGTCACCCACGATTGCCTATCTGTTACTCATATGAGGAAAATATTCTATGCATCATGCTTAGAAGTTGTCTCAAATTACTGAAAAGTCTGCAGAAAGAAAAACTGCCTATAATGTCACTAAGCCAGATAACTTGCTAACTTTTTTAAAAAGTATAAATAGATGCACATAGTTCCTATAGAAGGAGGGTACGGAGGAAAAATGAAAGCTTCTTACCCACGTCCCAACCCCCCAGCCCCAGTCTTTCTTCCAAGGGAGTTTTTTAGTACCTGACTAGCTTTTCCCAGAATTCCTGGCAGCCCCACCCCATCATATTAACTATTTTTTTTTTAATATTTTTATTTATTTCTAGGAGAGAGAGAGAGACAGCGTGAGCAGGGGAGGGTCAGAGAGAGAAGGAGTCACAGACTGAAACAGGCTCCAGGCTCTGAGCTGGCAGTCAGCACAGAGCCCGACGCGGGGCTCGAACCCACGAACCGCGAGATCATGACCTAAGCGAAAGTCGGACGCTTAACCGACTAAGCCACCCAGGCGCCCCTTAACTAATTTTATTTTTTATTTTTTAACTCTAATGTTTTATTTCTGAGAGAGAGAGAGAGAGAGAGAGAGAGCGTGAGTAGGGGAGGGTCAGAGAGAGAGGGAGATACAGAATCTGAAACAGGCTCCAGGCTCTGAGCTAGCTGTGGCTCGAACCCACGAATCGCGAGATCATGACCTGAGCCCAAGCCGGATGCTCAACCAACTGAGCCACCCAGGCACCCCCATATTAACTAATTTTAACAACAATTTAAGACAAACACAATTGTAAAGGTAAATAAATGTTTCGGGAATGCTCCATGAAAACAAATGGAACTTTTAAACGAACCGCCATGCACATCACCCACAGTCTGGGTCTCTCTGATCACTAGGGTGTTCCAGAGCCGACTGTAATTCATATGTGCTTCTCCCCAGGTTTGCATGTTTAGGCACGGAGTACTGGGCCTCTCAGGTGCATATCCGGTTCCCCTCCCATCAAACAGGAAACTTCCAGAGGAAAGTGTCTAATTTGTGTCCTGAGAAGCAGCACCTAGATCGGCACATGTTTCTCTGACTGACTCTGGACTCGGACTGCAGTCAGATCCCACAAGGAGACTGGAGGCTACCGGTCAAGGCCAGCACCTCCACGTGGCTGCCTCCAGGGGAAGCAGAGGGAGAAGCCTGGGAAGAGCGGTGCCCACTGACCTGCCTGCTCCAAGGCAACCAACATGGACTGTTCAATGAGGTCTCTCTCTATGAAGCTGCGGAAGTCTTCGTTGTACACGGTGAGATCGGGAAGCTGGAAGGCACAGATGGGCATTTCCAGGGGGTGCTCACTGCTCCCCCCACCGCCCCCATTGGAGGAGACATGCGACCGGGCCAGGGAAACAATGCTGGAGCTGGCATGGGAGATGCCCCTAGACAGGCGTTTTTCTGCAACGAGAAACAGAGTCACCTTAGAACATACATCAGGCCAGAGAACTCTCCACCCGCCTGGTAATGGTTACCTCTTGACAAGGGTTACTACCTCTTCCAGTCAGGAGACAGCTGACTCTAACTGGCTACCACATCTCCCAACCCTCTTTCTCAAGCCAAATACAACTGGAGAAATCTAGAAAGCTGTATTTTTGCAAGCGCTTCTATTAGCACCAAACACACATTCCTCTTTCTACCCTTTTCACGAGAAGTTGCCTCAACTCCCCGCCCATGACTCTATCTTCTCTCACTTCCACTTCCCAACGTAAATAGGGACTCACTCATTTGGCAACTTGTCATTGGTTGGTAGGAAAAGGGGGGAACAGGGGAAGTGTGGTTTTCGTTTGGCCAGACTGAATCAAGTAATCCCTCTGATAATCCCCACTGTTTGGGGAATACAGGAAAGAAGTTCCATTATAGAAAATGATCGACAAACCCTACACATCCAGGAACTTTCTTATCTACCATCGAGATCATTTACTTATATTATTTACTACAACTTTTCTTGATACTCATATTTATCAGAAATCTATAGGTTCAGCCATTCTTACTTAACATGTGACAGAGAAAGACAATAATATAGGTAGTGCCCCAAATCATTTCATTTGTTTAGGTTCCAGGGGACTTGAGTTCCCCAGCAGATAGTCTATGATCATAATCTGCTCAGTGTCATATCACAGTTCATTGGCATGACTTGAGTTACATCACAATTGTCAAAATCGCTAAAAATTGTGTCGGGAAGTAGTTCTTAATATAATACTTGCCAGAAATGACACACAAAGTCAGTCAAGAGTTGGCTAAAGTCACTTTATCGTGATGTTCTTTTTTAAGCTATTTTTTTTTCAGTATTTAAAAAGGACCATAAGCCCATGGTAAAAAATCAAAATACCATCAAGAGGTGTAAAGTATTACAAAGAAATCTCCCTCGTATTCAAAATTTCTGATCCCTTTCCCCGAAGCAAACTTTTGGATTCTTCTAGAATTTCTGATGCGCACAGAAGCACACATAACTTTTAAAATCATTTTTAAAAACAAACAAGAACATACTATATAAACGCTACCGCATCTTACCTTTTTCTCAATAGGTTTCAGAGATGTTTCAAAAACAGCACATCAAGTCCTATTTAAATATTTCCAGTGGCCGCAGTGTCCTCCACAGCATAGAAGACTTTAATCTATTTTACTGCTCCTCTATTAGTGGGCATTAAAGGTTGTTTTCAAGCTTTAACTTTTCCTTTTTTTTCCAAGCTTTAACTTCCCAGCTTTACGCTACATACGTGTATGTGTCTATTTACATATACGTGTATATATTTACTGAAAGGACGTGCACATATGCATATATGATACATGTCTGGAAATCAAACTGCTGAGTCAGAGTGAACATGCATTTTCAAATCTGGCTAAGTACTGACCAATATTCACCAAGAATGGCAGTGAGCCTTTGAAGTTTACCTTCACGTCTATTAGCACAACCACCAGATTGTTCTTCCTCTGTTTCTCTGCCAGTACCTACACAAGGCCTTGGCACAGATAACACTCCAGACGCAGTGAGGCAGTGCAGCGCCTGCATGAGGGTCATTCCCAGGATGCACCGGGACGCCCTGAGGCCAGCTCTGGTCAGTCTGGCAGGGGAGCAGGGGAAGAAGAGGCTCATCTCCAAAGGGTGACTCCACTCAGCGTCCCCTCTCTTCCCTCCCACTCCACCGATGGCAACACCTCTGAGTGAGCCCAGTACCTTGAACGATGTCATCCTGCCTCTGGAGGGCGGGCCGGGGGGGGCGGGCACACTCTCGATCAGAAAACCCTTTCTCGGGGGTCCTGGGGCCACTGCTCCCTTCGCTAAAGGGAGGCAGGTTCCCAGCATGGACTTGACGTAGCTGTTCAAAATCGCTGAGGGCGGCACTCACGTCCCAGTTCTTTCCTGGCAGGACACAAAGCAACACAGGACACAGGACGGTCACTCAAACCACCGTCTCGAAACTAGCAGGCGTGTACTCATGAGCGCCTGTCACCCTCCCGTCCTTACCCTGCTCTAACGTTCTTCATGAACACGTCGGTGCGCAGTCCCACAATTTCTTTTTTTTTTTAATGTTTTATTTATTTTTGAGAGAGAGAGAGCGTGAGCAGGGGAGGGTCAGAGAGAGGGGGAGACACAGAATCCGAAGACAGGCTCCAGGCTCTGAGCTGTCAGCACAGAGCCTGACGTGGGGCTCGAACCCACGAACTGCGAGATCATGACCTGATCCGAAGTCAGACGCTTAACCGACTGAGCCCCCTGGGCGCCCCTCACAATTTCTTATTTACTTGTTGTCTATTGCCTAAGTCAGCTCTGTGAGCACTGACTTTGTCCCTGGACCGAAGGGGCCCACACAGACCTAATGACCTTGTTTTACGGATAAAACAGAGGAAGCGTAAAGAAAGAATGACTTGCCCAAATGCACAGCTAGTTTGCACCAGGGACAAGTATGACGAAAGCCCAGGTCTCAGTTCCGGAACTCAGAGAGTTCTTAGCCGAGCAGTGCTGTGCGATGTCCTAAGCCATCTGAAACTGTATACAAAGGTATAGGGACATGCGTCCTTCTACAGAAAGAGCTGGCAGCTGCCATCAGATTATCAGAAGGAATTGTTAACGGCCCTCAAATGTAAGAATCACTACTCTACTGAAGAAAAGATCCTACATGGTAGATTTATCATAAGATTTTTCTGTTACTTTCTCCAGTTATGTTACTCAATAAATCACGTTACAGCATAATCGTTCATACTTCTTTCCCTTCTATTCCATCTGCTACCTGCTTAATTCAATTTCTATCACCCAGTGTCCCACCAATCCACTCTGAAGTATCCCGTGAGATTAATCTTTTTATTTAAAAAACTTTTTTTAATGTTTTATTTATTTTTGAGAGACACATAGAGACAGCGTGAGCAGGGGAGGGTCAGAGAGAGAGGGAGACACAGAATCCGAAGACAGCTTCCAGAACAGAGCCTGACGCAGGGCTCGAACCCATGAACCATGAGATCATGACTTGAGCTGAAGTCAGATACCCAAATGACTGAGCCACACAAGTGCCCCTAGATTAATCTTTTTAAAGCACAGTTCTTTTTTTGTTGTTGAGAGAGAGTGCAAGTGAGCGAGGGGCAGGAGGGGAAGGGGAGACAGAGAAAAAGAGGGAGAGGGGGAGAGAGGGGAGGAGTAGGGGAGAGAGAGAGAGAGAACCAGGGCTCATCTGAAGTGGGGCTCATGTTCACCTGTTGTGAGGCACAAGCTCACCCAATGTGGGATTTGAACTCACGAACCGTGAGATCATGACCTAAGCCAAAGTCAGATGCTTAACAAATGAGCCACCCAGGTGCCCTAAAGCACAGTTCTGATCATTTCAATTCCACAATCAAAATCGCTAATTGCTTGCCACTGCCTACAGAATAAATGCTAGACTCCTGTGTCTGACATTCAAGGCTTTCTATGACCTGGTCTACTTTTTTTTTTTTTTTTTACGTTTATTTATTTTTGAAAGAGTGAGACAGAGTGCAAGCGGGGGAAGGGCAGAGAGAGGAGGAGACACAGAATCCAAATCAGGCTCCAGGCTCTGTCTGACCAAGCTGTTGTGGGGTTCGAACCCACAAACCACCGAGATCATGACCTGAACCAAAGTCGGACACTTAACCGACTGAGCCACCCAGGCGCCCCTATGGCCTGGCCTACTTTTCCAGGCTTTTCTCTGTGCTTCAATTTCCCTGGCTATGAAAATGGAGATGATTCCATGCAGGGTTGTTACGGAGACAAATGAATTAAAAGCCCTGATTCACAGAAAGCTTCATATATGTCTTTACTGCTTGGTGCTGTGATGTCTTGATATTATAATTCTCCGGTTAAGCTGCCTGAATCATTAATGCCTAATGAATTCACTTCTGAACCATTACATTCACGTCTTCCAACTCCCTTTGCTCACACTGCTTCGGTCATTCGGCCCCTTTGCCGTACCCACAAACATGCTAACACGGCTCCCGCCTTTACATTTCCCACACCTATCCCACTGCCGGGGGGCTCCTTCCCCAATTTATCTACATGGACCACGCCTCGTCTTCTTCAGGTATCTGTTCAAATGTCACAGTCCTAATTAGGCCAGCCTTGACCACCCAAGTAAAAGTCACGAGCTATCTCACCATTTCCCTTCCCACTTCCCACAGCACTTTGCCCCCCGTGACATACTTTACACTGACGTGGTTGTCGTGTTTATTGCCCGGTGACTGTCTTTCCTGCCAGCATGTTAAGGCCGGCAATTTTTGTTTGCTTTGTTTTATTCAAGCACCTAGAACCTGGTACATGGCAGGCATTTCATAAATATTTGTTGGAGGATGGAGGACTTTTTTCCTGGCTCAACAGATGAACGAATGAACGGTTGCCACACGGCTGGAAATAAAGAATGCCGCACGGAACCCTGGCTCTGTGTTTCCATCTGGGCGGTAAGCTCCTCCAGTCAGGCCCTCCCAACAACCAACTTGTCCAAAACTGAATGCCCGTCAGCCTCCTTCCTAAGACCTGCTTTGTCTCCTGCTACATTCCCCAAATTGGTAATGGCATCACAAGTCCTCCAGGCCAGAAACTTCCATCGTCTTCAGCTCCTCAGCTCCTCGCTACTCAACCAGACACCTGCTCTTCCCTTACTACCTAGTCAGGACCCACCTCTCAAATCTGTTCTTTCCTGTCCGTGTCTATTGTCACCTCTCAAATCTGTTCTTTATGCTACAACCAAAGCCAGCTTTGAAAGAAAAAGCAAGAGAGAAAGACAGAGGCAGGGGGGAAAAAATGAGGATCAGGCCCTCTGATTTCCCTTCTAAATTCTATCTTTAAAAAAATTTAATGTTTTATTTATTTCTGAGAGAGAGAGAGAGACAGGGTGAGCAAGGGAGGGTCAGAGAGGGAGGGAGACAGAATCCGAAGCAGGCTTCAGGCTCTGAGCTAGCTGTCAGCACAGAGTCCGATGTGGGGCTCGAACTCACGAACCATGAGATCATGACCTGAGCCAAAGTCAGACACTTAACCGACTGAGCCACCCAGGCGGCCCCTAAATCCTGTCTTCAATCCGTCCACTTCTCTCTCTGCTGCCCCAGCACCACTGCCATCGCTCACCTCCGCTGTGGCAACTTAACTGGGTTGACCGCTTCCCTAGCCACGTTCCAGTCTGTTCTATATCCTTCAACCGAAGCCCAAGTCCAACCACGTCACTCCCCTGACTACAACCCTTCCCCAGCGTCCTACTGAACACAGAATGCAATTTAAACTCCCCCCCGCCCCGCACCGTCTACAAAGACCCCGTAGTCTGCTTGCTGCCGCTCCACCCATTTCCTACCACTCTCGCCCCACTCCTCCTCCTCGTGCCCAACTCCCTTCCACCTTGGGGTCCTTGCAGAAGCTTCTGTGTCAACACTCTCATCTCCGTCCTTTGTCTTGCTACTCCCACGCGCCCTGTCGGGCTCAGCTCAAATGCCACTTTCTCAGAAAGCCCTTTCTGTATCCTATATCTAAATTAGGTTTCTCTCTTATACTTCCAACTCAACTTTTCCTTCATAACACAGAAGTGTGGGGGTGTGTGCACGCGCGCGAGAGAGAGCGAGAGTGAACGGGAGGAGAGAGAGTAGATAAATATTCATTGTAACGGGATTGTTAAGAGTCAGCCTCTGAAACCAGATTGCCTGAGTTCAAGCCCTACTTAACCTCCCTGAACCGCAGTTTTTAAACCTGTAAAAGTGGGATAATAAAACCTATAATACAGAGTAACCACAAGAATAAAGCGATGTCACCTCAAGGACCTCACACATACTGAATACATACAGCATTCGACACGTGCTACAAGAGGAAGAGGAAGAATGTGAGCTGAAGCCTGAAGGATGAGGAGAATTCTGGGAGGCTACGGAAGGAAGAGACACCGCAGGCTTCGAAAACAACGTGACCAGGGAAAGGTGACAAGTTGGACTGGGCCGAAACATACAAAAGTGGCAGGAAGTAAAAGGGAAAGTGCCAGCCAAGGGCAGAGTCATCCTGAATTAGCACACTGGGGTTTGAACCCGGACCTTCCACTTCCTAACTAACAGGGAGAAGCAAATGTCAAATGGCCGCACGTCACTAAGGGCTAACAGTCTAAAACATCAGACTGGATGCTAAGAACCTGCTGCTGCCCCACCAACCTACCCACGTGTAGCATTATCTACTTCCATCATCAAAAAACATCTGTTAACTATGACTCCAAACAAAGAATCCTACTGACATGATTCCAAGCCTTGAGGATCTTAAAATTTAGAATGTCCACACTTAGGTGTACACGCAGATATGAGTAAACAAAGGCAGCAAAATGAGAACGTTAACTGAACTCACTCTACAAAGAACCATCTAGACAAATTAGGGAGGGAAAGAAACAAAACTGTATGATTACAAACACGAAAACCCAAAAGTCATTTTTATAAAGAGGAAGGCTTACAGACCTAGAATTATGCTTTTCGTGGACAAACACAAAATTTCACTTGCCTTAACACAGCACAAATTGACACTTGAGAAAGCTACCCCAAACATTCAAGGTAAAGAGGGAACTTTGCATTTTAAAACATTTGTCACACACAGAAAGTTTTTAGAAGCAACTTCAATGGAAGGCCTGCCGTACATGAAGTATCTTTCTGATCAACCTTAATGTTCCAAGTCATCCTAATAGCATATTATTTATTTTTTTAATTTTTCATAATGTTTATGTATTTTTGAGAGAGCGAGCACGTGTGTGCAAGCACAAGCGGGGGAGGGGTAGAGAGAGAGGGAGACAGAATCCAACGCAGGCCCCAGGCTCTGAGCTGTCAGCAGAGAACCCGATGCGGGGCTCGAATTCCCAAACCACGAGATCATGACCTGAGCCGAAGTCGGATGCCTAACTGTCTGAGCCCCCCGGGGCGCCCCGACTAGAGCCCTTGCCTTTCCCTCTTCTCACGCTCCCCCTCACAACTCCTTACCTTCCAGGAGGTCTCGGGCCAGCCCAGGCTCTGCGCCTGTGGAACGGACAAAATCCGACAGGACAGCATCCATGTCCAGGGTCATGTGATCATTAAGTACTTTCAGGCAGCTGAGATAGGGTGGACATAGATCAAAACTCAGCCCTCCACCTGAGGAGGAAATAGACACAGAAGGCTCACATTACGCTGGGACAGGATGATCCCGGCCCGGTTTCGGCAGCTTCCTAACCAAATGGGGAGCCTATCCTGCCTCCTTCATTTCATTTGAATTCATTACGAAGAGCAACATTTACTTTCCTAATTCCTCATTAATTTCTTAACTACTAAATTAATCATGGAACTCAATGTCACTTTCGAGGCTTTTCTTCTACCTTTCTGGAGTACTCCATCTGCCTCCATCGGTCTGTTCATCCAAACTCCTAGTGGGAAACAGCAGGCTACCACCCTGAAGAGACCCCCACCTTGTTTATTTCCTTCCTGGCTTTCGATGCACCCTGAAATAATTTTAGTTAGTTGCTGTCTCGTCTCCTGCTCTAATATTTAAGTTTCTTGAAAGCTGAGTGCCTGTGTGTCTTGTTCACTAGTATGTCCTCCACATGTATCGCCTGGCACGGTGCCTGGCATACAGGCCCTCATTAATATTTGCTGGACGAATGGAGGAGGAACGAATGAATACTATACACTGAATCACTTCAGAGCGCACTAGGGTTCCGAGGCGGGCTGAGGACATGGAAGGAGCAAACAGACCACTAAAACTACTCAAAATGAAACAATAAGCTATTATGCAAGGCAGAGTGGAGATCCCAGAGGTACACAGAAGTCCGTTTTTGTCCATGAACTTCATGAACCCAGGAAACAGGCCTCTCTCCACCCAGGACAAATGAGCCGAATACGTTCACCTGAAAAAGACCTCCTCTTGCAGACTTGACTTTGGCAGAAATTCTGTCCCTGACCTGATAACCTGGCACTGATCCAATGTTCCTCTGAAGTTAGCAGTCTCAGCCAAGGAAGCAAGAGCAAAGCGAAGAACAACCTCTAGCCAAATTCCGCCACATGAGACAGGTTTACACTCCTCTGGAGAAGATGGCTTGCTCCCGAGGAACCGTAACACATGTTTTACTCATAGTTGTAACCCCAACACTCAACGCACCATCTACAAATATTGCAGGCAGTCGATAAATGCCTGAGTAAAAGGTTAAAAGATGAAGTGGACCTCCACACCAGCCGCCACCAAACCAACCAGTTTTCGGCTCAACTTAGCAGATGAGAAATTCCAGGGTCCCTCACACTTCATATAATCCCTCTATTTCTAGATGGTCCCAGTCCATCTTCCCAAGTTTCAGACACTCTACCTTCTGAAGAGACATCATCTGTACCGTCACTACTTCCACCACCTCTGTATCGTAGGATTTTCACCCACACCTGTATACGCTGGCTGGGTGGCTTTGGCCAAATCACTTTTGGGGTTTCAGTTGCCTAGGTCTGCATTTGATGACCTCCAAGATCCTTCCGGGTTTAAAAAACAATGAACTGCTAGAGCCTGACATGATCCTGACACTCTCCTTTAGTCTACACACTACCAACATCTAACTTCCTTCCATTTCACTATCGCGATGGTCAGAAAAGGCTGCCGATGCATACGGAACTTTTGGCCCGACTTCCCTCACATTCAAACTGTCAAGTTAGAAATTCGTTTCTTACCATTTATACTGGAGAGTTAAATTCCTTCAGGATTCATACATGAACGAGTGGCTTCCCCCTCCCCCGAGACAGACGAGAATTTCTTCTCCGAGCCCATTTGGTCCCTGTTTTTGAGGCCACAGGAGATGGTTGTAGCCAAAGTGTGACTAATGCCCAGCCAAGGGCAGAGCTGCAAAATGAATTTCAATCTTCTCTCTTTGGAAAAAAATATATGAAGGAACTTAGGACGGCCACTTGAATATCCTTCTGAAAGAATGCGGGAGACGCATGATAATCACGCACATAGCAGCCAGCAGTCCAATGCTCGGCAGAGGAGAGGTGACTAAGTCACACACAAGTCGGCAATTTCCCAGCCAGACATGGGCGCCCGGGACTAAGGCACCAGTGAAAACCATCTCTGCCATCCCACGGCATCAGAGACCTCGTCTGCCAACAGAGTAGGTCATTCTTTTCAAAAATTAGTTCTGAAACATAATCCAGAGGCCCAACATTACCTAGAATGACTGGCTAAAAAATTCAAATTGCTAAACCAAACGTTCTTGGCAGCACATTCTTCTGCTTGCTGCCTCCAGGTGCAGCCCCCGACTCCACCCAAACCCCACCTGCCAGGAGAGGACAGTGGCTTTTGTTACATCACCACCAAAGCAGCCTTGAGCTTCCCAAATTCCAAGTAGGAAATACCCGTGACACAGGTGAAGACACATAGTCCTCAGCTCCGTGGTGCACATGAAGGAAGTAAAGTAAACGCTGGCTTTCAAACTTTCCCACAAAGCAGAGGCACTCAAACGTTTGTTGATTGAATGGTGTTTAGACAAATCTCAACTGGGGTCAAAACCCTCCAATCCTCCAAGTGCACAGACTTTAGAGATTATGTAATCCAGTGTCTGTCCCTGTTGCGGGAACCCTTCTATTGCATCTCTGACAGAGAAATCACCGGACACCACGCAGATGCAAGCTCTGATGGAGAACTCATTCCTCCGCCACCGTGTGTGCCACGTGTCCGTCTTCTTGCTGGACAGCTCTAATTGGTTATGACGTGCTTTTCTGAACTAAATCACCAGCCCACCTCCCTCTGTAATCTTCACATAATGGCCTTTGTTCTCTTCTCTGGAAGAATAAAATCTACTCCCAAGAATGATGGCATTTTCATAGAAAAGGATTAGAGAAAGCGTTTCTTCACACACACATGGGTTGTTTACAAACAAGGAACAAATAAGGCTTGAAAAGTCAGGTGGGTCGCCCAAAGTTTGAACCCAGATATTTTGGACACAGGCTCTCTCTACCGCACCACACTGCCCCCCTCCAAGGCACTATGGCGTTACTGAACCCCAAACAATGCTGATTCTTACCCACTGAATTCTTTCACCATAGGAAAGGGTGGAGCCTATCTCTCATATTTATTAAAGGCCTAGACTCCTGCCTTCTATTGCCCTCACTTTATATCCTATCATTTTCCTTGGCAACTTCAACTCCCATCCAACAATCCATCCAACTGTTTCTGCCAGAAGAGTTTCATAGTCTCATCAAACGCTAAGACCTTCAGCTCCACCCCAACACCTCAGTCCTGGGCCCTGCCATCTCCTAAAAGTACTCTACCTCTATGTCTTCAACCTCCCACGCCTTACTTTGGCTACAACCTTGTCTTCCTTCCAGCCTTCCCTCTCTACTACTAAACCTGCTCTCTTAATTCAAGATAACCTCACCTCAGACTAAGACGTTCAATTCTTTAACCACCTTATTCACAAATTCAACAAAAATTACGGAGTGCCTACTATGTGCACTGTGGTCAGGATTAGAAACGCAACAATGAACTAGATAAGATACAATCTTTATCCTCACAAAGATTCCAGTCTGGAGGGGGGAAAACCCCATAAAATTGTACAGAATATTATAACAAAGAAATGCTCGAGAAATGGGTGTTATCTCCTACGGGGAGTCAGAAAACGCTTTCCCAAGGAAGTGATTTTACACCTAAGGACCAAAGAATGAGTAAAAATTGGGGCGCCTGGGTGGCTTAGTCGGTTAAGCGTCCGACTTTCGCTTAGGTCATGATCTCGCGGTTCGTGGGTTCGAGCCCCGCGTCGGGCTCTGTGCTGACTGCCAGCTCAGAGCCTGGAGCCTGTTTCAGAGTCTGTATCTCCCACTCTCTCTGACCCTCCCCTGCTCACGCTGTCTCTCTCTCTCTCTCCCCTAGAAATAAATATTAAAAAAAAAAAAAGAATGAGTAAAAATTAGAGACAAAATGGGAAAGAAAGAATACTCCAGAGAAAAACTGGCTCAACGTTCTGCGGCAGGAAGAAACACAGAGGTGAGAATGGTATGAAATGAGGATTAGGAGGGGCCTAGTGACCCTGTTAAAGATTGAGATTTTATCCTAGAAGTAATGAGAAGCCACTGAAGGGACGTTAGTAGGGACAGGACATGATAAGATTTGAAATATCAAAAGATCCCCCTGGCTGTAGTGGGAAGAAGACTGTGGAAGGAGCACATGGCTCTAAGGAGAGTTGGTTGGGAAATTATCGCAAGACATGATGGTGAGCTGGACTAGGATGACAGCAGTGACAAATGAGAAAAATGGAGAGATGTCACTTTGTCCCTTCTTGCCTAACTGCATATGAACCCAAAGACTGGTCACTAATTTTCCTGTAAAAGCCTAGCTCTGCTATCCGTCTAGCCCATCGGCCCAACCTGGACGGCTCCCACATTCCACTTCTCTGCTCTCTGAGGCTACTGAGACAAGATCACACAACCACGCAGGGCCACCCAACTGCAAAAAAATGCTATCCAGTCTCATTACTTTCAATGAAACCCTGCTGTCTTCTGCTTGCTTCTGACCAATCTTCCCAGCTACTAACACCACCTCCACCATTCTCCTACCCAATCCTTACCGCCTCCCGG
>NW_027531525.1:116954-181094 GCF_008692635.1 Crocuta crocuta
TGCCTGCCGGTGGTTTTTCTCCCTCATCCTGCAAAACTCCTTAAAACTGACTACATCCATCGATGCTACTTTCTCACCTTGGCGGAGTGCTCATCCTACCAAAATGTACTTCCGTTGAAGGAGAGCGGCACTGACTTACAGTAAGATCGTCACAATTCTCCTCCCTGCTTATCTGAAGTGTTCTCTTGTAGCACTCGATACTGCTCACTCTTCCTGCCTCTCTGGCTCTGTGTCCTGGCCCCCTTCGCGGACTCCTCTTCCTGTGCCTGCACCAAAGGTTAGTAGTGCACCCCCGGCTCTACCTCAGGCCTCATCTTCTTTTCAATCACCTCCACGAGAAACTTCATTTGTCCCCCTGAGCACTCAAATGCCGATGACCCCAAATGTATTCACAGCCCCAAACTCTCCGCCTCGCCTGGGAAGCCCACATGCACTTTGAACTCAACACATAAGAACATGAGCTCATTCTCTCAGCTCTGTCCTTCCCCCTTTCAAACTACCCTCTTCCAGTATGCCAGTGCTAGCAAAGGGAACCCACGGGGCCCCCATCTCCAATCACAAAAGCCTGGGAGCCACTGGACTGCGCTCTTAACTTATCCTCATTCACAACAGTCCTTTAGGACCTTCTACTCATTTTACCTTTAGAATTCCTCAATCCGTCCCACACTTTCCATAAGCTCCAATTCTTTTATTCTCTCTCAGGTTTTCATAACCTGGACTCCAGAAGTAACTTCCTAGTTTCTCCCTCCTCCTCTCTCTAGTCATCGACTGCTTATGGGGGAGGGGGGGTGGTGATCAATCTAAAACGCAGTATATATTGGGGCACCTAGGTGGCTTAGTCGGTTAAGCGTCCGACTTTCGCTTAGGTCATGATCTCGCGGTTCGTGGGTTCGAGCCCCGCGTCGGGCTCTGTGCTGACTGCCGGCTCAGAGCCTGGAGCCTGTTTCAGAGTCTGTCACTCCCTCTCTCTCTGACCCTCCCCTGCTCACGCTGTCTCTCTCTCCCTCCTAGAAATAAATAAAAAACATTAAAAAAAATTTTAAAACGCAGTATGTATTATATCTCATGGCTCTAACTTCTTCAACGCCTAACGCTAAGACTCCTTCACTATGCGGTTCTCCCTAACCCCCTTGCCTAATTCACCTGCTGCCATTCCCCTTTCTGTCCTGGTAGTTCCCCAAGTACACCTTGTGCTCACGTTTCAGTCCCTTCGCCCACGGTACCCCTGTGCCTGGAATGACTTATAGTCTAGCAGGTGAAATCTTATCCCTTCTATAAGACTAACTTGAGCTAGTCATTTGCAAAACATTCTCTGGCTTCCCAACCTAAATTGCCCACTGCCTCCCTCCTTGCTGCTCCACCTGGTACTCTACTGCTATTATATTTTTTATCATACCAGAGTACTTGTGTTTATTTACATGTTTGTCTCCACCACACACACACACACACACACACACACACGTATGGAGGATAACCAGATAATGAGTGTTGTAAACAGGCAAGTCTAAAACAGTGGTCATTGTAAAGACATGTGCTTGCTATACGATCTTATTTGCAACAAATTTCTTTTCCTAAATACCATTTAACTTGGACTAATATTACACTCTGTCGGCATGTTCTGAGTGCCCAACCACTCAGGAACAGAGAAAAATGACCCCAAATTAAATACCGATTATAGATAACAGAGTTATGTTAAAATGCCTGAGAAACTACTGACCCTACATTTTCTCGTCTCCCGCATTCCCCCCGAAGTGTCCGCACTCTCACATTATCCCCCTCTCCCAGTTCCTGGGATGCTCTATAGCTGTGTCTGAGACCCCTCCAAGTCCTCCCAAAACTCACTGGAAAACCACAACATTCAAGACTGTCAAGAATTTTCAAAGGTCAGAGCCTCCTCCATGTCTGTGATGTCAGTCCCCAGGAATTCAGACAAGGAGAAAGAGGAGGGACAAAAAGCCTTAGAAATGTCACCCAATTCTTGATTAGGTGGGAGGGAAAATGAAAGACTCTGTTGGTGGATTGTTTGTAATTAATATGGATCCCTCCAAGTGAAAGAGACAAAATATAACCTTCTTAGAAAAAAAGAGAACATTCCATACCAAAGAGACATACTATGTAGACCTATGTTACAACCCAGAAATGATAGTAAGATGCATCTAAAAGGAAAAAAAGAAGTGAAAGGAAGTAATATGCGTTAAAGCTTCAGACATTATGTCACTTTAACTTCCGAGAGACACTAAGAGGTGTATTTGTACCTTGAACCCTACGTTATAGGTGAAGTTGCTAACGCTCACAAAGGTTAGGGAGTCCGTTCAAGATTACCCAGGTAAGAAGCGGCAGGACCAGGGTCCTCATGAACCCAGCCTACGGGACACAGCAACAGACCCTGCATCACAGCACACCCGGTCGCGGGCGGAGGACTGAGAAAGCACGTGCCCTTCACCCACATGCAAGTCCACCCTCCCTGTTTCGACTCCTTTCAACACCACGCTGGGAGAGAAATGGCTCTGGATTCAGACAGATCTAGTTCAAACCCCAGTCTGCTAGTAAGGGCTATGTTAGCATGGGTAAGTAAGGTAACCATTCTGTGCCTCCATTTCTTCATGTATAAAACAGGGAAAGATCTGTGTCTCGGACCACTTGGCAGGATTAAATAACTGCAGATACGTTAGGGCAGTGCCAAACACACACATTAAGTCCTCAAAAAAGGTCAGCTGCCTTCCTCCTGCCTCAGTTCCCCCCCATACTCTGCCTTACTCCACCGCTGCCCAATTCAGCCCCTGGGAGTTTTCCCCCCGAAAGCTCTCTCTGCTCCCCCCAAACCAATCNCATTTCCAAGGCACAGTCACCACACGGCACACAGGACCGAGTCTGTCATTCCCATGCTGGTGTCTTTCAACTCCTTGAGCCTCAAAGAAAACATCACAAAGGGACTCCTTCGGTTGTACCTTCCATCAGGTGGTCTCTCAAAAGTAACCACAAAAGAAAACTACCTGTCCTCTCCTAGACACACAGACACAGCTGAACAGTTCATTTATTCCCAAATTTTCAGCAAATTCACACATCATCACAAAACCCTGATGTCTTAATCTACCAGTCCATCCTTCCCCCACCTTTCCCCCTTACTACTCTACTCCTTCTGGATTCAAAGAGTTTAGAATATTCTCTTAATTTCATGCATGTTTTCTATTTTTCAGGGGGAAAAATATGTTTACATCTCTTCCTCCTCACCCGGCACAATTCTGGGCGGTTTTCCTCGCCCACTACAGTGTGCCCCCAAGGAATCTTCACTTTCTCTCCCTTAATACAACTTAAAGAGAAAAAACCCGACCCCCAAAAAACTCTATCATATCATTTACCATCCCAAACAATGTATTAGTTCACCAGATGCTACTGTGGACACATCCCTGCAAGGCCTCAAGAATTGGCCCCACGGCTTTACACTTCAGAACAAGATCTAACTATTTTTTAAAGAGTTTCTAGATTGGAGGGGGGGGCACCTGGGTGGCTCAGTCAGTTAAATGTCCAACTCTTGATCTCAGCTCAGGTCTTGATCTCAGGGTCATGAGTTCAAGCCCCACATTGGGTTCTGCGCTGGGCATGAAGCCTGCTTTTAAAAAAAAGTCTCTAGCTTTTTAAATCAGGCCCACAAATAGCAAAAATAAATCTCTAAGAGACAAATCTAGTAACAGCCAAATGCTCATATAAAGCCTGAGGAGACGTTCACAGAGAACTCCTTATGAACTGGCATTTCTCTTTTTAGTGTCACTGATAAAAAGGCTCTTTGGATTACAGTTATTTGGGAAATTTAAAAATTCAGAAGACTTGTACAAAGGAAGTGACCTTTACAAGAATAAGGGCAGAGACAGTCATAAAATTGGCACAACAACAGAAACTTGAATAGAAACAGAAATCATGATAATGTTTATTTTCTTAGATCCAAACCACTATTTCTATTTACCACACACAACGGAGTTTTTCTTCTCCCTTTCAGCTAGGGTCAACGATAGTTCAAGGTTTGAGTCTCATTAGATTCAACTATTATTATTATTTTTTTTAACATTTATTTATTTTTGAGAGACGAGAGCCAGAGCATGAGCAGGGGAGGGGCAGAGAGAGAGGGAGACACAGAATCTGAAGCAGGCTCCAGGCTCTGGGCTGTCAGGACAGAGCCCGACGCAGGTCTTGAACCCACGGACCGCGAGATCATGACCTGAGCCGAAGTCGGACGCTTAACCGACTGAGCCACCCAGGTGCCCTTAGATTCAACTTTTAAAAGAACAGTCTGTAAAAATAAAAGTTCTCCTTAAGCCCTTAAAGATTCTGATTACTACACTTTTGACAAGAGGGAAAAAATAAATACTAGAAATCAACAGAGGCTGCTGGTCTCACAGTAAAACACATTCTTTCTCTAGGATCAACCCACAAACATTCAGTAGCTAACAATCTTCTCTCCCCTTCTTGATTCCTAACTACTGGTCATTTCACTGTCAATTGCAGAACATCGATTCAAGGAGAGAAATAGCAGAAGGAAAAAATTCTAATTACTGAGTACCTATAATTAGTTATCCACAGGAAAGTTATTCATTTTGTAAACTCCTGGTAAATTAACTTCCTTCAGCACACAACTACTAATTTTCCAAAAGCCCCAAACAATTAGAAAAAGAAACTTATCTTTTACAAAATTATAGAACTCCATTCAAAGGAAGATACTTTTTATCACTATGATTATGCTTTAAATTCTCCACCTGCAGGTTCCATAGTCCTGCCTGCCCCGGCCAGATCTAGGCCTCATCTGAACTCCGGCAGGGCCAGAATGTGTAACATTCACTGGCCCTTGCTGTTATCAAATCTTGCCTTGTAGTATTACTTCCCGATACACCTTCTCTCTCAGTTTGACTATCATTCCGTCATTCAATCAGAAGTTCCCAAGTTGGGGCGGCCAAGTACCCCAAGTACCGGGCACTGCCCTAGGGCTTCTGGAGACACCAACGAAGAGAAGCTAGAGTCCTACCTTCAAGGCACTCCAGTCTCCTGGGAGAAATCTAAACACGCTACTTGTGCCCAATGGGGGAGGAAGAGGTGTAAGAACATCTAGTTTACCTGGATGGCTTAGGAAGTTTCTCCAACTGGGTTTTTTGAATGTGTAAGAGATCATCAGGCTGGAAAACAAGGGACGTTCTAGATAGAATTAAGATCCTCAACGCTGGCACCTTTCTTTTATACTTTAGAGAATTCTAGGGGCACCTGGGTGGCTCAATTGGTTAAGCCTCCAACTCCGGATATCGGCTTAGATCATGACCTCGCGGTCATGGGACAGGGCCCCGCAGCGAGCTCCATGCCTAACAGAGCCTGCATGGGATTCTCTCCCTCCCTCTTTCTCTGCCCTCCCCGCCCCAAACCCATGCATGCTCATGCATTCTCTCTCTCAAAATGATAAACTTTGAAAACAAAAATTCTAAACGTGCCTAAAAAATTGCTTAGATGACCAACACATATTTGTGGTTCTAAATTATTCATGCTAGTCCATCCCTGTGTCTGGATGACTGAGAGCTAATCTATATATGAAACAGCCTTGTGAATTATTTACTGGTTCCAAATGTCATCTTTCACCCCGCAGATAAATATGATCAAGGTCTATACAACAAACATATTACACCTGTAATACAGCTGGCTGTAATTTTTGTTTTTAAAGCACTTTCACAAATATGGCCTCATTTAATAAAAATTTTAAATATTAAATATTCTTTGAGATTTTTAATCCCCTCCTTTTGATGGAAAATACAAACATACAGACAGGCTTACAAAGCTTAAACGATACCCAGAAGGCAAGGAGCTTGGACCTAGGTATTCAGAATTTGAATACAAGGTTCATTATCAGTTCTACAGGGGTTTATGGCAAAATCAAATCGGTCATAAGCTCATGGTTGGTGGGCTGGAGCCCAGCGTCAGGCTCTGTGCTAACAGCTCAGGCTGGAGCCTCCTGTGTCTCCCTCTCTCTGCCCCCTCCCCTGCTTATGCTCTTTCTCTTTCAAAAATAAGCATTAAAAAAAATTTTTTTAAATACTATCCACATTCGTCCACACTACTAGCCACCACCATCCTCCCCACTCCCCACCAACTCTACCAATACACACATATTTCTATTTCTAGGTTGGAATTAAGAAGCAGAAACTCCAGGGGCACCTGGGTGGCTCAGTCAGTTAAGTGCCCAACTTCAGCTCAGGTCATGATCTCACGGTTCATGAATTCAAGCCCTGTGCATTGGACTCTGCACTGACCATTCAGAGCCTGGACCCTGCTTTGGATTCCCTGTCTCCTTCTCTCTGTCCCTCTCCAACTTGTGCTCTCTCTCTCTCTCTCAAAAGTAAATAATAAACATTAACAAGTAGAAACTCCAAGACATTATTTGGGTCTCTTTCATTTGTATAGATCGTACCTTTTGTGATAATAATTTTTCTTATTTTTAATTTTTTTTAATGTTTTATTTTTGAGAGAGAGACAGAGCGCAAGCACAAGAGAGACAGAGACAGAGGGAGACACAGAATCTGAAGCAGGCTCCAGGTTCCAAACTGTCAGCACAGAGCCCGACGCGGGGCTCGCACCCATAAACCATGAGATCATGACCTGAGCCGAAGTTGGTCGCTTAACCGACTGAGCCACCCAGGTGCCCCATAATTTTTCTTTTAAAAGTAACCAAGCCCCTCTCTGACCCTCCCCTGCTCACGCTGTCTCTCTCTCTCCTAGAAATAAATAAAAAAAACAAAAACAAAAACAAAAATTAAATAAAAGCAACCAAGCCCTTTATATTTAAGCACATAAAATTAGTTAGAAGCGTGTAATACAATCTGACAATTCTAATTCTAGTCTACTCGGGCATATAGACTATACACTTCTATTTTCACATAATTAACCCCTCACATTTTGGTCTACTGTGAAAGAAGCCTGGTGGTGACGTACAAAAAGTGTTTTCTTTGTTTGGCACTTTGGAATTATGGACTTTAAAACCAGGACATCAGAGATCACTTCATTCCAAACCCTCAAATTGCAGAGGAAGGTATAAGAACCAGGTGAGTGGGATTACATGACCTGCTCAAAGTCACAGAGCTAACTAGTGCTGTGTATGGAAATATAAACCCATTGACTCCTATACTAGCCATCTGTACCTGGCCTTACATATACCAATGACTTTCCATACTTCGTGTGATCCCTTTGAGGATTTATCTATGAAAACTTCCTTGCCTCCTGCCACCCAGCTAAACTCTCATGTCTACAGATGTGTACCACAGAAAAAGATGCATAATCAGGAAATCTGATCACTTAAGCAAGCCATATTAATGGCAATCATCTAGATTAGGCAATCAGCAAGGCATGCTAAAATCAAATCATCATTTTTGTTTTGCTCATCACCGCCAAAGATATAAACTGGATTTGAAAATATTCTTCTAGCACTATATCCCTGAAGCCTGAAAGTTTGTGGCAAGAAGGTAGGATAAAATTAAGTGTGACAAAGAGTTAGAACTTTTTTTTCCTACAGATTGTTTGAAGTTGTAACATAAGAACTCACAGGCTGTTAAGAAATCACAGCAATAACTAAAGTTTGAACAGAATAAAACATAAAATAAAAACTGAGAGAGAAATAAAGCATCAACTTTTAACACATTTGTCCTTGTCCAAAAGAATAAAATGCTGGGAAGCAGCAGAGCAATCGCTTTCCTCACATTCTCTCGGATTCACGTTGACTTGTGGGAAAGCTCGATTTCTTCCTCCGCTTAGCAAGGGCCGCCATCAGCACAATAGCACCAGGTCACTGCAATTCTCCCGTAATGAAAACCTTACCTCCCGACAAAATCGTTCAATAAACACTTAGCCAGGACCCGCTCTGTGCCAGGCTGTCTGCTAAGTGAAGGAGATGCATAAACCAGTAAGCCATTGGCCTAGACATTCATCCCGTTGGCTGGTTCCAGAGAAACCTCAAGATAGGTATCTGCTAACTTCCTGTACGCAACAAAGATCTGCTGAGTTCCAGGCCCCAGAGATAGAAAAAGACATAAACTTTTAAAGTAAGTCTTTTCAGGGTGGCTCAGTCGGTTAAGCATTCGACTTCAGCTCAAGTCATGATCTCACAGTTTGTGGGTTCGAGCCCCGTGTCAGGCTCTGTGCTGACTGCTAGCTCAGAGCCTGGAGCCTGTTTCAGATTCTGCGTCTCCCTCTCTCTCTGACCCTTCCCTGATCACGCTGTCTCTCTCTCTCTCTCCAAAATAAATAAAACATTAAAAACATTTTAAATAAATAAAGAGTCTTTTCACATTTACTAAACAACCTGCTCTTGTGAATTAAAATCACATGTTCCTCTCCAAGAAAGACAATCAACACAAGTCAACCATAAAGGCTTTTGATGGTTAACATCTAGCCAGATAATTTGGTCAAAGGTACTGTTTTCTTAATCTTACCACCTTGGGAGGCCATACTGTCCTGGACAGAGACATTTATCAGTACAGGACCCATCACGGAATGTGGCTGACCTTCCCAACGGACGAGGATGAACTGTCTCCTATGCAGGTGGGTCCTTCCAGGAGAATGTACTATAAGCCTTTAAAGTCAAACATATGACAAATCCTATTTACCTTTCTTGCCACCGTAGAGTATGTCTAAGGCGTACAGCAACCCTTCGCGGTGACATAGCCCCAGGCCAAGTTTGCAGGGTGAGAGGTCTCCACTTTTCTTACTCCTTCCACAAAAAGCACACACGGTATGAGTTAGTACACAAGTCACTTGGCAACTATCCCATTGTCCTGAGTTTTTCTCCTTGAAATTCATCCAGGAAATCACCCCTTGTTAGCCTGGGTCCTGTCCCATTAATATTTTTAGCATTACTGGTGGTAGTGGTGGTGGTGGTGGCCACTGCTAGCTTCGCAGTTCACAAAATCCCTTCAAATATATTACTTGGCTCACTGGGGGGAAAAAAAATGGGCAGAATAAAAGGGAACATCATAGGCAACTATCTCAAATAGCAAAAATCAAACCCAGTGTAACTGGAATTGAGAAGCAAGCATTTTCAACTCTGCCACAGGACCAAGAAGCTATTTCTATCAAAAAAGCACAGGATTGACTCTAGCAAAGCAAAATCACACATCTCCCCTGAAATTATGCCCCTAAATGCTAGGCCTAATTGATTCGATTTGTACGTGTTAAGACTGCAGTTTCAGCAAGAACCTGATATAAATCTCCAATCCCCCAATCCCCCAACGTTTTACCCGCAGTGAAAGGATCGATAAATAGTTTCCTCAAGAAGGAACACTGATGAGGCAGCTGCTCCAGAAAGACAAACTGACAACGCTCCCCATTCAAGTATCTTTAAAGATTTAACAAATATTTACTGGGCACCGATCAAGTACCAAGCACTAGGTTAGACACATCCACATAAATCATCTCGCTGACCTTACAGGTCCTGCACAGATGTTCCTAAATCCCAGTACTTCACTGACTTGGGTCCTCGAAACTACTCCTAACACCGGCCACCTTGACACTACCTCATTAACCCCTAGAACTCGGCTGGAACACCACTTCTCTCTCACACACCTAAGCATTTTTTAATGCCCCCCACCTACTAGGGGACGCCTACCACAAAACCTGTGTGCCTGCTTTGAAGCTCTTAACTCCAGAACAAATACCAGTTAGCCTAGATATGGCACCTGGTGATCTTGGCCTTGATCTAAAACAAGCACTCTCTCGGACCACACTAGCTAAAGAATGCTCACAAAACCGAATTCGAGCTGGGCAGGAGATGCTGGGTTTTAATAGCCTTCCCAACCTTGAGATTATGTCCTAGTCCTCCAAAAACAGAAAGCCTTCTCTGTTTGAATGAACTGCAGAAGGCAAGTTTGACCTGAGAGTCCCCACTCACATACTCAACAGAGAGAACTGGGGTGGGGGGGGGGAATTCCAACTGGTATGACCACATTACAACATTAACGACGTATTACTCACCATCATGCTACAAGAAAGTACTTGCAAGTGGGCAAGGAACATTCAGGAAGCCAAGGAAACAAACAAAACTCTCCCGGTCCTCAAAACACAAACACCTCCAAATGCCAAAGCAGGTGGCATTGTCCGGCTTATACCCAGGTATGAGTGGGTGGAGAGGGAGGAGGGAGGGGAGGGGAAGAGAGGAAGAGCATTACTGGGCAGGTGTGCCTGTTGGCACCAAGGCAGATTTCTTTCTTGGGTTCATGGAGAACCTTTTTAAACCAAGAAATATTAGAAGTCCCACATGTCTTTATGACTTAAGCAATCACGGGGACATGCAATATATGTGAGTGGCAGCATGTTACAGTGGTTGCATACCTTCCCTTTGGAACCCGCCAGATCTATATGTACATCCTAGCTCTGTCCCTTTCTTGCTATGTCACCTTGGGCAAGTTATTCAACTTCCCTGTGCCATAGCAGGGACCTCATCTGATAGCCACCGTCCTAACCTCAGCACCTTAAACGTTACCTGAGTATCTTGGCTGAATTACTAAATGTTTTATTAACACAGTAATAAATATATAAGTAAACAAAATATTTTAGATGAGTCCATCTGTAAATAGGTATAAAAATACTATCTTATGGAACGGTTATGAGTATTAAGTAAGGTGATATATAAAGTACTTAAAGTCACAGTATTAAATAGTAGTTTTCTTCCCTTTACTTCCCAGCCAGGTCAGAAGTTATAACAGATGAGCCAGAGCAAAGATTAAAATAGGGTAAGAATCGGGGCACCCGGGTCCGACTCTTGATTTCAGCTCAGGTCATGATCTTTCAGTTTTTGAGTTCAGGCCACATCCAGCTTCGCACCGGCCATGCAGAACCTGCTTGGGATTCTCTCTCTCCCCTTCTCGCTGCCCCTCCCCCTCAAAGTAAATAATAAGTAGAATACAAAATGTAGAAGCCAAGCGTTGGAAAATGTTTATTACTAGGGCCCTAGTTATAAAATCCAGGAATATTTCATCTTAGCAGATGAAGTTAAATAATACACCCTTGTGGGGCGCCTGGATGGCTCAGTTGCTTAAGCATCTGCCTTTGGCTCAGGTCATGACCTCACGGTTCGTGAGTTCGAGCCCCACATCAGACTGTCTGCTGTGTGCACAGAGCTGGCTTCAGATCCTCTGTCCCCATCTCTCTGCCCCTCCTCCCGCTGTGCACTCCCTCTTCCCTTCTCTCAAAAATAAAAAAAAAAACTTTCATAACAAACTTAAAAAAATAATAAAATAAATAACAGACCCGTGTAGTAGGTACATAATAAATATTAGTTGATCCAGAAAATGCTATTGTGAGTCTTCAGGTATCAGACAGCCTGGCAGAATAGGAAAAGGGAAGCAAAAGGGAAGGAAAAGAAGCATGACTGAGTCACATCTTAAATACACCAGACTATATATTTAAAAAGACCAACTGTAAAGGATTTTTTTGAAGGCTATTCAGTTCTCTTAAAACTTCCTATTAGCGAAAACACTATTGATTCACAGTATTTACTGACCTTTTTAGGTAATAAGAGTCGTGTAAGTAAATTGTTGTTAATTGCTGACGGGGTAAATATGCTTAAAAGATTTGGGTCCAAAACTCTCCTC
The DNA here is from genome assembly GCF_008692635.1 of Crocuta crocuta. Classification (NCBI taxonomy): domain Eukaryota; kingdom Metazoa; phylum Chordata; class Mammalia; order Carnivora; family Hyaenidae; genus Crocuta; species Crocuta crocuta. The sequence continues at coordinate 128,564 of NW_027531525.1, forward strand.
CTCCCTCTGCTCCAAAAAGACTAATGGGGCCTTTGAGGCCACCTCGCCTAGAGCCTGTAAGCAGAGCATCCTATCTACATGCAAAGGAAAAGAGATTTCATCTTCAAAATGAGGAGTCAGAGAGTACACACAATTAAATTCAAAATCTGGAGGAATCTTCTTCCTTGACCATGAAGAATGCTGTGGGTCACTGTCACATCGGGAGCCCAACATTTAGCATCTGAAGAGAAGGAAAACCTATGCAGAACTGAAAAGGCTTGTGGTTAAACCTCATCATAATGTGGTCTTCGACTTCCCATTTCACTTCCCAGGCATCCCCTCTGTTTTTAACCACTTGAGCCACCTCTTCTGAAGCAACAGAACAGAGGAGAAAGAGCACTGAACAACAGTCAAGAGAATGGGTCCTGAGCCAAGTTCTACTAACTTAGGATGTCTGCGAACTTAAAAACTGGGCACTTAAACTACATATTCAGTGCTAACTGAGAATATTGGCCTAGACTCCGTCCTCTCCCAAGGCTCCCACCAAGGTACCCCTTTGGAGAGGAGACGTATCAGAGAGCAACCAAACCCGGCTCCTCTACTGCTGTGACCCAGGCCCACATGCACCATTACCTACCCTTCCTATAAAAGCGGTTGCCAACTTCCATTTTTTTCTTCAAATCACTCGAATCGCTTCCCTCTCTCCATCACCATCACCCGTGCAGACACAGACTCCTTTCCCCAGGACTGTTACTGTAACAGCCTCTACCTGCCCCTCGTCTTCCATGTTACACCGCATAACCGAAATCTATTTTCCTAAAATAGTCATTTACACATCCATTCTGTACATGGGGGGTTTTCACTGTAAGTACAAACCAAATCCCCCTGCCTGAGAGTTGAGGCCCTCTCCAACCCTGTTTATCTCGTGGCTCATCGACTTGCTCTGTCCTCAAGACCAGGTGGGCTCAGTTCACTGTTCCATGCCTTAAATGCCTCCTGAATGCGCCCTGCTCTCATGCCTTCCCCTCTACATTGCCCTTTTTTCTCTTCTCTAAGGTCTAGATGACCCTAGGTGTAAAATCTCCCCCTGCCTACTCCCTCTAAACTTGTATATAATTCTGGGGGTGCCTGGCTGGCTCAGTCGGTAGACCATGTGACTCTTGACCTGGGGGTTGTGAGTTCAAGCCCCAGGTTGGGCACAGAGCTTACGTTAAAAATAAAAAAATTCCATACAATTCTGCATAACGGTACTCCTGGATTGACACTTAGCACCCAAGACTTTGTGTTACTATTTATATTTTTATGCAAATATTCAAGTCTTCACAGCTACTTATTATTCTTGATTGACTTTAACTCTTTCCTTACAGAGGCCTTACTTCTCAGAGGGCAAATACTCAATAAAATGTTTGCTGTTAATGGTAACTACTACCTTGGAGAAGTCAAAGTTTCTGCACCGCATTTTCCCTACCTAGAAAATGACAGCATGTAAATTTCCTTTAAGTTCCAAAATGCTGTTTGATGTTTACTTACTACTCTGCAGTTGTATTAGTTTCTCATGTTTCTTTTCCTTCTCTATATGTATTTATGTATACATAACTATTTCCCACTTAACACAGGACATAAGTTCCCGAGGGGCTGATTCTCCTACTATGTGTTTACTTACAGGGTAAACACTTCCTTGGCATCTCCTTAGAGCATGCTGTCCAAATTCCAGCACACAGCAGGTATTCGGTAGAAAGGAATTTATAGTCTCAACCTGGCAGCTAACCTCAAGAGAAATATGTGTAGATGATTTTTTTTCATCTTAATTTCCATAACGAGCTGGCATATTACAAAAAACTTTGATGATGTGAGAGAAAAGGAATTTAATGTTAAAATGAGAGGTCACCTTGTGCCAAATAGCTAGGAATTTATTTTAGGCGACCAAAGAAACCAGGATGCAGCAAATATTAAGTCTAACTTTCGAATTCTATTTTCAGAATTCTGAGGAGTATGGGAAGTCTCTATCCCTAGGCAGTAAACATGACCAAGTATTCTTCATGTCAGCTAATTCTGTCCTTAGTACTGATGGAAAATTTCAGAAAATGAATGAACAGCCTAACACTGGGCCAGGTGAGCTCTTAATTCAAAGAAGATGTAAGCGAATACTCACAAAGGAATTCATAAGAGCAGGGAAGGTTTCAAAACAGATGAGAACTTGCTGTTCTCATTTTTTGTTTAACATTTGTTTTAACATTTGTTAACATTTTAACATTTTTAACGTTTTTGTTAGCAGCATGATACCTGACCATTGTCTTCCTCAGTTCCTCACTTGAGACTATCTTCATGTAAAGACCAAGACCAACGAATACTAAAGGCTCAGAGGAATGTTCTTTTCCTTCAATGTCATTTATTAACGATTCAAAAGACAATAGCAGACCAACTCATTTAAAATGACCCTGACTTCCCAAAGAACCATTTTAGAACACAAAACCAATAGTTTCAAAGCTGAATTCTATAGATGATGTCTTCCAAGTAGGGCTCATACCCTCGTCCCTGTTAAGTCTCCAAGTAAAATCAAGGGCCACAGGTAATTTTCTCTTCCATGGTCTTCTCCACCACCAGCTCTCCCTTATCAAGACTAGAGAGGCGACATGGGGTGGCAGGGAGTGCGGGAAGCGGCCATTTATAAAGAAACTGTGTGCTCATTGAAGCCAACTTGATCACCTCTATGTAACTATTGAGACCAAAAGCTTTCATCTCAGGCTTACTTCCCACATACAACCCTCACCCATTTACCCACAACCTTCCCAAATACACTAAATGCGTGCTGAAAACTACAAACATTTTATTAAAAATTGAGCTTAAGGGGAGCCTGGGTGGCTCAGTCTGTTCAGCATCTGACTCGATTTTGGCTCAGGTCATGAGCTCAAGGTTCGTGGGATCAAACCCTGTCAGGGTCAGTGCAGAGCCTGCTTGACATTCTCTCTCTCTCTGTGTCCCTCCCCCCAACTCTCAAAATAAATAAACTTAAAAAAATAATAAACATAACCACAAAAGAAAAAGTGGTTATAAATTAAAGTTCAGAAATGCATTTTAAGATTATCAATGGACTTGGGATAATCCACTTCAAAAAGGCCCACGATAATGCTCCACAGGACGCCAAGAGAAAATCGAAACTGGATGTCTAAGGTTTGACCATAAAAAATTGCCAATATTTGACTGCTTTTACCTAAAAATCGCAATTTCATATAGTTCCACTTAATATTTAATTTCTACTTGGCAGGGGAAGGAAGAACTTCCATGAGGCCAAAACAATGTTATACTGGGAATATACCTTCAGAATTAAAAGCTTCAAAATAATCCGCTGAGATACAATCTGGCTTTAGTAAAAAAGGGAGGTGTTGAACGTATAGGTACGAATGTATGTATCAGGGTTTCTTCATCAGAGGCCAGAGAATTCCCGGTTCTCCGCAGGCTTTACGAAGTGAACAGAGAGGCTGCTTTTTTCCCAACGCCAGTATCCCACCTCCAGTGAGGGTGCCAAGTCCTTGGTTGACAACAGCAGAATTTGATAGCTAGTGAAGTGAGTCTGGCCACAGGAGCACACTGCCTCACAAATGCCATCAGGATCAATTCCCAGGAGTTTCCTCATTGCATGGTATCACCGATCAATTCCCATTTCATTTCTCAGGGAACGTCTGCTCTCATCTCCTGCAGGAAGTCAGTCCTGACTACGCTCGCCAATTATGTGCATGTTAGATCATTTTCAGGGCTGAACGTTTCTTTATAAGCTCTATTTTTCATGGGGGCCACTCTTGAGCTCCTAATTAAACTAACAGCTCATCAACGCAAAGGACTGCCTTTATTTGTTTGTTCTTTGTTCATTAATTAACCATTTAGTCACGAAGGGTTACTACACGCCTAATGTGTAAGTTGCTGTGGCAAGCCCCAGGAAACATACAAAGATCAGAGACACTTCCCTGGTGTCGAGGAGCTCACAGTGTAGTCGAAGTGACATGCCAATGGCACAAATAGGCATAAGTACAAAAATATACAACTACTACCAGACGGGTATGGATAAAATGACGGGGAAATTCAGAAGTGGGGATTTGTCTGTTGGAGGAAAAGAAAATCAGGAAAGTTTTCATGGAACATATGGTTGAAACCGGGGTATTTTTTAACAGGACAAGTGAAAAGAGCAATGGAGGAAAGAGGCTTAAAGATTAGGTGATTAAATAAATTAGATCTACACGCAGACACATGAAAAACAACGCTGAGAGAGAAATTTGCAAAGGGATACATACAGTTCAATTCGATTTTATGTAAGATTTCAAAACAAAACCATATGTTGTCTGTGTATGTATAATACATTAAAAAAGTAAACTATAAAACATGAAATTGAATGATACATGGCAAATCAGGTCGGTAATCAGTTCCCAAGAAGAAAAAAGGGGAAAGGATGCTTAGCTATGCCCACCATTATCTTAAAAGATTGAGTAAGAGATCTAACACAAATAGGGCAAAATGTTAATTAACATCCATTCAATTTGGGTGATGGGCTCGAAAATGTGTTGGGTTTTCCCCCCTGGACTTCTCTAAATATTCAAAATATCTCATTACTCAAATGTTTAAAGTTAAGAAAGGGCCATGTGACCAGAAGAATACTGGAGTCATTCACCCAAAAGTAAGAGCTGGGAGCAATATGGTTTCCCTACACATTCAGGGAACACTCGATCAGTTCAGCTCTCAACTGAACAGGATCCTTAAAATCCCTCAGTGTGCACAAAAGGCTCTCAGAACAGGGTGGGGTGGAAGCTGACAGATATGGACGAGGAGGTTTTTATGACCATCCTAAATCAGGTATATGAGGGAAGTGACAACCACGCTCCCATACCACATAAATGCCAGTGTACTCTCCCCCAAAACAAAGCCAAGAAAACTTCCAGTTACATGGGAATTCAGATAAAGACCCACTGTGAGTAGTCATTCTGTGCCTCCTCTCTCCCTTCCTCTCCCCCAAATACTCACAGACGAAAACAGAATGTACCCTTGCCCACTTGAGAAAGAATTAAGAATTGGCAGCTCTGCCGAGGTGGATGGTTTCCAAACCAAGACCCATCTCCGGAGAAGATGCAGGCAGAGCCCTCAGAAAAGAGCAAAGAAATCGCAACTCAGTTAAGTTTTGAGGAAGACTTACCCATGGAAGGTACCCATCCTTCCACATCACCGCGTCCCGACTTCCCCCGAGGGAAAGTAAGGACCTCTAAGATATCCTTCTATCCTGTTCTGTTCTGCTCCAGCAACGATGACCGCAATACAGAACCCTGACTCTCACTTAGCCCTTTAAATCCATACAATTTCCTCTCACAAGAACCCCATTGAAAGGGTACCTGGCTGGCTCAGTCAGTAGACTTTTGATCTGTGAGTCATGAGTTCAATCCCCACACTCGGCCTAGAGCCTACTTTAAAAAAAAATTATAAAAACCCAATGAAATTAAAAACACAAGAAAGGAAGATTTAGAATACAAGTATAATGTCAAATATTGTTGTTCTTGTTGTTGTTGTTGTTTTCAGATAAATATACTTTTTGTGGGTAACGAATTTATCAGAGCCCATTTCTTCTACCGAAGTTTCACTGGCACAATTTAAAATTAAGTGTAAAAGAAAACAACTTGAAGGGAACTTAGCAAGAGAGATAATTACATCTGCACACTCAATAAAACAAATACCCTGACGTTCTTCTCCATCTGAATCATTACAGATGAATAATCCTAACACCCAATTCACTCCGCTCCAGGGCATCCAACTGCCCAGGTCAAAAGTCCCTATTCTGCCAGGTGTCCTCAGGGCAGACTTCCTCCGTCAGACCTGGGGAAATACCCAGGTTCACCCTGGACTGAGAGAAACAATGGACTAGAACACCCTCTAGCACAATGCGGGGTGGCAGGACTGCGCAAACGCTGGAGTGGGGGCGAGAGGGAACTGGAGAGGTGAAGTGACATTTATTAATCACCAGCCGCATTACAGCCCCTGAAGACTGAATTCCAGAACGAGCTATCACAAAACCACTTGTGTGATCCTGAGCAAATCTCGAGTATTCCCTTTGAAAGGGAACGAGAAATAGTTCCTGCAGCTCTCGGATTCTATGGATCTGCAAACAGGGTCCCTCAGGAACAAATGTGTTCCTATCAAGCCTAATAAAGGTATTTAAAAGGTCTTTTGCTTTGTTCCTCTCCAACGCGCCCCCTACACCACAGACAAAATGATCTTTCTAGAACATGAAACTCTATCACCCGATGCTTAAAAACCCTGAAAAGCTCCTCACTTACTGTGGCACAAGCTGACGCTGTCGGAAGTTACCTGCAAAAGCCTGGCTGTTTCGTGCCTTCGAGCTTTTGTTCATGCTGTTCTCTGGCCTGGAGTGTACTTCTCCCCGGCTTCCGGAGGGTATGCCCTCAACTCGGCTTTCAAGACTCAGCTCAAATGTCATCTCCTGCGGGAAGCACTTTCCAGCCTCTGCATGCCCTGGGCAGAACTGACCTGTAGGCCCCTACGATGCCCTCTGCCTACTTCGATCACAGCCACGAGCACACTTCTCTACACCTATGTATTTAAGCGTCTGTCTCCTCCCCCTAGACCCATAAACTCCTTGTGGGTAGAGAGCTGGTCTGACTCATCTGTTTCCTCGGTGCCTAAGACGGTGCTCGCAAGGTAAGAGACATTCAAGGGATGTTTGCTGGAGTTGGGACGAAGGAAAGGACAAGGAAGAAGTCGATGAAAATGGCCTAAAGACTACAGAATAGCATTTCATTATCACCATCTCTGGCCTTCTGCTCCTTCCCGAAACTCTAGTCTTCAGGGCGCTTATTCATCCCCTTGGCTACGGCCACCAACCTCCAAGCTGATGCCCCACAGAACCAGGCTTCCAAATGTATGTGCCTCGGCCTCCACTCTCCACCAGTTCAGGCACATCTCTAGTTACTGGAATGGCTTCCACCTGGGACATTCCAATACCATTATATCTGACACCTCTCCAGCCAGACTGGTTTTTCCCTAAAAACCGAGGAAACCTTCCTACCTCCCTGTCTCAGAACCCAGGCTCAAAGAGGTCACGGTGTTACCTGATGGCTCACTCTCCTTCATCTGCCACATCCAGTCCCCACAGACTTCAGGTTCTCCTTCACAGTCTCCTTCTTCCCCTTTTGTCTCCTGCTCCCCACCTCTACAGCTCTGGCTTGGGTCTCATCAGCTCACCCGCCCCGGGTGCCAATCTCCCCTCCCTCCAGCCAACCTACTTCCTCCTATCATCATATAGTATCGTCCTCAAAAATTCACAGTGCTTCACTATTTTCGATGACTGGAAATCTCCACTGACAAGCCCGTCTTATAAGCCCACTATAAAACACAGCTCCAAGCCACCGTCAACACCTTATTTCCCTACCATCCACCACCACTCAGGCCAGGCTCCTCACTGTCCCGAGCACAGCCAAGCCTGGGCCCTCTCAGCTCCCAAATGAAATGGTTTTGTCGTTGTTGTTATTTGCTTCACCTTTACCCCTCGGTACTGATAAAATTTTGTTTGTTTGTTTGTTTTTAAGATCTGGAATAAGTCGCAATTCCTCTGTAGTATTCATAACTACCTGAGTGCTCTTCTCCCCAAACATGTTCTATGGTGTGAGGTCTGTCCTACGCAGTCAATAATATAATTTCACGTTTTCTTCATTTTATTTGTCTGCTGTGACAGCGGCTCGGCAAGGAGTCACTTCTTCTCATACCCCTGCCTCCCAGCTGGATGGCAGCATCTCCGAGGGCACAACAACGTCGTGAGCTTTCCTAAACCTCTGTAGTACCTACCATAAAACGAAACTCAAAGCAGGTCACTAAAAATAATAGCTTGGTAATGTTTCCTATCCAAAACGATTTCTCAGAGGAAATAAAAAGAGGAGACGTAATCCTAAAAACCACAACTGACAATAATCCTGGACTAAAATGTATAAAGATTCCTGACTTCCACCTCTGAGTTGCACTCAGAAATACTACCATCTCCTGACTCAGGAGGCCAATAATGATCCTCTGTTCGTGACATCATAAGCGCATAGTTTGGTAATGACTGTGAGAAGGTAGAGGCCAGGCAGGGGTGAAGGAGAGCAAGTCAACTGAAAGTACAGGTTGCAAGAGCAGCCGTGTGACTTTTTTGTTTATTAAACGTGGAGACACTGCTCTCCGTATCTTTTTTTTTTTTTTAATTGGCCACAGTTTCAAACAAGTTTACTTCAGGAGGAAAAACCTGACAGATGATCAGCACAGCAATATCTGGAAGGGCTTCTGCAAAGCCCAGGTCCTTTGAAAAAGCTATCTTCACTCATCTTCAACAATGCGATATAATGCAAGAGGATTCCTGCAGATACGGTGAGTGAAGACTCATTCTGGCCACATCACAGGCATCACCTAGAAGTCACTTTTAGGCAGAAGGGAGACGGCCCAGGTGGCCACACTGGACTTGCACAGATTTTGAAAGGAAATTAGTCTTCATCATCATACCCAGTATAGTCCAGTCTTAACTATCCACAAATGGATTATCTATTTTAAAGGATTTCTGAGGAAAACAGTCCACCTGTTCTTTGCCATCAATATACTCTCCTCCCCTCAGGGACTATAGGCTCAGAAACACAAATTCATTTGTCAACATCAGTATGATCCTCCAAAATATTAAGATAAATCTGATTTATGGGGCGCCTGGGTGACTTAGTCGGTAAGTATCCAACTCTTGATTTCGTCTCAGGTCGTGATCTCATGGTTCCTGAAATCGAGCCCCACACTGGGCTCCACGCTGTTAGCATGGAGCCTGCTTAGGATTTTCGTTCTCCCTCTCTCTGCCCCTCCCCGGTTCTCCCACACTTTCTCTCGCGCTCTCTCTCTGAAAATAAATAAACTTTAAAAATTAATAAAATAAATCTGGTTTTAAAAAATAGTGCATTTTCAAAGAAATTTCCATATGAAGTTCTGAATTGCATATACCAGTGTGCCCTACGATAGCAGAGACGACAGAAAGTTACGTGCGCCTGAAACATGACACAGTCCTTACCATAAGCTCTTGAGGAGAATCCAGCCGTAACCCACAAGCTGGGAGAACAGGAGACAGGCACACGCCAAGCTCAGCCTAGTGAGGAAGGTGTGTGGACACAAAAACATCTATACGGAATCCTATGTCTCCTGGATGGCCCCTTTAGACCAAGAGGGTCCAGGAGAGAAACCGAGGAGTTACACCGTACTGGTGGTGCCGGACTCCTCGTCCCTGCGTTCCTGGACTAGGAGGCTCAATACTTCTCACTAAATCCATCCTTTGTTCCAAGGACCTACAATGACTCTATTGACCCTTCCATCAACACCCAACAGAGTCTGGCCTCTGAGTCCCCTCCACCCTCTTGCCTGCTTTACCCATGACATGACCACCCACATTCTCTCCAGCCCCTCATTTATTCCCGCAACAAACACAGCTCAGTCATTCACACCATCACTGCACACTGTACTTTCTATACTTTCTGCCTGGAAGATCTTTTATTTTCTTTTCCTCCTACCACAGAGCAGCTATTTCATTTACTTGAATACTCACACATATTTCACAGATAAGGATGGACAATTGTCCCAAGATTACAGAGTCAAGATGCGAACCCAATTTCCAGCTAATTCCATTGGCCACCCATGCATCTTTAGGGCTCTAACCCACAGCCTCCAAATCCATTTCAGATTTTGCTGATTCAGGGGGCGCCTGGGGGGCTCAGTCAGTTAAACGTCCGACTTCGGCTCAGGTCATGAATTCGTGGTTCGAGGTCCACGTTGGGCTCTGTGCTGACAGCTCAGAGCCTGGAGCCTGTTTTGGTTTCTGTGTCTCCCTCTCTCTGCCTCTCCCCCACTCACACTCTGTCTCTGTCTCTCTCTTCTCAGAAATAAACATTAAAGGAAAATTTTTTTTTTTAATTTTGCTGATTCAGAAATCTTCCCTAATTGATCTCACGGACTCTTACTTTGTTACTTCAAGTTTTCTAGCCTCTACATACTCCATTGATAGCACACTGAACTTGCTTTTGTTTATATGTTGTGTCCTAAATGTTAAAGCTTATTAACAGTGTGCCTTCCTTTTTTATATCCCTGTCACAACCCCATCCCTGTCCCAAGGGCAAGGACACCTGCCTTTGTATCTTTTCTATATTCCCAAAGCCAGTCACTGGAGTTTGGAGACAGCTTTATCCACAAGAGTGCTCAATCGTTATTCGGCAAGTATTTCTTACTTAAAAACAAAACAAAACAAAACAAACAAAAAACAACTTTCTTGTATCATACTAAAAAAAATCAACTGAATTCAGGCATTCATAAAACTGCCCTGCATGTATATTCCAGTTACACAGATTATAATTCTCGGAATTAATTGGGGGCCATTGAGAAGATTTCACATCTAAGTTCCCACAGAGAAGACAGTGCTGAAGCCACACTTCAAAGCCCTGGCTCAGGATTTTCCCTCGGTGGGATAAATGTTTGGGGTAAGAAGAGGAGGTGCTCCTTCCACAAAATCTTACAAGGATCTGCAGGACCCATTGCATGCTTAAGCATGCTTGAGAAGCTCTAAATCTTTCAAGAGTGCCACTTACTACCCCCATAACAGTCTGAACATTTTCTTTTTAATATACTGTTATTCCATCAGAATTCCCTTAGTTACACATATTGAATCTCAAAAACCCACACAATGCCTTCTGCGAAATGGGAATCGTGCAAGGCTATGAGGCCGCCCTATGCTTATTCCCAGGTTTATTCAACTGCTTCAGTCCCCAGTCCATCCCACCAGCCACAGAATAATCAATGTAGAAGTTGATATAAATAGATAGAAACATACTTTCTGCCTGGAAGCTCTTTTCTCTTCGTGTACTTCTAAAGAATAACCACTTCATTTGCCTGAAGGCTCATACATACTTTATAAATAAGGATGGGGAAGTAAATTGTCCAAGGCCACATAGTAAAAACCATAATCAAGATTTGAACCAAGTTCTATCTAACGCCACAGGTCAAGCCTCTTTAGGACTCTAATCCATAGCCTCCAGTTCCATTTCAAATTTTGCTGATTCAGAAATCTTCCCTATTACCTTATTGATATAAATAGAATTTCCCAGACATCGCAAATACCAACCCACAAATTAAAACAATTATTAAGAGTCCACAGACTCTAAGAGGATGTGTGTGGTTTTTAAAAATGTGATTTTACCCTCCAAATTAAATCTTTTTTCAATAGGGGTCCCCAAAGAAGGAACTTAAGGAAATAAAGCTTCAGGAATATTTCCAAGTTGTTGGTGACATAACTATCGAGTCCAACTAACAATTACCATTCAGTACTGTTCAGCCTGCCTTATACAAGCCAACAGACAGCCCTTTCTTTGGCAAAGGTTTACTTTTTTTTTCCACAAGGAAGTCTTTGGCATTAAATGAAAGGGATAAGTCAAGTGAGGCAACAACAACAACAAATTGGTAATAGTTTGGGAATTATCTTCCTTCCATCTTTCCTTCCCGCTTGAATGCTCAGTGCCCAACATGGATATCTGTTCAATCCTAAATTATTCACGTTCATGGATAATTCTCGGCAGAAAAGGTGCTGATAATCCAAAAGGGAATAAAATCGAAAAATAATCTATTTCAGTTTCAGAAGATCTTTTCACCATATTTACTTTCTCAATTATTCCTAGCATGAGCTAATATTTGTATTCATTTGTGATTGCTAAGTACATAGTAACTGGCCACTTACTCAGGGAGGTACTCTGAGAAAGCTAGTGGAAATTAGAACAAGACTGGTATTCAGACTCCCGATGAGCAAGATTCATTTCATTTATTTTCCGGTTCTGTTCAGCCTTCAACGTATCAACAGACTAGCACTGCAGGTTGGTTACTGGACTTTAAAAGAACCATGCAGAAAAACAATGAGGACAAAGAGTGTAATGTACTCGTTTGTAAATTATGCACAGCAGATGTTTAATTACAAGTCCGATTCGCCCAAGTCACCCAGCATAAGGAAGTCCCTGTCTTCTCACCCCACCAGGAAGGCAATCTCATTCACTAGTAAGGAAATTTTCTACATGTTGTTTTTAAATGTAGGATTTGCTATCTCTTTTGGACTGGCCTTACTTATTATCACTACTTCTTCTTGTCCTTTCCTACTTTGGAAGTAGATGCTGAGAGACAAAAGGATCCAGCCTCCTCTAAGACCTCCTAAATATACTGTATGACGAGCCAAAGACTGAAAAAGTTATCAACATCTGATTTTTCTAAAAAGCGTTTTGTACGCACCGTTCTAAAACTAGGGCGAAAATAAAAGTCAAAGTCCTGCTAATCCTTGCCTTTGCATTTCACGAAAAGGAACCCCCCAAGAGTGTGGGGAGACTTTCCTACATACTTCACCAGTTCGCCTCTTCCCACGTAATTTCTAGATCTGTACAGTGCCCAGAGGAACCACCTCGGTGAGACGGACTCCCTAGACGGAGAGGGAGGGCGGCAGGGAGGGAAATAGACTCAGAGAGCGCAGAGCTCCGGTCCTTGTGAGCCGACAAGCTAAAAATACGCCGGCCCAGTAAACAAATCCCATTCCATCCCGACCGGAGCCACACCGTTAACCTAGTAATTATGAGAAGAGGAGTGAGATCACGCAGCCCACGGCTTACTCATCATCAGCTTCTAAAGTTTCCATCGGCTCAGAGCAACTTTTCTTTTTTCTAAAGTTCATAAGCCTGCCCTAGAATCAATCCATCCATCCTCCTCTCCCTCGCTCTCGCTCTCACACTCGCACACTTTTCGCTCCCTTCCCTCCATTACTGGACGCACCTCAGTTGGCTCTCTACGGGGAAGCACAGGCTCGTTTTCTTGTCGTGGTACTTTTTATACAGAGACTTGTACCATGAACTTTATCCTACTGTGCGGGTAGGATCTGGGGTAGCCTGCACTCTAAACAGCCTTAAAACTCCACCATCCCTTCCCGAAAAGTCTCGCTGACAAGGGGGCACCGTCCGCAAGAGCTCGGGGAGGGAGGCCGGGAACCGGGATCGGGGCTGGGAACGCGGGGAGCAGGTGAAAGGGAGGAGGACCGGGGAGCGGGGTGGGTGGAAGGTTGGGACCAAGCAGGGAAGAGTCAGGGCGAGGAGGGGGTGCCGGGAGGCGGTGGCTCCGGGTGAAGAAATATCACCAGAAAGGAGAAGGGGGACAGTGGAGACCGGAGGGTCAGAGTTCGGGAGTCCTGAGGAGGCGGGAGGGGAGGGGGCGGACGGGGGGAGGGGACNCGTGTGACCCCGTGTTTTCCTGGCCCGCGTTCTTAAGGCCTCGGGTCCGGACAGTTCTTGACCCGGAGCCGGAGGGGTCCAGGGTGGGCTCTGGAGTCTTTGAATTAGAGTCCGTTGGCGACAGCCCTTGGGGAAGCAGCAGAAAGGGGCGGGTGGTTCTGGAAAGGTGAGAGGGGGTGAGAATACTTTCGAACGAGAAGACTGAGGTTGTGGTGACCCGGCGCGGTCGTTCTGGACCGACTGGAGGAACGTTAACTATACTTCTGCCACACCGGTCTCCGACCAGTTTTGCGGTCTTCCCGAATTGTGAAGCGAACATCTCCTTCCCCGCGGACGCGTCTGCCCGACTGTTAGCCCAATGGAAAGGAGTCAAGGATCGCTGTTGTTGGTCGTGCCTTTTAACGGCCTTCCAGCGTAATCCGACTCAACGAATACTTACGAGTCCCTACTTTGGGCAAGATACTGTGCTCGTTGATATTGGGGACACGAAAATGAATACCAAGACCTAATTCCAGGGGCATCTGGGTGGCTCAGTCGGTTAGGCATGGCGTCGGACTTCGGCTCAGGTCATGATCTCACTGTTTGCTAGTTTGGGCCCCTGTGTGGGGCTGTGTGCTGACAGCTCAGAGCCTGGAGCCTGCTTTGAAATCTGTGTCCCTCTCTCGCGCGCGCTGTCTGTGCCTCCCCTGCTCATAACTCTCTCAAAAATAAACATTAAAAAATTTTTTTAAAGAAGACACATTTCCAGGCATCAAGGATCTTAGACTTTAGTAAAATACATGCAACTGTGTTGTATTATATAAACCAGAAGTCACGGGTGTGCTCTGTGAGTTACAATGGGCTGTGGCCATGAGAACCTAAGCTTTGTTTTTCAAAATATAGAAGCCCACCTTCCATGTTTGTTGAGTGAATAAATAAATAGTAGTAGAGCAGAGCCATGGAATCAATACCTCTTAATGACGAACACAAAACGAGGCCCGCCCCAGGCTCTAATCTGACCAAAGAAATCCTGAATTTTAATTAGGATTCCTAACATTGTGGCCCCTGATCTGCGTTATTCAAAATGGTTATTGTCTATACTGGGCCCAGTAGGTCTATTTAAAAACGAATATTGTGTTACATGCACTCTGCTTTTCCCCTCAGTACTTCCTTAAGTCCTCAGTTTCTAAATGAGAGGGCGGAGCCTAGACTTGTTGGGATTATCCAACTCAGGACTAGAAAATGGGCATGGGGAAACAGGAAACTGCCCAGACAGGCAGCTCTATCTCCTGGGGACACCCAGGGTTTAGAGTTGATTTAGGGCTGGGCCTACGGCCATACCAAGGCCAAGCAGGTCAGAGTGCCTTACGGGAGGCACACCCTGACCAACAGTACAAGCCCAGCCATTTGGCCTGGGCTTCAAGCATGCAGGGACTATGAATTTGGGCTACTGTTAAGTGGCAGATTTGAGGAGGAGGGTAGGATGAGACTTGGTCATCTAAGTGGATTCTAAACTGAAATCCACTGGTCACAGCCACCCGTTGCTAGCTAAATCCGAGGTAGGAGAACAGAGTCACAGATGAGCAGCATCAACATTCTAAAGCAGTCTTGTTTCACCAAAGCCCTCCCAGGGCGACGTTATGCTCATCTGTTAACTATTTCTTTCCAGTCTTAATTCCACTAGCACCGCCTTATGAGAACCAGGTATGGAGTTCAAAGGCACTCTCCACCCCCATTACAAGGCAGGCTTTTACTTTTGGCAGTGACCACAAAAAGTTTCCAAATTGGAAAGCTGGGCCAAACTCAATTAAGTAACCACACTTTTTCCAGGCTTGCCTGGAAATTTAGGGGCCAGGAAGTGATGGGGCTGCAGTTGCTTTGTGCCTGTTTCTCGCTCTGACCATCCATCACTCATTGTTGTTTGTGCAATTGCTCAATGGGCTGCTTGTTTTGGGCCAGCCCAGGCGGTGTGGGTAGCCGTGTGGTCAGCCAGGCTGAGAGCCAAGCCACCTGGGTTGTGGTCCCAGCTCCGCCAGCCCCGAAGCTATGAAGGGAGTCCCTTCCTATTCCTGTGTCTCAGGTTCTCTGCCTAGACCGGGGACTTCTTCTAGAAGTGACATGCAGCCGTTTGGGCTGTCCCCACGCTGAATATTCAGAAGCCACTGTCCGACGTCACTGTCAGCTGCCAGAACACGGCCCATTATTTTTCACCACCAGGTAGAAGAACAGTAAAAAGATGAAAGTCAAAGTGGCCGAGAAAATCCCACCAGCGTACTAGCCAACACATCCTCACCGCCATTTAGCACCGAGCCCTCTTCCATCCTAAGGACCTGTTTTTATTTACTCGTCTTAGCAATTCGCAGGGCTGCTCCAAGGAGTTCACCGAGCTTTCATTTCACTGTAAGCAAGAACTGAGAAAATAGAGTTTTGCATTTCACTGGAGAAACTAAAAGGAGAGACTATTTCAACACTGTGGTTAATGGATGGGGGGGGTGTTCAGAGAAAGCTATTTTGCAGCTAACCAGGAAAAAAAAAACACAGCAATTGTTTGCATTCATGTGCTTTTGTGGTAGAACAGAAAACCAAACCAAAATAACTTCCTTCCCACTAGCACCGCTGTAATTTAGACCAGTAGTTGTGTGGAGTTTCAAAACAACGCACTATATACGCCCAGGAACCTCAGACAGACTAAGTCAGAATTCTGGGGACTTAAAACCATGAAACTAAATATTTTTAAAATATCCACAGTTCTTTTTTTTCTTTTCTTTTCTTTCTTTTTTTCTTTTTTTTAGATATAATTGTCATACAACATTATACCAGCTTCGGTTGTCCACCGTAACGATTGGATATTTGTGTATGTTGTAAAATGATCACCTTAAGTCTATAAACGTCCTCAACACACTTAGTTACCTTTTTTTTCTTGTGATGAGAACTTTGAAGATTTACCCTCTTAGCAACTTTCAAATACGCAATACGGTATTATTAACTGCAGTTGCCATGCTTTACAAACATCGGCCTGACTTATTTTTTAACTGAAAGTTTATACTTTTTGACCTTCTTCGCCCATTTTGGCCTCCTCTCCAACACACTCCTCTCCTCTGGCAACCACCAATCTAGTCTCTGTATCTATGGGCTCAACTTTTTTCTTTCTTTGCTTTGTTTTATTTGTTTGCCTTGGTGGTTTTTTTGTGGGTTTTTTTTTTTTGGATTCCACATATAAGTGAAATCATATGGTATTTGTCTTGTCTCTGTCTGGCTTATTTCACTTAGCATAATCCCCTCAAGGTCCACCTATGTTGTCAGAAATGGAAAGATTCCATTTTTTTATGGCTGAGTAATGTTCCAATATATATTATATATTTAACATAGGTTTGTGTATATGTACATGTATGTATGTATACCACATTTTTTTGTTTTATTTTTTAAATGCTTATTTGCTTTTGAGAGAGAGAGAAAGCGCACAAGCAGGGGAGGGACAGAGAGAGAAGGGGACAGAGGATCTGAAGTGGGCTCTGCATTGACACCAGAGAGCCCAATGCTAGATGAATGGATAAAGAAATTACGGTATACGGGATGCCAGGGTAACTCAGTCGGTTAAGCGTCTGACTTCGGCTCAGGTCGCGCTCTTAAGGTTTGTGTCTCCTTCAATTTCTCTCATCAGTGTCTTATAGTTTTAAGGGTACAGGTGTTTCACGTCCTTGGTTAAATTCATTCCTAGTATTTTGTTCTTCTTGATGTGATTGTAAATGGGAGCGTTTTCTTAATTTCTCTTTCTGATAGTTCATGGTTAATATGGTAGAAATGCAACAGATTTTGAATAGTGATTTTGTATCTTGCAACTTTACTGAAATCATTTTGTTAGTTCTAACATTCATGGTTCTTATAAAGCTAACCACCTTTCTACCCTATTATCGAGCAATTCTACTGGGTATTTGCCCAATGGAAATTAAGACATATATCCCTCAAAAGCTTATACGTGCATATTCAAAACCACGTTATTCATAACAGATCCAAACCAGAAACATCTCAAATGTCTACCAACAGAAAAATAGGCAAATGAATTGATCAAACAATGGAACACAAGTTTAAAAAATGAACTCCCTTTAAACACAACAACACAGATAAAGCTCAAAATCATTTCTTGACCAAAACAAAGCCATTTATATGAAATTTGAGAACAGGCAAAAGCAATAGATGATAATAGAAATAATACCATGATAATAGAAATAATCGAAACCAAACCATGGCTGCCTTTGTGGGAGTGTGAGGATTGAAAAGAAAGAGGACACAGAGGAACTTTCTTGGATAATGGAAATGCTCTCTATCTTGATGGAGTAGTTGTTACACGTGTACGTCAAATTGTGTATTTAAAATCTGTGAATTTTATCTCAATTTTAAAAAGAGAAAACAAATATCCTGGCTTCCTTTGTAACACTTAACCAAGTTACACATTTACATTTGCTTGTGGATTATTTTGTTGATAATTGCTTCGTCCATTAGATTGTGAAGCTTTCTAAGTTCGCCATTTTGTCTTAGTACGTAGCACAGTGCTTGACCCATGGTGGCCATTCATTAAATATTGAGTGAATGAATGAATGAATGGACAGTTGGGAACCACTGCTTTGGGAGCACATATCAGCCTCCTTTGATAGAGTCACATCCAGACTATTCCTGGGCCCTCTATCCGTGCACCATTGCTAGATTATGCTTTTTAAAATATTTCATTGATATATTCCTTCCCCCGTTTCCCTCCCTGCTTATGGAACCCTGATTAAGTTCAAGTAGCCACCCTTCTGTACATAACCATGGGCTTCAAGGGGAGATGGGCTCCAGTGGAGGGCTAGAGGCTGAGCAGGAAGGAGATGAGGAGACACTGCTAATCTAAGCCAATTCTGAGGTTCCACGCCCCTTGTCAATGTTTCCGGTCGGCCTGTGTTAAAG
This sequence comes from Crocuta crocuta, assembly GCF_008692635.1. Classification (NCBI taxonomy): domain Eukaryota; kingdom Metazoa; phylum Chordata; class Mammalia; order Carnivora; family Hyaenidae; genus Crocuta; species Crocuta crocuta. The sequence continues at coordinate 146,755 of NW_027531525.1, forward strand.
TTCTGACCAATGTGAGATTCAAGGAAATGTGCTTGACCTTCTTGATCTTAAAAAGAGACCCAGGGAACTAAGAAAAGATTCTCTTCAGCTGCTGAATGTTGTTGGATGTGGAATGGCTGTTCTGGTGAAGGGACAAGCTGACCTATTAAGGATGGATGAGCAAAATGAAGAAAAGAATTTGGGTCTTGGGAGAACTACTGATTTAGCCAATCCTGAGTGGTCCTCCTTGAAATTCTTATTATATGAGATAATAGGTCTTCCTTCTTGTTTAAGCCATTTTGAATGTAGTTTTTCTATCACTTGTAACCAAAAGCATCTCAACTAATAAAAACCCATCAACAGCTCCTCAATAGCTATAGGATAAAGTCAAATTCCTTAGTCAGCCCTGTAGGATCCTACACATTCTGACCCCACACTAGTCCTAACTCCAGAGTATGGTTTGCTAATTTCCATCTCTACATTCGTGTTCTGCATCCTTTACCACCCGTGGTGTGCCGGTAAATACTAACAACCAGCTTGCCAGGAGGAAAAAAAATGCTGCGTTAGAACATTTACCAGTTTCCATAGTGTAAATATTCCTACCCCTGACAATTTCCATGCTATGAATGTGATGTCGCTGCACACAGAATTGGAAAAGGGGGCACCTGGGTGGTTCAGTGGGTTAAGTGTCAGACTGTGGCTCAGGTCATGATCAGTGGATCAGTTCATGAGTTAGAGCCCCGTGTCGGGCTCTGTGCTGACAGCTAAGAGCCTGGAACCTGCTTTGGATTCTGTGTCTCCCTCTCTCTCTGCCCCTCCCCCAATCGCTCTCTGTCTCGTTCTCTCAAAAATAAATAAACATTAAAAATTTAAAAAAAAAAGAATTGGAAAAGAGATGTGTGATCAAGTGCAAGCCAGTAAGAATGCACAACCATGTTACCACTCAGCTTTCTCTCTTCCATCCATAAACATTCTCCCCAAAGTTCAAAGCCCAACCTGTATCATCTCCTTTTACAGACTTCCTATAAAATCCCAAGCTATGAATGTCTTTACCAATTGGAATCTGAGAGTTGCACTGAATTGTTAGTTTTCCACAGGCATTTTCCAGTATGTCAACTATGTAATCAATTAATGAAAAAACCTAGAAATAATAAAATAGCCAGAGAGAATAGTTCAATGACACTGTTTTTAAAGGGTTCCTAGGCATTAGGGGAACTCTCTGGTAAAAAGTCCCTGTGGCCAGGCCCTGAGAGCACCAAAGATCACTGGAGGTACTTTGATGTAAATAGAACTTATCAGCTCTCAATTATTGCAAGTGCTGGTTCCCAGGAGAGCTGTGTTAGGACATTATCTAAGGGGCTCTTGGCAAGATTGGATGTGTTCCTATTTTGGTCCTGACAAATCCCCTGAGGATGTAAGAATGGGCTTCTCTGGCCATCAGAGGCCCTACCAATAGGTAGGCAAGGAAGAGAAGCCAGTTCCTGAGGCTTTGAAGAGAGCAAAGGCAACCTTACCTGATCGGAACACCAGCCAAGGTGGGTCAGCTTCAGCTCCACTTCACAGGTGACACACCCTCAGTTTAGGAGGAAAAGCAAATAATTAGACTGCCAAAACATTGGCTGAAGCAATGAGGAGAGGCCGGGGAATGGAGTGACTAAGTCACTGTGTCCCCTGACTAGGTCAGCACTGGGACGCAAGCCAAATTCAGGCTACTGGAAACTGACAGAGCTTCCAGGGGATAGAAGATGTGAAACTGCACCAAACTGCCTCTTTTTATGTGACTAATAGTGCGTATTGAGCTCTTTAGGTACTGCGTGCTAAAAATGTTTTCTAAATTATAAATATGTGTTTTTATTCCTGCATTAGAGAGCTCTGAGGTTGAATGACTGTATCTGATTGGCATCTGTGAGGATCTTTCTCAGTGACGAGCCCTCTATCACTCTCCAGGTCACCAAACTGATCAACATTCGTTCCCATGTTACTTATGATCTATGAACAAGCCTGCAGATCATAGCAACTCCCCATAGAGAAGTAAACAGATGGTAGTATTTTCAGCTGGGAAAGAGTCTGGAATTGAAAAGTGTCACCCCTACTTAGGTTACCTTGGGTTACACTTTACCCTCGTGTGTTAGGGAACCTTCCCCATTGAGGAAGAGATGAAACCCTGAATTCAGAAAAAAATTGGTAGAACAAGACCAAGAACTCAGGAGGGATCTATACATGAGTAGAATACTATAGGAGCCCCCAAGAGAAAAATGTTAGGACGTGAGGGACATTTAAAAAGAAAGCATTGGCCTTGGGAAGAGAAAGGAAGGCAAACTGAAGGGCCAAATAATGAGACCCTGCTAGACAAAGGTCACAAGCCCTCATCAGGAATGCTGGCCCTGCCACAATTTCTAAGTGGGCCAGCTCCCCACAGATGATGTCCTTCTACCCCTCCCCTGGGCCAGAGGTCACATGCAATGGGCGCTCTGCTCTTACTTGCCAATAAAGGGTATCGAATACACCACCAGACCGACAAAAGCTCAACAAGATGAGAATTAATACAATCCCGGGAATTCTGTTGATATTTTTAAGCGGCCACCATCTGTAAGGCATACAGAGATACAATCATTGGCCCTTAGGGAGCTCTCATGAGCAAGACTAGGCATTAGTGATCCAAATCCTTCTCTGCTTGACACACGTCCTTTACCTTATACAGGAAGAAAGATGGAAGGTGATGTAGACTATGAAAAGACAATGTGACCTTTGACTACAGCCATTCATTCCTGAAAGAAGCTGAAAGGGCCAATTATTACTGCCCATACAGAACACTTTGCCATTGATTTCCTGCTTCCTACCAGACTTTTCTTTTTAAAAATTTTTCTTAATGTTTTATTTATTTCTGAGAGAGAGAGAGAGACAGCGTGAGCAGGGGAGGGTCAGAAAGAGAGGGAGATAGAGAATCTGAAACAGGCTCCATGCTCTGAGCTGGCTGTCAGCACAGAGCCCTTTGCACGGCTTGAACCCACAAACCGTGAGATACATGACCTGAGCCAAAGTCGGATGCCCAACTGCCTGAGCCACCCAGGCGCCCCCAGACTTTCCTTTTGATCGTTAGTTTCTTCCTCCCCTCCTTCACTAGATGAATAGTATTTACAGGCCCTTATGCAGCAAATAGCTTCTAGCTCTCAGAAGGTATGATAGTTCCTTAACACAGAAGCACAGCCCAGTGGGTTGGCATTGCTCTGGCCTGTTCCGGTGGGTGCCCCCACCCCTGGCCAAAGAACAAAACTACAGTTTATTACAATGCAGACTCAGCTCATAACTAGTGTCTCTGCTTAAACCCAGGCTAGGTGAAGGGGCACCTGGGTGGCTCAATCGGTTCAACATCCGACTTCAACTCGCGAGGTCATGATCTCGCAGATCGTGGGTTCGAACCCTGCATCAAGCTCTGTGCTGACAGCTCAGAGCCTGGAGCCTGCTTCGGATTCTCTGTCTCCCTCTCTCTCTGTCCCTCCCCCATCGTGCTCTGTCTCCCTCTCTCAAAAATAAATAAACATTAAAAAAAACTAGGCTGGGTGTTTTTTCTTTTTTAATGTTTGAATTCATTCGTCAATACCTCTATGTTGAGTTATTACATCTATTCTCCACAACCACAGTCTTAGCTCATTACCTCTGACCGAAAGTTCTGTAAAATAACTCCACAACTGTTCTCTTGCCTTTAATCTCTCTCTTACCACCCTTCAGGCCCTGCCTGAAACTAAGGTCTGGTCAGTCATTCCCTTGCTCAAAGGCCTTCAGCTGTCCTTGGAGAAAAATTTATCTACTGCCAAGAATAATAATTATTGTAATAATTATTACTATTAGAAGTTCTTGATAATACATAATAAAATATTATATAATTATAATTTCACTTACGTATTGTAATATGTTTATGGTAATAAGTATTATTATTATTATTTTAAATGTCGTTGGTACTAAACACTCCTGAGGGACTAAAAGAATTTAGAGAGATTATAGATTCCTTTGAGACCATTGTGTAAACTGAGAAAGAAAATATTGTCATTTAAAACCCAAACTGGGGAGCCTGGGTGGCTCAGTTGGTTAAGTGTGCAACTTCGGCTCAGGTCATGATCTCACAGTCCATGAATTCAAGCCCCGCATCATGCTCTGTGCTGACAGCTCAGATCCTGGAGCCTGCGTTCTGTGTCTTCCTTTCTCTCTGTTCCTCCCCTGTTCACACTCTGTCGGTCTCTCTCTCTCAAAAATAAACATTAAAAAAAAAAACCAAAAACATTAAACCCAAACTGACCATACATACTGCCTTTTAAAGGATATGATGTAATTCATACAGCAAAGGAAACATTCCTCACACTGCCTCCTTCCCCTGACAGAAGTGGAAGAAGGGAGTGGTGGCCACTGTGAGACTCTGTCAGTTCTTCCAAGGCTCAGGATGGGAACTGAAACATGATCTATAACACAGAAGGACACATTAGTGAGTCCTTGGCTATGAAACAATAAGGAAAATCAAATTATAAATCAAATTATAAAAGGGAAGCCCCATGGTCAGGAAAATGAGGAGTCTTTAACAGAAGAGAAAGGACCAAGTAATATAGCAATATAAAACTTCCTGAGGACAAGTGGGTGGCTCAATCGGTTAAGCATCTGATTCTTGATTTCAGCTCAGGTCATGATCCCACAGTTTGTGAGATCGAGCCCTGCATCGGGCTGTGTGCAGAGCTTGCCTGAGATTCTCTCTCTCCTCCTCTCTCGGTCCTTCCCGTTTCTGCCCGCGCACGCGCGCACACACACACACACACACACACACACTCTCTCTCTCTCTCTCTCAAAATAAATAAACATTTAAAACTTCCCCATTGCCTCCAAATTTTCAGCGATGCCTAACACATACACTGATATCCTGTGTGAGGAATGTTTTCTGGGGAAAATGAAAGAAGTTGATTTACATCTTGGGACAATGTGATGTAAAACAACCACAGCACACTAGCATTGAAGCCATCAGTCACAAGGAAAAGCATAAGGCACACCCCCAGCCCCAGAATCCCTGGAGTGGAGAAGGAGGCTCTTAACCCTACTGGAGAATGGCCATTAGGCAGTTTCCTTTGAATTTAAAAAAAAAAAATTTTTTTTATGTTTTATTTATTTCTAGGAGAGAGAGAGAGAGAGACAGCGTGATCAGGGGAGGGTCAGAGAGAGAGGGAGTCACAGACTGAAACAGGCTCCAGGCTCCAAGCTGGCAGTCAGCACAGAGCCCGACGCGGGGCTCGAACCCACGAACCGTGAGATCATGACCTAAGCGAAAGTCGGACGCCTAACCGACTAAGCCACCCAGGCGCCCCAAAAAAATTTTTAAAAAATAAAACAAACGGTCTTCCCAGAGGCCCAGTCCATCATGCACCTTCCGGTCCTCCAGGTGTGGCTGGCAAGGAGCGTTCTCCTCTTCCTGTGTGAATGCTGCTGGGACCTCTGTCCTTCTACCCAAGGATGGAACCTGCCACAAACCCTGAGAACAGTGCCGGAGGCCTTCTCCTCAGTAAAAAGAAAACACCATGTCACTGCCCAAGACTTATTACCACGCACGCTCTTTCTTCCGTGACGGGCCTCCCGTGGGTAAACTTGGCTAATGAGAAAGGTCCCAGATAATTAGTAGAGGGAGTTGGAATCAAACAGAGAAGTAATGGAAGACACCATCCTTGTGTCCTATTTTGTAAAAACTAGTATCTGAGCAGAAGAGGTAACTTCTGTGTGTTCTAAAGGGAGACGGTAGGCAAGAAAAGGGGCAAAAGGCAAGGGCAGGGTACTAGTCATAGAGCAGAAATGATAAAGGGTGATCCCCAGGTGACAAATCATACCACCCTCAGGCCCACACAAGGGGCCTCTCTGCTCCGAGCCCTGAACTTGAAAAGGCATCGTTCTGACCTTCCCTGGCCATATGTCTTTCAGTAGGTTGAGAAGTCTATAGAATCTGGAGACAGATACATCTGGAGGCCAAGAACCCTTCCTAAGCAGCACCCTCTGGGTGCCTGGGAGTCTGGAATCCTCAGTCCAGATGTTCTGAGCCAGCTTCTGGGACCTGTGGTGGCCTCTTCCCTGGGTCCAGATTCCTGAGGGCGAACATTATTAGTGATGGGCCCACTCCCCTCACGCTGCCATCTTCCTGGCCATAACCCCAGGGCGTCTGGGTGGCTCAGACAGTCAAACATCCAACTCTTGATTTCGGCTTGGTCACGATCACAAAGTTCATGAGTTCGAGCCCTGCATCAGGCTCTATACCGACAGCTTGAAGCCTGCTTGGGATTCTCCCTCTCTTTGTTCCTCCCCCACTCACACTTTCTCTCTCTCATAATAAATAAACACACTTACAGAAAAAACCATTTTATCTGACAACTTGTTAGTTTTTTTAAATATTTAGATATATGGTATATGGGTCTCTGCTTGTACTCTTGCCCCAGGTCCCCCAAATGTCAGAGGCGGGCCTCTTTAAAATAGAAAGTGCTTGGGTTTAGAGAACTATATATTTAAGGGAAAATATGTTGGAAATCCCCTCTACTTGCTGATGGGACGCTGCTCAATTCGTGAATCACTTAATAAAACCAATTCAACTTTCAAATTAAAAAAAAAAATNTCTGCCCCTCCCCCACTCACACTCTTTCTGTCTCTCAAAAATGAATAAATGTTAAAAAAAAAATTTTTTTTAATATGACAAGGGCACCTGGGTGGTTCAGTCAGTTAAGTGTCTGACTCTTGATTTCGGCTCAGGTCATGATCTCTCATGGTCGTGAGATTGAGTCCCATGTTGGGCTCTGCACAGACAGTACAAAGTCTGTTTGGAACTCTCTCTCTCTCCCTCTCTCTGTTCCTCCCTCGTCCTCCTCCTCTCTCTCTTTCAAAATAAATAAATACACATTAAAAAAAAATTCTTCTCTGCTGTTGATTAAAAGCCTTGACTACAAACCTAGATTTTTATCTACAGCTACTGACTTACCTAGAAAATTTTTTCTAAAACCAAGTAGACCCCTGTCAAATAATGATCTGTAGCTAAAGATCGCACGTTTCCTAAAAATGTTTGGTGTAGCAAAATAGCTATTGGCTCTTGTTGATTTCCTAGTTTCCAAACAAGGGTGTGGATGCTGGCCTCTAGCTGCCTTATCTAGCAAAGCTCTGGTCTCTCCTGGGCCTCAGCTTGGCCTCGACTTGGCCTCTACCCCCCTCCTCCCATTTCCATTAGCCAGCCTTCTAGAAAGCCAAAAGTAACATCATTTTTAAGTACATCGTTTAAAAGATGTTTTACTCAATAACAAATGAATTGACCCTTCTATTTCTTCTCTCAAAAGAAAAAAAAAAACAAAACCTCATCATTTGTTTTAAGTGACTCAGATTTTCCCCCTCTTTTGGGTCATATACTTTAATAGGAAATATGCTCCATTATGCTCTATCAAATAGTGTATTGTTAAGGCTTTTAACGTCTGATTTTTTTTTTCCCTAGTAGGGGTGAGGAGGAAGGCGGGCTGGGCTCAGGCAGGGTCCTGGGGCAGGGAAGACCCAAGTAAGGTATATACTCCCTGCAGCTGGCAGGGAATGAAGCCAAGGGGTGAGTGTAAAACTATATTTGGGGGAGGGGTTAAGTATTAATCTGGAGAAGCAAAATCGTGTCATCAAGTCCAAGGGTCAAATTCAGAGCCAAAAATAGAAGATGACATCGGAGGTCAGGAACTCAGTCTATTTCATTCTGTAGCACTGGACCCTTTCACCTCATACCTGCCTTAGTCATAGCACTGAGGTTTACTGAGTCCCAGAGGCCCTTTTATGGGATGAGCAAACATGGGCTAAGCCCACTAACCTTTCAGGTTTAGTGAAAGAGCACATGACGGAAGCAGCCTGGTGCAATTCAGTCTCTGGTGCTCAACAAATACTTTTCAGATGATGAAATCAACCTATTAATTAGTCGACAATATTAATGAAAAACATGTAAGACTTATTAAAATATGCATACTGCCAGCAAACTCAGGTTTCCTCAAGAGAAGCAGAAGGGAAAGACATTCAAAATTTAATTTAAATGCGGACGTTTAAAATTCCCCAACTCTACAGACACAAGTGGTTCCTCTTGACTTTCTCTTGCCACCAAATACACCATCTAACACAGTCATTCAGCACCGAGCACGGTTTCGTACTCAAAAATGAAGAAAAATCTAACCCTTCTCTCTCCCCGCTCCCCCCCGCCCCCACTTCTCTCTTTTATTCTTCCTGCTTCCCAGCCTGAGTCCGGAGCTCAGAATGGAAGTAATGAGTCAGGGTTGGTCCACAGTCTTCCCCTGTGACAAATCCTATAAAATCATATGCATGAGTCTGAAAAACAACTGATCTGGCCAAGGGAACAATTTCAGCCCTTGGTGACTAGGATGGTCCAGAAGGGCGGCATCCACGTGGGCTCACATGAGCAGAGCACGTACTTCATGTGGTTCTCAGACCGGTAACAGTATGTCACCTTGAAGCTCGCTGGAAATGCGGACAGTAGACTTGTGGGCATGAAGAAACACCACAGGCCATACAATGACATCTTATCACCAGCGTTCTAGAACAGACTCTGCAAACCACTAAGGACGAATAGGAGTCTATCTGCTGAGCAAGTCAGGGTCCCTCTCCATTTACCCTCAGTTTTTTGCTTTTGTTTTTTTAAATGTTTATTTATTTATTTTTGAGAGAGAGACAGAGCATGAGTGGGGGAAGGGGCAGAGAGAGAGGGAGACAGAGACTCTGAAGCAGGCTCCAGGCTCTGAACTGTCAGCACAGAGCCCGGTGCAGGGCTCGAACCCACGATCCGTGAGATCACGATCCAAGCCGAAGCTGGACGCCCAACCGACTGAGGCACCCAGGCACCCCACGAAAGCACTTTTTGAGCAATGGACTAAATATTCCATTCTACAAGTTAAATCTAGTCCTTGCTTAGTTTTTCTAAGAACCTAAGCCTTCTCCGTTAGAGCCATTTTCATTTTTGTTGCTAAGGATGAGACCAGGGCAGGGGCATATGGGCGGCTCAGTGGTTAAGTGCCTGACTTCGGTTCAGGTCATGATCTCACGGTTCGTGAGTTCGAGCCCCATGTCGGGCTCTGTAGTGACAGCTCAGAGCCTGGAGCCTGCTTCAGATTCTGTGTCTCCCTCTCTCTCTACCCTTCCCCTGCTCACTCTCTGTCTGTCTGTCTCTCTCAAAAATAGACATTAAAAAAATTAAAAAGAAATAAAAAGAAAAGGACAAGACCAGGGCAAATTATAATGCCTGAGGTAAGGGTTTTTCTGGCAGGAACTTGTCCCTGATTATTGTCTCTGCACTCCAGGGAATAAAGGATCTCACAGGCTTATGAGGGGACATTAGCTTAAATAGGAAGAGAAGGATAAAGAGGATAAGGGATTTGAGTACAAGGTGATAAACAGGTGGCCTGATGAAGAACACTAACGAGGGTTAAAGACATTGATCTACATGCTGTTTTCTGTGGTCTTCCACCAAAGCTATAAAAATGATTCTTGATCTTTTAGGAGTTTAGCTTGAATGACATTCTATGACAAGAGTTGTAAAAACATAAATGTTGAGAACAAATTTCTGTAAGAGAGGGATCCAAATCTGTTCTTATGAGTGACCTCAGGAAGAAGGGACTGGCTGAAACCAAGGACCGAAATGTGTCCAGAATTCTCCCCAGGCTTCCTCAAGACTTTTGTCTACTTTTGAGCTTTATTCTCACACAGTCCAGACCGGCTTCTTTCACACAAGAGGTGATAACAACTCCAGAGCCTCAGGTCTCACAGTGCTCTCCACCAGAGAACCCCTGAGGCCAGCGTTCCACCTCCAAGTTAAAGACCTGGAGGAAGAGCTCTGATTGGACCATGTTGGGTCAGGTGACCATTGCCCGACTAGCACATTAAGTCTGGTGTGGGGGATGGTGAAATATTATGTTTAGGTCAGGTGCCCATGCCTAGACCAACCACTGTGCTGGGAAATAGAGTTATCTAAAAACATGGAAGTCTCGGGGCGCCTGGGTGGCTTAGTCGGTTAAGCGTCTGACTCTCGCTTAGGTCATGATCTCGTGGTTCGTGGGTTCGAGCCCCACATCGGGCTCTGTGCTGACTGCCAGCTCGGAGCCTGGAGCCTGTTTCAGTCTGTGACTCCCTCTCTCTCTGACCCTCCCCTGCTCACGCTGTCTTTCTCTCTCTCTCTCCTAGAAATAAATAAAACATTAAAAAAAAAAACCATGGAAGTCTCCATAAAAATTACATCGTTGGAGAAGATGTGGTCAAGGGCTTGTGTTCATACTTGGGACAAAACAGTAGAAGGGAAGCAGAGCCAGGAGAGTCTAATTCTAGGACTGCAAAGGGATCTGGAGGGCTCTGAAGCAAGAATGGCCTTGAGGGAGGCCTCGAGTAAGAGCCTTCCAGGGCTCTTCAAAGGGAAAAAGAAGGAATGAAGAAGTACACGTTCCTTCCTTTTGGGACATTCCCTTGAAGTCGCACACATTTCTGTTTTTCATCATTGACCAGAACTTGGTCGCATGGCTGCATCCAGCCGCAAAGAAAGAAAGCTTATATGTGTATTATTTATTCTGGGCGGCCATTTGCCAAGTTAAAATGAGAGATTATTTTGCTAAGGAAGAAAAGCAGAGCAAATAGTAGAAGAAAACTGGAAATCTATGTTGTAGGCCATGCAACGAATATTTATTGTTTTGTCTGATTATAACAGTACTTGTTTCCTTTGGGGAAATTTCTCTTTCCCCCTGCAAGCCTGTGATTTGGAAGGGGCTTGCCAATAACCGTGTTCTACTTCCCAGGTCACCGAGATGAGCTCCTGACCCAGGTGGTTCCAGACGTAATACCTCACCTACCTTGACCTCAGTGATTCACGCAAAATGACACGTAACCCAAATTTGACCTATCGGAGCCCCTTCCTGGGATTTTCTAACTGGATGTCTCTCAGGTTATGAGCTCAGAGCTGCGTAAGGCTATGGTTGAAATATGTTCGTAGCAACTTAAAAGATTAAAGCCAACACAGAGACAAGCAGAGGTGAGAAGTGAAGAGAAAGAAATGATACCAAAATTCTTGGAGCCAGTGGTCTGTGAGAACGACTTTACTACTGCCCTTTCCAAAGTTTGGCATAAGAGCCAATATATCTCCCTTTTTTGCTTATATTCATTCCATTGTGATTTCTGTAATTTTTTAAAGCCTATTTATTTATTTTGAGACAGCGAGAGCAGGGGAGGGGCAGAAGAGAGAGGGGGAGAGAGAGAGAGAGAGAGAGAGAGAGAGAATCCTAAGCAGGCTCTGCACCCTCAGCACAGAGCCCCATGCAGGGCTCTACCTCGTGAACTGTGAGAGCATGATCTGAGCTAAAAGTAAGAGTCAGATGTTTACCCGACTGAGTCCCCGGGGCGCCCATGGATTTCTGTAATTTGTAATCAAAAGTATATTTATCCTTGAAATTTTTTATTTAAGATATTAACATTTTTAAATTTCTAAATTATATTATTTTTTCAAAGCTATAACTGTATGCATAACCAATGCATGCCATTCATCACATCACGTGCTCCTGCTTAAATAATCTGTGACTTTCAGGCTTCAGATAACGTAAATCAAATGTATTGCACATCAAATGTACTGTACTGTATCATATTGAATGCTTTTTATTTGTGATAGGCACCCCATTCGCTAGGATCTAGGGGTTCGGGATTAGGTCATTATTGATGAGGGAGCTTAAGGCAGGCTGAGGGCAAAGTACAAGCTAACCCGCCCCCCCCCCAGGTGGGATGTGTGTGACATTCCTCAGACGCTCGTGGCTGCCCAAAAACAAAAGAAAGGAAAGAAAACAAATGGTTAACTGACAGAGATCACAGTCACACAGCACATGAGTCTCCATCAGTTTACAAATATTTCAGTAAGTTGGAAGGAAAAGGCAATCTTATCAGTAGCCTAATCTCCAGAAACCTAGAGACTCAGTTTCCTGGAGCCCCTAATTTCACCCTCCCCTCCATGGTGATGTGGGAACAAAGGTAGAAGCAAATGGCAGGTAAAATTCAACTTCCTTATAACCTGCAGCCCACTGACAAATAGACACAGAGTAAGACATATCCTCAGGAATTCCCTACTGTCTTAATGCTAATGTTTTGCTAGAGGGAAAACCTTAGCTTGACAATAGCAAGGCCTTGTATCTTGTGAGTCTTCTTTACCATATGAAAATCTTTTTGGAAACTTCTTGTTTGCCTTCACTTCCCCAACTGCCTGGTATATAACCAGTCATCCTTCACAACCCCAGTGCAGCTCTTTCTGCCCACAGGTCCTGTCCTCGTGCTTTAATAAAATCACCTTTTTGCTCCAAAGGTATCTTCAAGACTTCTTTCTTGGCCATCAGCTCCAAAGCCTACCATCACCACAAAACCTCATCAGTTATCCCTAACTTTAAGGTGCTTATCCTCTGAAGGTGAGGCAGAGAGGAAATGAATAATTACACTACCACAGAGATACATAATAGGGAAGCCATGGCACAACTGTAGAGTAATCGGCTCAACATTACCTACTTCATTTACCACAGAAGTTTCCTTATAATAAGTGGCTATTCCACTAGTATTCTTTAGCGCAAACAGGAAAATCAGTGCCAAGAAAGTGTGCATTTTCTTAAAATTCCAAATTGGAAAGGCTTCTTTTCTTTATTACTTCCCTATGAAATAAATAAATTTGATTCTCTCGTGGAAGATTTCAAGTAGAAAAGCAAAGAAACTTCTTCAACTAATTTGGTGAGTTCAGATTATTAAGATGATTAACCAGCTAAGACCAAAAGACTTTCTCGGACACATTTCCATACAACTTCCTGTATGGAAAGAAAATACTAGGGGGGAAAAAAACCTTTCTAAAACAGCCAAAGTAAGAGATCAATACTCAAATCACAAAACCATAACTTGAGGGGCGCCTGGGTGGCTCAGTCGGTTAAGCGTCCGACTGCTGCTCAGGTCATGATCTCACAGTTCGTGGGTTCGAGCCCCGCGTCGGTCTCTGTGCTGACTGCTAGCTCAGAGCCTGGAGCCTGTTTCAGATTCTGCATCTCCCTCTCTCTCTAACCCTCCCCTGCTCACACTATCTCTCTCTGTCTCTCAGAAATAAATAAAACATTTTAGAAAAAAAAAACACACAAAAAAACAAAACCATAACTTGACATTGAATTCCTTTATATAGAAAAATCTATTAACTTATTAGATAGTAGGTAATATTCAAGAGCATTCGTGTTTTCACTAAATCAACTGTACATAACCATTCTTCCCCCAAAGAGTTAATTGGTTTAAATCAAACAGGTTTGGCAAGGATACAATTGTCAATAGTATCACAATAGACACCATAAAACAAAGCACACGGAGCCTAACCACTGGATTAAATTCTACCAAGATTATTTGGCCCAATACAAGGTCCTGTGATTCCCAGGAGAACCTGGGCAAAGCCAGATTAGGAGAAAACACTAGGTAAAAGAAAAATTAAGGGGGCACCTGGGTGGCTCAGTTGGTTAAGCATCTGACTTCTGCTCAGGTCATGATCTCACCACTCATGGGTTCAAGCCTCGTGTCAGACTCTGTACTGACGGCTCAGTACAGAGCCTGGAGCCTGCTTCAGACTCTGTGTGTGTCTCTCTCTCTCTGCCCCTCCCCCACTCACGTTCTGTCAGTCTCTCTCTCTCTCTAAAAAGTAAATAAACATTAAAAAAAAAATTTTTTTAATTTACTTCTAGGAGAGAGAGAGAGAGAGACAGCGTGAGCAGGGGAGGGTCAGAGAGGGAGTGACAGACTCTGNCTGCCCCTCCCCCACTCACGTTCTGTCAGTCTCTCTCTCTCTCTAAAAAGTAAATAAACATTAAAAAAAAAATTTNTTAAGAAAATTTAAAGGCTGTATTGTTTTTATGAGTTAAAATGATGTGTTAGTAATCTCTCATATCAGGTTGAGTCAATAAATACAATGAATAACTAATGAGGAGTTAGGAAACTCAACTTTCTTCCCAAGTCTCCTCAAGATAAGAGGGAATGTATTTGTTTAAGCAGATCATCAAATCATCATTGTTATCAAAATTGTAACGAGTTGAATAAGCTTTTATGGATAAAATGAATTTGATGGCACATTGAGAGTGTGACCATCCACTCACAGACTGCCGATTGGTTGATTAAACAAACCCATTGCCACGAGTTCTGACACTGGGAGGCTCTGGAATGCTAATCATTATGTCTACACTTGTGTTGTGACTTGAGTGAGGTTATTCTCAAAATTCTAAAGACTTACTTCCTGCAGATAAGTAAATGCAACAAATGACGGCAGATATGATCCTACAACTCAAGGTTTGTTTAGATGAGCACTACCAATAGCTCAAGAATGAACTTACTGAAGATTCCAGAAGTTTTGGGAGGTTAAGCCAAAGCAAATCTAGAAGCATTTTTATTTGCAGCCGCCTACAGCAGAGGTTGATCATTCTTTCCGGCTGCACAGTCTCTGGGGACAAGCGATTTGGTCGTAGCATTCTTTTGCCTCCCCATTTTTCATGTAAGGAAACAGAGGGTCACAGAGATTTGAGTAACTTCTAAACCACACAGCAAGGAAGCCGCAATGGGTTCTCCAAAGCTTATGCTCTTTTTACTACGCCACATGGTCGTCCCTGAGTCTTAAAGTCTAGTAATCCTGAAGCTATCTCTCATCCCTCCAGCCATCGCACCCCCATGCTCTTCACACCTCTCCTTTGTCACCAGAGCCACCTCACATTCTACACATCTTCATCTGCTCTGAGTCCATTTGAACATTCTTATTTTTTAAAAATGTTTTATTTATTTCTGAAAGAGAGGCAATGTGAGCAGGGGAGGGTCAGAGAGAGAAGGAGACAGAATCCGAAGCAGGCTCCATGCTCTGAGCTAGCTGTCAGCACAGAGCCCGACGTGGGGCTCGAACCCACAAACCATGAAATCATGACCTGAGCCGAAGTCGGACGCTTAACTGACTGAGCCACCCAGGCGCCCCTGCATTTGAATATTCTTGGCAACACTTTCTTTCCAGGGAGCCTGGGTCCCCTAATGAAACCAATGGTGCCTTGGCCCCCTCTTAACCTTATTTTATATATGATCCCTAAATGCTAGTTTATCTACTACTACATTCTAAACACAATGGGAGAAAAATACACCTGTGCATCCGACTTCAGCTCAGGTCATGATCTCATGGTTCATGAGTTCAAGTCCCACATCGGGCTCTCTGCTGTCAGCACAGAACCCATTTCGGATCCTCTGTCTCCCAATCTCTATGCCTCCCCTGCTTGTGCACGCTCTCTTGGGTGCATTCTCTCTCTCAAAAATGAATAAACATTAAAAAAAGAAAAAGAAAATGACACCTGTGGGCCATATAAAGATTTAAGTATCAGCTTAAAATTTAGAACTCTTCTCTGATCCCTTCAGTTACTATGCCTAACACTCACCACCATCTTCCCTTTATAACCATCACCTTGCTCCTTCTCTGAAGACGACCAAACGGCCCACTTCACGGAGAAAACTAACTAAGGCCTTGGTGTGAGTGGACGGCGTTTCCCTAATCTCCAGACCCTGCACTCACAAACCACCATACAGCTGGATACATCCTCGTCTTAGACAAGTTCCTGGTTAAAAGCCTTTCCCTCTGGGCTTAAAGGAAATGCCCCTTCTATTCAAGGTTAATCCCCCTAATCCCCGCCCCCGTTTGGTACAGAGTCCCATCCCCTGCGGCCTCCTCAGGGAACATTTGTCATTAGTATCCATGTCTCTTCTTTCTTCTGTAGTTTTCATCACTCTGTCTCTTCTGGATTCTTCCTTTCAGCCCATATCACCCTCATCTAAAAGCAAACAGAACCAAAGTCAGCCCCATAAAATATTCACTGGACCCTGCGTCTCCCTGACAGGCAAGCCTCTCAAAGTGTACAACCTGTCTCTTGTTCTCTCCTTCTTCAACTTCCATTCACCTGCACCCCACTTGAATTGGCCTTCCATTCCCACCGGCACACGGGAACCGATCTTGCGAAAGACCGCCTAGACCTGTGGTGTCTATAATTGTCAACCTTTTGATGCTAACTCTAACTAATTTATGTGGGTTTTTAAAATTCTTTAATGTTTTATTTATTTGTGAGAGAGAGAGAGAGAGAGAGAGAGACAAAGCATGGGCGGGGAGGGGCAGAGCGAGAGAGGGACACAGAATCTGAAGCAGGCTCCAGGCTCCCAGATGCCCTGTTCATTTAATTATCAAATTATGTAGATTTAGAATATTAGATTGGATTGTTATATTATACTTTTTAATAGCTGGTGTGGAAGGAATATTTTTTTACTATTTCATTTTCAAAGTGGCTGCTACTGGTATAGAGAAACATTGTTTTTGTACACTGATCTTGTCAGCCTGTTCTGATTGGTTTCAATAGTTTGCCCATTTATTTTCTTTTCTATGTAGATCATCATGTCATCTTCAGATAAAGACATTTTCTTTTTTCCAGTCTGTACACCTCTTATTGTTCTCACATTATTGCATTGGTTTGATTTCCAATAAATGTTGAATAGTGGTGATGAATTTCATGCTTTGGAAATTCTTCTAAAGTTGCACCGTTAAGTATAATGTCTGAGTAGAGATTAAAAACTCATATCAAGTTAAAGAATTTTCTATTTCTGGGGCGCCTGGGTGGTTCAGTCGGTTAAGCGTCTGACTTCAGTTCAGGTCATGATCTCACGGTGTATGAGTTTGAGTCTTGCTCAGAGCCTGTGTGTTTGTGTGTGTGTGTGTCTCTCTCTCTGCCCCTCTCTTCTCTCAAAAATAAATAAACATGAAAAAAAAATTTTTTAAGAAATTTTCTATTTCTTTTTTGCTAAAAAATTCTATTATTTATTCAGGAAGGGCATTGCATTTTATCAAATCTTTTTTTAACCATCTCTTAAAATGATCTTTCTTTCTTTCGTATATTAATCTACCGAATTCTATGTATAGACTTTCTAATATTGAAACATTCTATAAACTAGGAATAAGTCCTGCTTGGTCTTTTAATATACTACTGGGTTTCTTTGCTAATATTTCATGTTTTGCACATGTATTCGTAAGTTAAGAATACCCTATAACATTCTTTTCTGGGGCTAATTAGTATGGTGTTTGGTATCTTGGCTTTGCCAGATTATAATCTGAACTGGAACATTTTCTTTCTTTTTCTGTGCCTTTACGCGAGACTGTATTATAATTACTTCTCTGTCTTCAACGTTGGAATGTAAACAAGAGACTGAGTTTGGCTCACCATTTGCTAACCTCCAGGTACCTAGAACAGTAATTAACACCTTTTATCCAAAACCTTTTGGATAAATGAAGTTCTTCCTGGGGATCTAATGTATAGATCATGTAATATATCATGGCGACTATAATCAACAATGCTGTATTATACAGTCGAAAGCTGTCAAGAGGGTAGATCTTAAATATTTTCACCACACACACATACAAATGGTAATTGTGTAAGGTGACAGAAATGTTAACTAGCCCTACGATGGTAAACATTTTGCAACATACATGTGTATCAAGTCATCACCTAGTACACCTTAAATTTACACATAAGTTACAGGTTCCTTATATGATTTTTCATTGCATGTTTGTTTGTGCCTAGCAAGGAGAGATCTAATGAATATTTATTAAATACGTTAAAGGGGCGCCTGGGTGGCTTAGTCGGTTAAGCGTCCGACTTTCGCTTAGGTCATGATCTCGCGGTTCGTGGGTTCGAGCCCCGCATCGGGCTCTGTGCTGACTGCCGGCTCAGAGCCTGGAGCCTGTTTCAGTATGTGACTCCCTCTCTCTCTGACCCTCCCCTGCTCACGCTGTCTCTCTCCTAGAAATAAATAAAAAATATTTTTAAAAAATTTAAAAATAAATAAATAAATAAATAAATACGTTAAAGAAAATGTTAAGTGACATTGAAAGTGATACATCAAATAACATTACCATATTTTAAATGAGGTATAGAGCCAGGTCCAAACAAAACTCATCTGCAGGGAGAGACACACGCGTTGCACTCATTAACCTAGTCTTGCGGTTTCCAGCTCAATGCTCTTGGGCTGTTAACTGATGTGATCTTCCTTCCACCTCCATCAAATGTATCTGTCCCATTTTTTTTTTTTATTTCCTCAGGGCCTAAGATTTCAGGTAGCAAATCAGACAAACTAATTTTCATTAATAGAGAACAGTAATTGGAGAGGCCAAAGGGAACACAAGCTTAACCAATAAGTGTACACTTTTCCTAAAACATGGTGCTTTTTCTGATTTTAAAATACATGATTGTTACAGAAAAAAATTAACCACCAAAAAAACCATAAAGAAAATAAAAACCATATCTCCCTCCCCCCCCAAAAAAAACCCACCTCAAACAAGTCGAACTCTTTTGGTTTTAACATAGCATAGGAGTTAAGAGCTCAGACCCTACTGCCTCAGTTTGAATCCCACCTCTACTACTTTCAAGCTGTGTGGCCTTGGGCAAATTACTTAACCTCTCTGTGTCTCGGCGTTAGCATCTGTAAAATGGGAGTAGGGATAGTGTCTATTATTGCTCTGAGGATTAAATGAGTTACCATGTGTAAGGTGCTTAAAATAATCCCTGGCAGGTAGTAAGGTCTATGTAAGCGTCTGCTATTATTGTTTTGACAAATAAACTTCCAGATAGATAAGACAGACCAACCAACAGACAGGAAAGGGACATGACTATAAACACACATAGTTTAAAAATATTGAAAATCATGCTTTCCCTGTCCTTTTCTTATTTGCTTTTGTCACTTAGAAGCATACCATGTATATTTTCCCACATTTTAATATTCACCACCAGTAGATGTTTCAAACTGGTAAGCCTGTGGGCAGATTTCAGACTTGGCCTTGTGTCAAGCAGAAGAGTGTTGTGTTATCATTTGAATTTTGATGCCTTCAGGTGAAGCAAAAACTGTCCAGCTAAACACAGGCCACTCACTAGTGGTGTTAGATGCATTGCACATTTAGTTTGCTGGCAAAGCACCTGAGGACGTTTGAGGGTTTGTTGTTTTTTTTTTTTTTACCTCCGCTATGACTGTTAGTAGTTGCATATATTTTCATTCTATGACTAGGCCATATTTTACTTAGACAATTTCTGTTATTACACATTTAACTTGTTGTTTCTATCTCACTATTATAAATAATGCTGTGAAGAAGGTCCAGAAACACAAGTTTGCGTTTTCCACCCGCTCATTTCCTTAAACAGTTACTGATACTGGCACACAGTTACGTTAGTTCCAGGTGTACAACGGTGATTTGACATGTTCATATGCGGGGCACCTGGGTGGATCAGTCGGTTACGTGTCCAACTCTTGATTTCAGCTCAGGTCATGATCTCAGTCGTGAGATCCAGCCCGGTGCCCGGCTATGCACTGGGCATGAAGCCTGCTTAAGATTCTCCCTCTCGGTCTATTACCTTTTATTTTTATTTTTAATAATTTTTTTCTTGTTTATTTTTGGGACAGAGAGAGACAGAGCATGATCAGGGGAGGGGCAGAGAGAGGGAGACACAGAATCTGAAACAGGCTCCAGGCTCTGAGCTGCCAGCACAGAACCCGACGCGGGGTTCGAACCCACGAACTGTGAGATCATGACCTGAGCTGAAGTCGGACGCTTAACGGACTGAGCCACCCAGGTGCCTCGGCCTATCACCTTTTAACTTTTGCCCAGAGAAGTTCTACTAATCAATAATACACGTATTTTAAATAGGGCCTTTTTGAGGACAAACTATTTTTTCCTCCAGCCATCAAACCTCATTCTTTTCCCTGCTCTGGACAAGCAAGTGAAATAGTAGAGGGAAGATAAGAATCCTAGCTACGTCCTCAAAGGATACTCAGTATTCCCCCACACGGCTCTATGCCTCAAAGAACTTGCTCGGGGTGAATAACAGTGCAGGATATATGATTTCTTTAGTCTCTGCTAACCTCTATCATTAAGGTATAAAATTAACATTAGTGTAATTCTTATTGTAGCTGTTGACAACAGAACACCTTACTACGGTTAGGCACGCTTATTATGTAATAAGCACTTTCCTTCATTAATCCTCACAGTAGCCCGTGAGATAAATAGTATTATATATATTATAATGGACAAAACTGAGGGTTAGGCAGGCTAAAGAAACTGGATTCAAGTTACACGATCCTCAGTGGCAAAGCCAGAATTTAAGCCTTGATCAGTCTAACTCCAAAACCACAATACCAAGATGTCTCTAAGCATATTATTATTATTATTTTTTAATGTTTTATTTACTTTTTTGAGAGAGAGATAGAGACAGCGTGAGCAGGGGAGGGTCAGAAAGAGAAGGAGTCACAGAATCCGAAGACAGTGTCCAGGCTCTGAGCTAGCTGTCAGCACAGAGCCCGACGTGTGGCTCGAACCCACGAACCGTGAGATCATGACCTGAGCCGAAGTCGGACGCTTAACCGACTGAGCCACCCAGGCACCCCTCTAAGCATATTATTATTAATAATGAATCTTTCACTTAACACTCTTCGTTTCTCAAAAGGTTTTCACGTACATAGTGTGGCGCTGACAATCGTATGTCTATGGGATTTGATCAATTCACAGATGAGGTAATCGAAGCAGTCTGTTGACATATGATAATAAACACAAAATCTTTCATTTCCTTTGCTGTCCACTAAGGTCATAGCCCATACCATACTTGCAGTTAGAACTGAAAAATTACTCACATAAGCACTTTGAGTTTGATGTAGATGACAACCCTATAGATCTCCCCACACTTAGTCTCCTCCGAGCTGCAGCAGAAATGCCAGGTGGAGAATTAAGACAGGAATTCTGGCCTACTCCAACCCACCCTCATTCAGCAAGTTTGTCCTTTTTCTGTTCTTCAGCTGACAGAGCTACTTTAAAAAAAGAAATCATTTCTGCAAACATTTGAAGCGGCTCATCCCTCTGGCATTTAGCATAATTGGACTCCGTCAGAATAATCTAGAAATCTGTTTTCCAATGCTTGAATGCAACTTCTTGGGTTTTTTTTTTTTTAATGTTTTATGGGGTTGTTAACGGCGTTAGATCAGGCCAAAAATATAAATGTAGACTTTGACTTGTCTGAAATCGCGTATTTTGAATAGTGCAGTTTCATTGTTTTATATTAGCTGCCTTTAAAAAAATGTCAGCATGATTTAAAGTACTAATAATGTTCATTACATAATTGATTTTAGTGACTTTCGTCATAAGATCAACATGCGGGGGTGCCTGGGTGGCTGTCAGTTGAGTGTCTGACTCTTGATTTTGGCTCAGGTCATGATCTCATGGTTTATGAATTTGAGCCCCTGCATCAGGATGCCTGCATCAGGGGCCTGCTTGGGATTTTCTCTCATCCCCTCTCTCTCTGCCCCTCCCCCACTCACTCTTGCGCTCTCTCTCTTTCTCTCTCTCTCAAAAATAAAAAAAACTTACTTTTTTTGTAAAGTTGACCTTACTTTAAAACTTAAGGTCAACATGCAATAAAATATCATAGTAACCCTCTGTTTAGGCGGTTCTTGGGGCGCCTGGGTGGCTTAGTCGGTTAAGCGTCTGACTTTCGCTTAGGTCATGATCTCGTGGTTCGTGGGTTTGAGCCCCGCGTCGGGCTCTCTGTGCTGACTGCCAGCTCAGAGCCTGGAGCCTATTTCAAGAGTCTGTATCTCCCTCTCTCTCTGACCCTCCCCTGCTCANGGCGGTTCTTAATCTTTTTGATCTCAGGACCACTTTACGTTAAAAAATTATTGAGGACCCCGGGGTGCCTGGGTGGCTCAGTCAGTTGAGCGTCCAACTCAGGATGTCGCAGCTCAGGTCATGATCTCAGGATTTGTGAGTTTGACCCTCGCACATCGGGCTCCGCCATGAGAGTGGGACACCTGCTTGGTATTCTCTCTCTCTCTCCCTTTCTCTCTGCCCCTCTCCTTTTCTCTCTCTCTCTCTCTCTCAAAATAAATAACTAATTAAAAAAAAAATTACTGAGGGGGCCCCTGGGTGGCTCAGTCGGTTAAGCGTCCGACTTCGGCTCGGGTCATGATCTCATAGTTCCTGGTTTCGAGCCCCGTGTTGGGCTCTGTGCTGACAGCTCAGACTGTGGAGCCTGTTACAGATTCTGTACCTCCCTCTCTCTCTGACCCTGCCATGCTCACGCTGTCTCTTTCTCTCCCTCTCTCTCTCAGAAGTAAATAAAACATTAAAAATATTTTTTTAATTATTGAGAACCCCAAAGAGTTTTTGATTATGTGGGTTATAACTACTAATATTTACCATATTAAAAATTAAAACTGAGATGTTTTAAAACTATTAATTCATTTAAAAATAAATTCATTATATGTTAACATAGATAACATTAAAACATTTTTAATGTTTAATTTTGAGAGAGAGAGTATGAGCAGGGAAGGGGCTGAGATAGAGGGAGACACAGAATCTAAATCAGGCTCCAGGCTCCGAGCTATCAGCACAGAGCCCGATGCAGGGCATGAATTCACAAACTGTAAGATCATGACCTGAGCCAAGTTGGGCGCTTAACTGACTAAGCCACCCAGTAGCCCAAAATAGATAACATATTTTAGGAAAAATAACTATACTTTCCAAAATAAAAAATTAGTGAGAGGATGGCATTATTTTACATTTTTGCAAATCTCTTTAATACATGGCTTAACAAACAATATCTGGATTCTCTCTCATGTCCATTTCTACAATAAATTTGTTGTGATATGTTGTTTGAAAAGGTTGAAATATTTTAAGAAAATCCAGTCTCACGAAAATATGTAGTTAAAAAAAGGAGAAATATTTCAATGGTCTTTTCAAATAATTGTGAATACTCTCCTTTGATGCCACCCCAAAACTTAACAAGTAGTTGTTTTTATTTCTGAGAGAGAGAGAGACAGTGTGAGCAGGGGAGGGTCAGAGAGAGAGAGGGAGTCACAGACTGAAACAGGCTCCAGGCTCTGAGCTAGCTGTCAGCACAGAGCCCGATGCGGGACTCAAACCGTGAGATCATGACCTGAGCTGAAGTCGGACACTTAACTGAATTAGCCACCCAGGCACCCCTCAAGTAGTAGTTTTTAAAATGTTAGTTGCAATGTGGAATCTGAAAGCATATATAATGACTTTTCACACTCTTCCATTAAAACCCATGAGTCCAGGGGCGCCTGGGTGGCTTAGTCGGTTAAGCGTCGACTTTCGCTTGGGTCATGATCTCGCGGTTCGTGGGTTCGAGCCGCGCGTCGGGCTCTGTGCTGACTGCCAGCTCAGAGCCTGGAGCCTGTTTCAGTCTGTGACTCCCTCTCTCTCTCTGACCCTCCCCTGCTCACGCTGTCTCTCTCTCTCTCCTAGAAAAAAACAAAAACAAAAACAAAAAACAACCATGAGTCCATCTTGCTCTTTGAATATAGATCTTTTAGCTGTGCTTATTTTGTAACATCATGCATTGGTCCTTTCAAAAATATTGGGTCGCTGAATTATGCAGATTTTCCAAATGTTAACACATTTCATTGTATAAAATCAAGATACTCATTTATGAATATGATCTGATTAGAAAATCTTTAAGTGCAGGGCGCCTGGGTGGCTTAGCCGGTTAAGCGTCCGACTTTCGCTTAGGTCATGATCTTGCGGTTCGTCGGTTCGAGCCCCGCATCAAGCTCTGTGCTGACTGCCAGCTCAGAGCCTGGAGCCTATTTACGAGTCTGTGTCTCCCTCTCTCTCTGACCCTCCCCTGCTCACGCTGTCTCTATCTCTCTCTCAAAAATAAATAAAACATTAAAAAATATTTTAAAAAAAGGAAGAAAAACTTTAAGTGTTAGGAACTTCTCAAGTTAACAACGCTAGACAGAATTTTTCCAAAATTCTTTGGAATTTTGTTTGTTCAAATATTTGTTTAAAAGCCCAGATTTTAACATTGGCAACAGATTTGGTCAGTTGTTTACCCTGAAGCGATAGGCCCACTCTGTTCATTTTCAAGAAAATATCTACCATATTCCTGTCTCAGCCATAGTCCCATGTCATGTTTTTTCAAGTAAAAATGGCATCCATGGCCAAATGTTTTGGCTCATAATGCAAGCAATTGCACAAATGCTCTTCCATAAGACAATCTTCACACTTTGGTACACAGCAGAAGTGTTTGTGTTCTGGTTTCATTCCCCAGAATGTCAACAACACATCTACCTCAGGGGTCAACATGTAATAAAATAGTTTTTCCTGCTTCATCAAGATCAATCTTATGTGAAACTGGCCTTTCTTTCATTTTCTTCCTTCCTTCTTCCCTTCTTTCTTTCCTCCTTTCTCTTTCTTCTTTCTTTTCTTCCTTCCTTCTTTGTTTCTCCTCCTCCCCCTTTCTTTCTGCAAATGCCTGGCAGTAAAGAATACAATGACCACTGCATAGTATAGTTTGGTGTCGCTGCTTGATTCGTGCTAACAGACTAGCAGTTTTACCTACCATTGCTTTTGCACTGTCAGTGTGATATCAACAGAGAGGAGGAAAGGCATATCATGTCCAAAAGTTTTTGGTGTTTTTTTGTTTTTCTTCCAAATTTTTATTTAAATTCTAGTTAGTTAACATCTAGTGTAATATTGTTTTCAGGAGTAGAATGTTAGTGATTCATCACTTACATAGAACACCCAGTGCTCAACATCCATCACCCATTTAATCCATCCCCCACCCACTTTAAAACTTTTTTGAAAATAATTTTTAACCTTGTAACTCTCCTTAAAGGGTCTCAAGGACCATTGCCCCAATTTACTGCTAGTTCAAAAGGATTTTGCTTAAGAAATCACACACTAACTCAACACATACTAACTTTTTGGTTGTCATCAGAACTATTTTACCAGAATCAGTCATTCTTAAAATTTTTTCTAATAATTGGAATATTTTCCTTAAAAAGCCACTTTTAAAAATATAAGAATATTGTTTTAAGCACCCCTCTGATCCTGCTTACATTGTTCAATCTCTCTCTGACCCTCTCTTCTATCTCTTTTATCCTCTTTTAAGGACCCTTGTGATGACATAGGGCCCACCCAGAGAGTATTCTTGCTATCTCTTTTTAACTACAAAAATTCTATTTTTTGGGGCACCTGGGTGGCTTAGTCGGTTAAGCGTCCGACTTTCTCTTAGGTCATGATCTCGAGGTTCGTGGGTTCGAGCCCCGTGTCGGGCTCTGTGCTGACTGACAGCTCAGAGCCTGGAGCCTGTTTCAGTCTGTGACTCCCTCTCTCTCTGACCCTCCCCTGCTCACGCTGTCTCTCTCTCTCTCTCTCTCCTAGAAATAAATAAAACATTAAAAAAAATTTTTTTAAAAGTTTAAAAAAAATTGTATTTTTACTTTTTCCAATTTTGTTGATATAGTTCACAGACAACATTGTATTAGTTCAAGGTGTACAACATAGTGATCTGATATACATATCATATATATACATGTATACATATTATGTATGTATAATATACATACATATTATAAAATGATTACCACAATATAAATCAACTAGTAAATTTAGTTAACATCCATCACCTCATATAGTTACATTTTATTCTTGTAATAAGAACTTTTAGGATCTACTATTTAGCAACTTTCAAATATATAATACAGTATTATTAACTATAGTCATGGTACTCTTTTTTATCTTAAGTTCAGCTGATTAGCAACCTTAATTGCATCTGCAATCTTAATTCTCCTCTGCCTTCTAACACAACATATTTGTAGGTTCGAAGGATCCCAATCCTAATGTAAACGACATCTTGTCGGAGGGGGGGCATCGTTCTGCTTATCAAAGGGAGCTTTACCCTTGAGTTACTATGCCAAAATTAATTCCCAAGTTCACTCCTATAAGAACTTCATGTGCTTTGTAATTTGTCTGTTCTTTGTAACTCCCTATAGTGGTTTATAATAATATTTGTAAGGGCGCCTGGGTGGCTCAGTTGTTAAATATCTGACTTGGGCTCACGTCACGATCTCACAGTTCATGAGTTTGAGTCCCACATGGGGTGAGCTCAAGCCTTGTATCAAGTGAGTTCAAGCCCCCGCATTGGGTGAGCCCCATTTCTCTCTCTTCCTCTCTCCCTCGCTCACTTGCACCCTCTATCTTAAAAAAATTTCTTGGGGCACCTGGGTGGTTCAGTCGGTTAAGCACCCGGCTAAGGCTCAGGTCATGATCTCGCAATTCGTGGGTTCGAGCCCCGCATCAGGTTCTGTGCTGACAGCTCTGAGCCTGCCTATTTCAGATTCTGTGTCTCCCTCTCTCTCTGCCCCTCCCCCACTCATGCTCTGTCTCTCTCTGTCTCAAAATTAAATAAATAAATAAATAAATAAATAAAACCAAAAAAATTTTTTTTAATTCTTAAAATGAAAAAAGCCTGGGAGGAATGAGCAATCAGGGACACAGTATTCCAGTCCAAAGCTAGGCTTGGGAGAGATGGAGCCCAAAGGTGCAGCATCTGGGGAGAAAAAGCCAACCTGAGTCTCTGAGGCGTGAGCCTCAGAGAGAACATGGTGTGCAAGTGGGCACCCTCACTTACAAAATATAGCGACATTTAGTAGAACATCTAATATCCTCTAACATAGAACTGTTAGCCGACAGGGCTCCAGTTTATAGAAAAGAGAAAAACCACATGCCAACTATACCCTTAGCGCTGGGGCTACCATATGTGTATTTTTCTACTGTCTTCCTTTAAGGTTTAAGTCAGCTTTATGGTTGCAAAAGTGGTAGGTGCTCAATTAACGTGCCTTGTGTGTCAGGGACTGCTCTAGGTAGAGGGTTAATTCACATCTTCACAACAAACTTGCAGAATAGCCAACAATATACCCATTGGACAGATGGGGACACTAAAGTCTAGGGAAGCAAGCCACACAATTGGAGCAAGAATAAAACTGAGATTGAGACCTTGGTTGCTTTGGGTTCAAAGTATCTTTTCATGACATCATGCTGCCTCCCCCAGAAATATCTTTGCCTGATACTTGGTCATCTATTTTTCTCTTGCGAGACTTTACCTTTTTTCTATGTTCTTGCTCATGATAACTCTTGAGACTGTTCAATAGTCTCAGGGATGAAGCCATCCTTATGTAATCAATCATCCTGTATTGCCAACATTTTTATGATCCTAAAAAAAGCTGTGGTGAATATAAGAAAAATTGCTTTAATGGAATGATTCATGGGGGAGTGAACCCAGAAGGAAAAATTATGAAATTAAGATGTGCTCAAAGTGACTTTCGTATTGATTAAAATCGTTAACTCATCTTACTTAACAGATATTTGTCCCACAACAATTTAACAATATCCACAGAACTGAAGAATTTGAGCTAATATGTCTTTAATTCCTTCCTAAAATTGACTTATTCATTAGGTAAGATTTAAACAGAAGCAACATAACACTGCTGTCCAGGACTTTAAGAATAATAGTGAGCTGAGGCACCTGGGTGACTCAGTTGGTTAAGTGTCTAACTTGGGCTCAGGCCATGACCTCATGGTCGTGGGTTCAAGCCCTACGTTGGGCTCTGGCTGAAGCCTGCAGCCTGCCTCAGATTCTGGGTCCCCTCTCTGCCCCTTCCCCACTCACCCTCTGTCTCTCTCAAAAATAAATAAACATGAAAAAGTTTTTTTAAAAAATAATAGTGAACTACTTTTCTACTGCTCATATCCATCCTATAGACTTAAAATACAACAGTTTTTAAATATGGTATTTTCCTTATTTATGGCTGTTTTCAAGCATATGTGAGAAAATAAGGGCTAGCAAAAATTAGACCAGACCTGACCCAGTCACCTCAACATGTTAATTAATGAAAATAATACAATTCCTAAGAAAGTATGCTAGCTGTCTCTGCTAGAAGAGCTCTCAAAATATTCAAGAAGTAACACTAAATGCCAACCCCTCTTTTTTTTTTTTTAAATAAAAGGTGTTTATCTTAAGTTCATTCCTTAATCTGAAGAAAAGGACTGTTTATAGATGGTGCGTTGGGCACAGTGTTTAGCTTGTGTAAACTCCACTAACGTGGCAATAAGGCATATGTTTCGGAAAACAAATAGAATGGGAGAAGTAGCAGCAACAAAATTTGAAAGTTGGATAATAGGGGCGCCTGGGTGGCTCAGGCAGTTAAGTATACGACTCTTGATTTCCGCTCAGGTCGTGATCTCCTGGTTGGTGAGACTGAGCCCCACAATGGACTCTGTGTCGACAGCAGAGCCTGCTTGGGATTCTCTCCTCTCGCTCTTTCTCTGCCCCTCCCCTGCTTGATCCCACCTCCCCCTGCCCCCTGCACTCTATAAACAAACAAACAAATAAATAAAATGTTAAAAATAAAGAAAGTGGGTTAATAAATATCTGTTTTAGCAGACCTGACACCTTATCACACAGATTTCAAACCTCATCATAAATTTTCCTTTTTTAAAAAAAGCACATGAGTATTGGCTAATTACAAAAAACTCAATGTGCTGGGGATAATCTGGACAGTATAGAGTTCTGACAGCGTTCTTGTACTCCGCCTGAAGTCTGCATCTGCTTCCCTTTTGTAAGCCCGCTAACATTATTGCCTCATAGTTAAGGTTTTATGGTAGTTGACCTAAGTGTTGCTCGTAAATCAGATATTTCCCATCCTGAGCCAACTAAACTAAGCATGGGACTCTAGACGTTTTGCCGTTTAAAATTTTACCTGTTTCATAAGGCACTTTAGGGATCCTGAACACTAACCCTTCCAGATTTAAAGCTCGTGCACACGCATGCGCACGCGCGCATGCACACACACACACACACACACACACAAACACACATAGCCCACCCTAGATCCGCACCATCCACATTGCATTCCTGGAACTAAACTTATTTGATTAACTCAATTCATTCAATTCAACAAAAATGTATATACCTAAAACATGCCAAGCAGTTGGCATGTATTAGGGACCCGGCAATGATTCCTCACGGAGCTTATGGTCTAGCAGATGTCCATGACCTATTTTTCTTTTAACCCACTGCTGAATTCAAATTGCTTATATTTGATTTAGAATTTTTATTTTTATAAGTGAGGTTATTATTAGTTTTTCTTTGTTGTGCTGTACTTTTCCTTTCCTTGTCTTGGTTAGGTGAACCTAAGAAATGTATTGCAAGTATTTCATCATCTTCCATGAAATAGGGACGTGTAAGTAATGAATTAATTTGTCTCTTTCTTAAAGGTTTTCTATAACTTGCACATAAAATCCCCAAGACCTGAGGTTTTTCTTCTCCTTTAAATTTTTTTTTTCAATTGTGGTAAAAAATATATAAATAAAATTTACCATCTCAACCATTTTTAAGGGTACAATTCATTGTGCTCTTTTCTTTTTAAATACATTTCCTTAACTATTCCTATTTTAAATACATTATTTTACTATTCCTTTTACTATTACTGTTTTAAATACATTCTTTGACTTCCTAATTGCTTCTATGGTTATTGGGCTATTAGATTCTCTATTTCTTTGGGGTTACTTTTGGCTTGTATGTCCCTAGAAATTCCTCTGTTCCATTTAGATTTTATATTTTTTGCTCCAAAGTAGTACAGAGTCAATTTTTTCACTTTTTAAGTCTTCGCTATTTCCATGATTATGTCCCCCTTTCATCACTAACGTTGTTTTGTGGTATTTTCTCTCCTACTCCATTGTTTCTTCTCTTTTCATCAGACTTGCCCGAAGTTTGTCTATTTTGTTGGTCTTTCCAAGAATCAGGTTTGGAGATACTAATCAAGTAGACTTTTGATGGTTTTCGACTTCATCTCCTCTCTTCATTCCATCGCTCTGTTTTTTTAGGTTTGTCCTTGAGGTTCTTTGTCTAGCTTATAGAGATCAATGTTTGGTTCATTAATCAACATCAAGATCTCATGATTTCTCAGTGCATTTCTGATGCTGTGTGTTTTCTTTTCAGTACTACTTTCTGTATGCTGTAGGCTTTGCTATGTAACATTCTCAGTGTTGTCTTTAATTTCAATTTTTATTTTCTTTCAACCCCAAAGTTATTTACAAGAGTTCTGTTTACCTTATAAGTAGATAGTTTTGTGGGGTTTTTCAAACTACTTTTTGGCAGTATATATATACTCCCGCCCCTCCCCTCACACTCATTTCCAATCAGAGAACCCTTCCCCCACTTCAGGGCAAACCATGGCCAAGACCCACCCCATCTGTTGGCCTAAAGATCAGCATGCCCTCTCCAGCCTGTGGACTTCACTCTCATTTCACCCTACTCTACCTTGTAAAGGTCATTTTATACATTTGTCTTTCTCACCAGTTGAGGCCCTTGGGGAAGGAATTCAGAGTTGTTAGTATCACGTTTTGAAATGATATTTCTCAAAGGGAAATCCAGAGGCCTTTTGCATCTGAATTTCCATGGGGTACTAATGAAAAGTACTATGGCTTCCAGAGCCCCATCTCAGATCTATTAAGTCAGAATCTCCATTTTTAACAAGCATCCTGCGTGAATCTACTGTAGCACACTGAAATTTAACAACTATTGCTCAACATGATACCCTGGGAAGCTTCAGTAAGTTCAGAAGATGTCAGCTAGGTAGGAAGGCCTTGAGATCTGTGTCATATAAAGAATACTGAACAAACTCAGGCTGTCTAAAGCTAGAAAAAAATACTAGGTGGGAAGAACACAAAAGGTACTGATATGAAATATGCTTAAATTTTATTTCCTATAGACTTCATAATTTTTTAAAGTTTCTTTATTTACTTAGAGAGAGAGAGAGAGCTTGTGTGCATGAGCAGCAGAGAGGCAGAGAAAGGGAGAGAATCCCAAGCAGGTTCCACACTGTCAATGCAGACCCTTATGTGGGGCTCCATCTCACCAACAGTGAGATCATGACCTGAGTCAAAATCAACCAACTGAGCAACCCAGGTGCCCCTATTTCATGTAGTTTTTAAAGGGCAAGAGCAAAGGGTAAAAATTAGACAGAGATAGAGCTAAAGCTCTAATATAAGGAATAGATTTTTAACAATTTAAATTCTTCAAAAATGGAATAACCTTCTTATAAATTAGTGAGTTCACTCCTATTTGGACATATCTAAGCAAAAAATGAATGATGTTGGCCAGAGATGAAGAGAGACTTTTACATCAGACCAGATGATTTCCACATTCCCTTTGGACTCTTAGGTTTCTTTTTTTTTTTTTTTTTTAACATTTATTTATTTTTGAGAGACAGAAAGAGACAGATCATGAGCAGGAGAGGGGCAGAGAGAGAGGGACACACAGAATTGGAAATAGGCTCCAGGTTCTGAGCTGTCAGCACAGAGCCCAACACGGGACTCGAACCCACAAACTGTGAGATCATGACCTGAGCCAAAGTCAGATGCTCAACCGACTGAGCCACCCAGGCAACCCTCGGACTCTTAGGATTCTTAAGATTCTCTAATTTTAGGTTCATGAGCTCAGTAAGAGTTATAATCATGATAACATTTCCAGATGATACCAGAAGCCCATTTCTTCATAGTGAAGGATCCAGATGCATTTTGGTGATTTAATACGATGTCTACAAAAATTGGTCTGAAGAAATTAAATCTCACACAATTATATTTTTTCAAATTTGAGAGTTGTTAAGGGTTTAGTTAGATCATATTTCTGCAAGTATGTGTGATGGCTGACCCATCCTAAGAGTTAAGAACACAAAACTTGGGGTGCCTGAGTACCTCAGTTGGCTAAGTGTCTGACTTTGGCTCAGGTCATGATCTCGCGGTTTGTGAGTTCGAACCCCACATCAGGCTCTGTGCTGACAGCCAGCTCAGAGCCTGGAGCCTGTTTCAGATTCTATATCTCCTCTCTCTCTGACCCTCCCCTGCTCACACAGTCTCTCTCTCTCTCTCTCTCTCTCTCTCAGAAATAAATAAAACATTAAAAAAAAAAGAACACAAAACTTATCAAAATCAGGTGTGCAGTGACCAAACTCATTCATTGCTTACATGAAAGTCAAGGAAATGCAACGAAGAAAATTATTCATAACAACCCAATATTACAATGTCTATAAAATCACTCTACTCCTTCCATTCTCATAAAGGTGAAGAAATGAGAGTTTAAAATCTGAAGGAGAGACAAGATGTATTAACCCCCCCAAACAAAAAGGAACTCAGTATTAAAATAGATAAATTATATATCACTGTATTTATGTAGTGTTTTTGTAGCCAAGATCCTTAAACAGAAAATTGTCTGGTAGTGCCAAGGGGAATAATATTAAGAATTTTTAGATTCAGATTTCAAACTCTCATTGAAAAAAGATAACACTTTGTTTTTATTTTAGAGAAAGAGAGAGCGCAAGCAGGGGAGAGGGGCAGAGGGAGAGAGAGAATCTCAAGCAGGCTCCACACTCGGCACAGAGCCTGATGCAGAGCACGATCCCACAACCTTGGACTCACGACCTGAGCTGAAGTCAAGAGTTGGACACTCAACAAACCAACTGAGCCACCCAGGCACCCTACACTTTGTTTCTAGACTAAACTCTTAAAACCAGAAATACTATTCAACAGACACATATCAAGGTTGAGGGAAATTTTTGGAAACAGAGGGAAAAAGGCATTGTGAATTTTATATAGAGAATTCTGCCAATATTAGAATTAAGTGTTTTAATCAGATGATGATTTACTTGTTTTCTTCTTGTACCTTATGTCTTCCCTGGTTTGTGTTGTTACAGTCCTGCGTGTTAAATAACAAAAACAAACTAATTATATATCTTGCGTAATCAGTAACGTTACAACACTAAGATCAGACTAATAATACAAATCCACTCCTCTGCCAATTTTTAAACTTCCTGCAATCCTACAGCAGGTCCTCAAGAATATAAAAAATGTGAACAAAAAGGCTTTATATTTATCTTACAGAAGGTATAAACATCAATTACAAAGAGATATAAGGTAATATAATCAACATGATTACAAGCATTTCTAATAAAGCAGAGGAAATAATTATATTGTTTGTAGTTCTGTTCTGAATTTATCAAACCTTCAAAAACAACTTCAGGGGCCCATGGGTGGCTCAGTCGGTTGAGCAGCCCACTCTTGACTTTGACTCAGGTCACGATCTCACAGTTGGTGAGTTGGAGCCCAGCATCTGGCTCTGCGTTGACATCAGACATTGCAGAGCCTGCCTGGGATTGTCTCCCCGCCTGCTCTCTATCTCTCTAAATAAATAAATAAATACATAAATAAACTTTAAAAAACAACATCAAAAACAATCAAATACAAAGACAAATCCCTATTACAGAAACACGATCAATGCCAAGTGTGTTTAACCCTTGAACATCAATCTAGCCTTCACTTTTCCCCAGTCCAAACACTCTGATCTTAATTCCTACAGCACACGGGATGGATGGGAAAAGGAAGAAGCCGAAAGTTGACTCTCGAAGCATTTTAGGTGTGTGGAATACGTGTGAGGTGGGAACAGCGGGACTGGAAGGGGTAAAGGCTGCTTTTCCTCAGTTAATGGCAGCTTCGTCCTACCAGTCGTTCAGGCTAAAAACCTGGCATCTTGTTGGGACTCCCCTGTCACATATCTCTATCCGCACTCTCAGCTAACGCTGTTGTGATCTCCAGAATCCCTCCCCTTCCTCCTCCATCTACCTGGTGGAGGCCTCCCAGTCTCCCGTCTCCTACCTGTATTAATGTAAATACTCCTAACCAGTCTCCCTGCTTTTTACCTTTGCCCTCTGCAGTTTATTCTCAAGCCAACAGCCACATCGATCCTCTCCTTGAAGCTCTCCAGTGACTTACAGCTCATTCACAATAAAAGTCAGTGCCCTGCCAATAGGGTCCTGCCCACACTGCTCCCCATTATCTGCTTCGCCCCTCACCGCCTGAGCTCCAGCTCCACTGGCCACTTTGCCCTGTGATCAACAGGCCAGTCCCACCTCGCGGGGGTTTGCAATTGTTCTTTTATTTGGAAGTTTCTTCATTTAGATACCACCTAGGTTATTCCTCTCACCTCCTTCAGGGTTTTGCTCAATGTCTACTCCTCGGTCCATGATTCCCTGGCCATGTTGTGTATAACCACAAACCTTACCCCCGTCTCTTTTGGTTATCATCAGGGGCGCCTGGGTGGCTTAGTNAAAAAGGTTATCATCTGGAAAAACCTGTTTTGTTTTCCTCTATAGAGTTTATCATCATCTAATTACCATAAATTTTACCTATTTTCTTGGTCTGATTGTCCTAAGATTGTAAAATT
Source organism: Crocuta crocuta (assembly GCF_008692635.1). Lineage (NCBI taxonomy): Eukaryota > Metazoa > Chordata > Mammalia > Carnivora > Hyaenidae > Crocuta > Crocuta crocuta. Next base: position 180,927 of record NW_027531525.1, read on the forward strand.
CCTAAGATTAGGGATTTTGTCTGTTTTGTTCAATGCTGTATTTCCACAGCTAGCACGTAGTAGGTGTTCAATAAGTGCTGATTGAAAGAATGGATACCCCCCACAAATCCTCTAGTAACCAGTGCTGGGAACTAAGTGCCTCTGTGGCTGCCTTTCCCCATTGGGGGG